>NW_005842224.1:384952-391397 GCF_000455745.1 Alligator sinensis
AGCCCTAGCATGGAATAAGGAGCACAGCTGAGGGTTGCCAGGGCAACCAGGAGGTCAGCTGACTGAAAGGGGTAGGGCCTGGCTCCTATATAAATCACAGGCAGGAGGCCAGAGGCAGTCCCTTGCCAGCAGTTAGAGAGAGGGAGGAGCTCCTGGAGTAATGATGTGAGAAGAAGCCTGACTGCAGGTACCGCTTTAGCAGAGTAAAGGATGGCAGCTCTAAGATGTCTGAGCAACATGGTTTTAGCCAGGCAGTTTTAAGTTATGTTACAGCCTAGGAGCTTGAGTTTGTGTTGTATTTATTTCACTGGTGGTTTGGGTAAGGCTATTAGGGGTTGGAGGAGGCCTCATAGGGGACCCACAGCAGTGTGGGGGCCCCAGTGCCAATAAGGGTGCTGTGTACGGGGTGCATAGAGAAGGGTGGTTGAGAAGCCCTAGTGTGGGCATGGTGAGCCCCAGAGAGGGGGCACTATGGAGAAGCCCTAGTGTGAGTGTGGCGAGCCCCAGAGAAGGGGATGGCTTACCGGCGAGCCCCAGAGAAGGGGATGGCTTACCGGCGAGCCCCAGAGAAGGGGTGGCATGACTGAGAAGGCCCAGTGTGGGCACGGAGAGCCCCAGGAGGGGGCGGCAGTACTGAGAAGGCCCAAGCGATGGGTATGAGTGTAGACAGAGACTGAACAACGTCTATTCCAACTGCGAGGCTTGGGGCGTGGTATAAGGGGTGGTTGGAGCCACACATGGCCCATAAGGCTAGGGTGCCCCTGAAGCACCCATCATAGAGTGAGAACCCATAAGGGGTCCGGGAAACCACAGGGTCTGAAGTGACCAAGAGGGCGTAAGGCAGCCTCCCAAACTTATCTAAACATCAAAGACATGGCAGGCAAGAATCAGAGGGTGCCCTTGGGCTGACTTGGCACAGAGGAAGGGGCCTTAAGGAGATCACGGCCCTCCTGTAGGACCCCGCCGTGACAGACTGCATAATAGCTCAAAATGAGGTCTTGCTCTTGTATATTGTAGGGGCATATGAGGGGGTGGTAGGGAGTATGGGAGTGGGGTGTGCTTGGAGGTGTGTGTGGGGGGGGAGGGGGGGGGTGGTGGGTGGGGGGGAGGGTGTGGGTAGGTGCAGGGTTTGTGGGGTGTGTGATCATGTGTGGGGGAGGGTGTGCTTTTGCAGTTTGTAGGAGTGGGTTTGTGGATATGGTGGGGTGTGCATGGGACCCCTGAATGTGCCCTCAAGAGCCAGTCAGCACCCAAACGTGTCCCGCAACAGCTCAGAGTCCACGTGCCCTGTGGCACCTCCCCACAGCCACCAACAATGAGCAGCCCCTGCCCCACCCCACCCTGCTCCAGACTCACCCCTGGCAGAGCAGATCAGCTGGAACCTATGCACAGCCCCAACCTGCCCTTCCCTACCCCATGTCTGCTCTGAACCACCTGCCCATGGTGCATCCTGTTGCCCCCTGAGCATGCAGTGAGGTTGGGGTGGCTCCACAGCTGGACTGTCTTTCTAGGCAGCTCCTTCCAGCTACCACTGCCACTGGCCCCAGCCCTGCTGCACGAACCCGACCCTACATGCCCTGCACCTGGTCCGGGCTTGCCTGTCCAGGCTCCGCAATGGTGGCATGGGGCAAAAGTTGTTGCAAAGTGCGAAGGGAAAGTGGCCCCTCCCCCTCCCACTGCCAGGAGTTCCCTGCTACAGCCACCCAGAACCCATGCTGGGCTGCCCTGTGTCTGCTCTATGCTGCCACCACTGCCGCACAGGGCATCCCAGAGACAGTGGTGATGGTGGCATAGATGCAGAGCAACCCAGGGTGGGCTCCAGGCAGCTGCAGCAGGGAACTGCCAACTGCGGGAGAGGAAGGGGCTGCTTTCCCCTCATGCTGAGCAGCAGCTTTTGTCCTGTGCAACCACTGCTCAGCTCAGATGGGCAAGCCTGCAGCAGGTGCTGTGAAGTGCAGGCCACTGGGGCTGGCAGCAGCAGCAGCTGGAAGGAGCTGCCTGCGACCCAGGCTGCCTAGAAAGGCAGTCCAGCTGTGGAGCTGCCCCAGCCCCACTGTGTGCCTAGGGGGTGGCAGGATGTGCCACAACTGGACTGTGCCTGGACCAGAAGACTAAGGGACCTGCTGCAGGCCTGACAAAGACAAGGATCTGGCCTGTGGGCTGTATTTTGCCCGCACCTGTTCTAAATAATATTAAAAATTGTGGTCAGAATTCAACACCATCAGTCAGTGAATTGCTTAAACATTTCTGAAGGGAAGAAAAGCAAGGCTTGGAGCTTTTACACTTTTCAATGAAGATGTATATGATCTTACTTGAGATTCAAAGGTGAGATAATGATCTGCTTGTAACTTAACAGGTAAGATTCCCTTTAGAGAGAAGCCACCATTTCCTTCACTATCTTTGATTAAGTTCTTAAACTTATTTTTAAAAAACAAGACCCATATATCTTCAGGAACATATGTATCAGGAATTAAGCTGAAGTGTTTGGTCCCTTTGGCTATAATTTGCCAAAAACATTGCTTATTATTTTTCCTGTAGCTACCAGCTCCTCCCATAGCCTCATTTGATATTGCTTCTTTTTATGTCTATAAATGTTCTATAGTCTATTTTAATCTTCTTGATCTGTTCAATGCTAGCATAGTCATTTTTAGACTTCTATTCCTTCTAGTCATCTATTAAATCCTCTTTAGCTTTAGTTTACTCCTCATCAAACTATGTTTTGTACCATTGATACTGCCTATTCCCAGCAAAGATGCTTGCCTTTGTAAGGGCATTTTCCAGCTCTTGGACAACTGCTTCATACTGGGTATTTGTTTTGTGGGATTGCATTCATACAATTATAGCTTAAATATATATACACCCCCATTTTATGCTCGGATTTTAATTCACTTCAGAGGGGAAAGATGAAATCCATAAGGATTTAACTAAGGTGCATCATTATATAGGAGGAGAAATCATGTCATTAATTCAAAAAAGGTGTGTTATTAGGTAATGTTCTACCCTATTATCTGGGTTGAACTAGAAATTAATTTTTATAATGAGAACTTTATGAACACATACACATCATGCCTAATCCAAAGCCCACTGAAATCAATGTGGATTTTTCCGTTGACTCTACCAGACTTTGGATCAGCTGAAAATGCAGAAGGCTGGACAAATTCAGACAACATTAGAAGTCAAACATTTATTTTAAAACCTATATATGGTATGAAAGCTAGAAAAGTGACTATCAGCTTGCAGTAGAAGGTGGCATGTTGCCCATCCTCCTGCCTGAACAGTGAAATGACTGACTTACAGGCTGCTATAAAAAAGTATAAATATTCCTGTTTAAAAAAGAAAAGCTTTCCTTTCCCTCATGTTTTTCACTGCTGCATCCTTTAATAATTGAGATGGCCACAATGAATTCCAGGCTCCACAGCAATAAATAGCAGTGTTTGGAAGGCCACGCATCATTTGATTATTATAACCTTTAAGTAACAGAGTGCCAGTTCACAGTGATCCTAAAGGTATATGTATAAGTGCTTAACAAAATTTGCTTACATTCCTCCTATTAAACTAGTAATTCCAATAGAAGCTCCATCTGTCTATATAATGTCAGAACATAAAAACGATCTATTCTCAGCTAAGTGTATAAGACACCAGTAATAATTTGCTGCTTTGGTAAAGTAAAGCAAAGTACTCTTTGAATAGGCTAGTTCAGGTATCCTACATGGCTTTGCATAGTATACATATACAAATACTTGGAGCTTAGGCTGTGCCATTGACTGGGTGTCCCTGAAGCCATGTACTATCTGTCTGAACTTTCTGAATGAGGGTGATAAAACCTTGGAACATGCTACCTAGGCAAGTTGTGAAATCTCCATCCCTGGAAATCTGCAAGAGCAGGTTAGACAGACACTTGGCTGGGATGGTTTAGTCAGGGATGATCCTGACTTCAGAAAGGGTCTAGACTAAATGACCTTGTGAGGTCCCTTCCAGGTCTACTTTCCTGTGATCCAGAATTTATTCTTTGGCACTGAGACTATTCAGCCAAAATGGCACAGATACTAGTGACTGTTAAAATGAATGGTTAGTCTGGAAATTGTTTTTAGATACAAAAACTAGTGCATAAATATTGTATGTTTATATACAAACAGATTATTTTCAGCCATTTGTTTTCTTTTAATCCACGTGTAGATGCTTATCATTTCCTTGTACTATGGGCTTTTTAAACTGTAACTTGTCTGTTTTCCAAGTTAAAATGGACAAGAAAAATGTATGCATAGATCACATTATAGAACAAGCTGTATGACTGTGCTACAAAATATTTTTGATCCCCTGACCCTAATAATGCAAATATTTGGGAAGTAAAGAAACATAAGCAGCTCATTAACAGAAGAGAAAGTATCAGCCACCAGACCTGAACTAGTCCAGATAGTTCATTGTTTGAGCCCAGCCAAATATCACAAATTAGAGACTATGGACATCTCATCCCATTCAAGTCGAGGTAGGTTTTTCAAAGCCATTCCACATAAAATCAATAGGGTATAGGGCAGCTGTGCTAAATTTATCAAGATCAGTAAACTACACTAACAAACCATATTTGGACTATGTACAATTTAATACTAAACTAATCTTTCAAGATCAAATTCATGGTATTTGCAAAACCTCAAGTAAACAGCTTACTGCAGAAGAACCACATAAGGATTGAAGCCAGCCTTCTGGACTGTGGACAAAGTTCTGATCAATCGTGCAGAAGGTTTACACTGCTGTTTAGGGTCACCTCGATATGCCTGAACCCTATTAGCCACCGTCTCCCATTTATCTTACCTTCCAGCTCGGAACAAAGACAATGCCATGTATTTCCTGTTCCTTGAGCACAGCCCTTCTAGAAATCAGTACATCCACTACTTCTCTCTTCTTGTACACTTGTTTCTAATTATAGGCAGTAGAAAGAGAAAGTGGGATACAGAAGGGCCATTTCCAGGAAGAGGATGTTGTGGGATTGGTGCGGTTAACTCTGTCCTTGTGGCTTGCAGCGCTCCAGTGATTTCTAAACTCACTGCAGGGAGATGTGGGCTAGCAGGATATAGGCATCTGATAGCAGGCTGGATTGCCACTAGGGTTGAGTTAAGAGGTTTAATTGCATAGATAGCTAGCAGGCATGGGCTTGAGTCTGTGTCTAAGGTTGACACCAAGTAGCAGTTGCAGTTTCAAGGGTCATGGTGCCTGCATACCTGATGCGTGCAATTTCTGAACAATGAATCCATCTCAGTGCGGTCCCACCCACTGGTTTTGGTTCTCCCCATACCCTTCCCTCCCAAAGCACAGAGCCCAGCTCTTCAGGTCCAAAAAGTATGTCTACACAGTGACTGAAGTGTAATGTAAAGGTAGCTCAGCAAACTATAAACAGAAAAAAAGGGTACTAGCAGCAGGCAAACTGCAGCAGTGCAATAGGGCTTTGGATCTGTGACCACTAGGGCTGTGCGAAGCTTCATTGGCTATTTCGTTTCGACTCATTTCAAACTCAAAACAGCGAAATTGAAATGAAATGAAAACAGCCCTGAAACGAAATGAGGTTAGTTGAAATGTTTCAAAAGTTTTGAAACGTTTTGAATTTTGAAGCAGCCCGGTGGTGGAAGGCATTGGAGAGCCAGGGGCTGTGCTCCTAGCAGCTCCACAGCCCCATGTGGCTCAGCCCTGTGGGGAGTGCAGCCCTGGCTCTCCCCACCTCTGCCCCTGATCCTGAGGCAGTGGCAGGTCCCTGCATGAGCTAATTTTCTCTGGGCCCTGCACCAGAGCTGATCAGAGGAGGGTGCAGGGCCTGGGACAAATCAGCTCCAGTACAATCCTGGGGTGGGGGAGGGTCCCTGAGCAAGTTGATATGCCCTGGGGCCTGTACCGCAGCCAGCCCAAGGAGGGTGTGGGTCCCAGGGCAAATCAGCTTGTGTGGGGACCCACCCCAGGCCCGATCCTGGGGCAGGGACAGGTCCCCACAGAAGCTGATTTGCCCCAGGCCTGCTTGCTGCTGGCCCTAGCCAGCAACACCAGCCTCCTGTAATCCAAGAAACAGATTGGAGGCCTACATCCCCAGGAACAGTCTGACACAGGCCCTGCAGACCTTCCAGGGGTGCGGGTGGGCCCCAATCTGCCAGATGGATGACAGGAGGCTGGTGCTGCCGCCTGGGGCCAGTAACAGCACCAATCTTCCCGGTGCTAGGTGCAGGCTTCCTGTCATCTGGCAGGCCAATCAGGGCCCCCCACTGCACCCCTGGGAGGGCTGCAGGGCTCTGACAACTCCTCTTGAGGGTGTGGGGGGCCCTGAACTGCCTGCTGGATGACAGGAGGCTGGTGCTGCCATCTGGGTGCAGCCCATGCCAGGAAGATCAGTGCTGCTGCTGGCCCCAGCCAGCAGCATCACTCTCCTGTCATCTGGCGGGCAGATCGGGGGGTAACCCGCAACCCC
>NW_005842224.1:391419-413696 GCF_000455745.1 Alligator sinensis
GTGGGGGGCCCCTGACGTCCCTGCGAAATGACAGAGGGCTGGTGCTGCTGCCTGGGGCCAGTGGCAGCATTGATCTTCCTGGCACTGGGTGGGTGAAATGTTGAAACAGCATCAAAACAGTTCTGACGAAACGAAATGGAACAGTGATTTCGAAATGAAACAAAACTTGAAACACTGTTCCATCAAAATGTTGAAACGGAAATCAAAGCGGAACCATGCTGTTTCGCACAGCCCTAGTGACCACCATACAAAGGTACCCAGTCTCCTTTACATGTCCTGGTGATACTCATCAGGACATTAGCAGAAGCTTCTGTTCTAGCACTGTCTATTAATCCAGTGCTTCCCAACCTTTTCCAGCCCAAGGCACACTTACATTAATAAAAATTTTCCACAGTGCACCTGTTAAGGCATTCCCCATCCTCATACCTATTGTAACTCATTGCCATGGCAAAATTCCATGACACACCTGTTCATTTCTGATGGCACGCTTCTGTGCCATGGCACACTTGAGAAACACTGTATTAATCCATTTTAGTTTTATGCTCTTCGGAGCTGCACTAACCATCTGATGTATTTCATATGATGTGCTTCAAGGTTGAGGTATAAAAATGCCTGACAGCTCATGCCTCTCCTTGAAGGGACACTAAATTCTCCACATGTTAACATGCTGAAGCAAGGTGAAGCAGCCTGGAGAAGCGCAGGCTCAGTGGGGATCAGGTGGCTGCCTATAAGTATATAAGGGGTATACATCAGGATCTGGGGGAACGTCTGTTCACCAGAGCACCCCAAGGAATAACAAGGACTAACAGTCATAAACCCCTCCAAGACTGTTTTAGACTGGACATAAGGAAAAATTATTTACTGTCCAAGGCCTGGAATAGACTCCCTCCAGGAGTGGTGCAGGCACCTACTCTGGACTCATTCAAGAAACGTTTGGATGCTTATCTTGCTGGGGTCCTTTGACCCCTGCTGACTTCTGCCTCTGGGGCAGGGGAGTTGGACTTGATGATCTGCAAGGTCTCTTCCAGCCCTAACGTCTATGAATCTGTGAAGGTGATAAGGAACTCAGAATAAACCCCTCCCTTCATAGCCATAAAAGATGTCAGAACAAATTCCTAAGAAATGTGTATTGTGTTTTAATGAAATTCTCAAATGCACATCATTACAGTTTTATTTTTGATATTAGACAAGGTGCCTGAAAAAGAAAGCTCACATTTCTTCTGAGACTTTGGACTGCTTTTCCTGAAATGCATATCTGACTTTAATGCTTAGAGCTGGTCACAACTAAAACTTCCATTCTGTGGAAGTAGCTGACATTTCCAAATATTTTTCATTCTGAAAAGTCCAATTTTAAAATTTTCTTTCAAAATGACATTTCTGAAAAATGGCACTGTGTCCCAGTAATGCTAAATATTTTGATCCCATAGAAATGTTTTGATTTTTTTTTTCCCTTGAATGAAATTTTGTCAAAATCAACATGTTCCCAAGGAATATTTTGAGGTTGAGAAATGAGCATTTTTTTCCAGTGGAGTAATGTTCTGTCAGAATATTTTCAGGCTTTTTTAATAATGCCAAAGCAAAGTCATCTTTATAGCACATGAGTCTGCCTTCGGCTTTCACCAGTAGCAAAATAGTGTTATGTTCTTTAGGATAGCATGACTGTGACAACACTTGAATTTTAATTAAAATCTCCCACTGTTGTGCTAAGGCTAGCAGAACTAGTGTAGTCAAGGCCTATTCTATTCTTGATCTTTGACCAACCTCCCACTGACAGAGAACATCTCACAGATTAATTGAATAGACAAAAATCTATATCCTTTCTTCCTGCTGTGACAATGCAGAAAGAACAACACTGCCACTGAAAGGAGACAGAAAGCTGGTGCTTCTAATTTGCCATACAAAGGAAACAGAGCTGTGTGATCCAATTTGCTATATTAGCATTAATCAGGATTCTTTCCTCTCCTTATTAACTGCCTGCTCAAAGATTAGCTGCACTTGGTCAGATGAATTTAAAAAAATACCTGAACAAAACACCTTAATTCGAGCCAGAGCTCAAAGCAGGATTATAACAAGCTGAATACAAATGGAGCTCTCACAAAATTGTCAATGAAATCCTGGTATAGGTATCAAATGAGAGGCTTTGAACATTACAAAGCTGTGGCAAGGAGCATGAACACTCTTTTTCACTGTTCAGTGATAATGGCTGAGACAGCAGATGCTATGACTGTGGCAATGCGACACGTTCCCTAAGAGAAATGGCAGATCCGTGAAGAAAGGGCAGCAATATAATGAGGGTGCTTACTCCCACAAGCTTCACCAGCATCTGCAGAATCTAAATGTACTGTTACAAAGAAAGCCATCCAAATATGAGCCCCCCCTGTTGTGTGAAGTTTGTGGCAGATTGTGAGAGCTGTGAATTCCTCTCTGTCTAATCTCAACAGGGCATTAACTGTCTTTGAGGGGCAATTTAATTGCCAGCATGACTATTTTATAGATAAAAGAGAAGTGGGACATACAGTAAGTCTGAGGGGCAAGGGTGCAGGAAGCCCATGGGAAATTCAGGGACCCAAAGAGACGCACTGAGTAGCTCAGGAATAAACAGAATGCTTAAATGGTTGCTTAATAGCCTTAGTTGTTCATCTGTCAAAAGTACCCACAATAGGGCAGGTAGATTTGTGAGCTTCAAGTAAACCTGTCCATGAGCAAGACAAGAGGTAGTAGCAATGACTGAAAATGAAGAGGAAGAACATTCGTTTTCTGTAAAACCTTCTAACTACAGCTTCTAAGAACACTTTGGATTTTAGTTTTCCAAAGAAAAAATCAATCTTTTTGCAGAATGCAGATACATTCTGTGAAAATTTTCTTTTAATTGAAAACTTGATTTACCATTTAAAAAAAAAAATTGCTATGAGAAATCTCTCTCTCTCTCAGTTTTGATAAGCTTTGGAAATTAAGTTAATTTGGGGTGGGTTGAAGTGTTTATCAAGTTTTTTGTCCTCCTCTGCTACCCAGTTCCCTTTCCTCCTCAGTGCCACTGCCAGAGGAGTGAGGGCCAGTGGGAAGAGAAAGGGACCCAAGAAATGATCCAGAGATAGGAAGGTAGGTACTGAGGAGGTGGGGATCCAGTAGTTCATAACTGGAACAGGAGGAAAAAGAGGAGTAGAAGACTCCCAGCCACTGGGGGAGGGAGGGAAGACATAGAACACAAAGCTACAGATACAGACAAGAGTAGACAAAGTGCATAGGGAGAATGAAAAATAAAGAGTCAAGTGGCAGAAAGAAACCACCAAGGGAAGCATAACAGGAAAATGAAGTGGGGAAAAAACAAAGTTTGTAGGCCAGTAAAGAGAGCAAAGCCTCTAGCTATGCTTGGCTAAGTGCACCTGCTCTTAGAAACGCAATAGTCCCAAGCCCGGTTAGTATTTGAATAGAAAATGACCTGGGAAAAGATGGTGTTGTTGGCACAAGCCAGGGGCTGTGGCTTCACGCAAAAGATGCTAGCCTACAGCAACAGCACAGACTTCATCTAAATTCATTGCCGCTTCTGACTGCGGAGAAAAAGAGACCAAGGACAAGGGAACTGTAAGAGTGACAGCCCGTCTCCAAACCTTGCTGCCTTGGGAGACCATAATTGTCGCTTCTAGTTTCATTCAGAAATGTGGGTGGATTTCCTGCAAGTATGAACTCCTTGGGCACATCTACATAAGACATTGACTGCACAGTAGCCTGATATTACTGCACAGTAACATTGCATGGCAAAAGCTAGGCCAAGATGCTACTGCATGGTAGTATTAGGCTACTGTGCAGTAGCATCACTTAAAAGGCATTTCCTGGCACTAATTCCAGTTACTACGCATTTATTCGGTACTTGCTTATACAAATACTGAATTAATGCACAGTAACCACTGCGCAGTATCATCTCATGTAGATGTGCCCCTTGTTAGCAACAGCTTTACCACAGATTGAGCTGTGTTTATTTTGCTTGTTCCTACAAAGGGAACTCTACAGTTTTCCAGTTTAAAAAAAAAAAATCAAAATGACCAAAGGGCATTTGGGGGCAACTTTAGGTTTTCAACAGAAAAGTGGCAATTTAGTTGTTTTTCTTGAACCAGATAAGAAAAACATTACGTTCATCACAGACAGCTGTGCTGGTTATTTTTCATAAAGTTTCGTCTGTCAGGTCTGGGAAAATGGGAGGAATCTAGTGGGAAGCTCCCTGAGAGAATTCCTATCCATCCACTTACTATTTTCTGTTTCGAGTGACTGTCTATCTTGTGCATTTCCTTGGGAAAACCTGCAGCAGTACTGACAACACAGAGAACCAAAAGTCATGAGTCAAGCCCCTAAATCATGAGGCTGCCTTTATAACCATAGTAATAAGAAAGTAATAAATAAGGGATTCTCTGGTATCCCTCTGCTGGATTCCATGTCTTGAAGTTTTTTAAGATATTCTCTGCAAGTATTGCAGCTAGAATCTTCTTTTTGTCATGGAAGCTGAAATTTTGATGTAGTTACAAGACTGGAGCTGGACTTTTATAGAATCATAGATTCATAGGGGGTGGAAGGGACCTTGAAGGATCATCGGGCCCAGCCCCCTGCATGAACAGGGAAGACATCTGGGGTCAGATGACCCTAGCCAGGTGACCGTCCAGTCTTCTCTTGAAGACCTCTTGGGTAGATGATTGCACCACCTCTGGGGGGAGCTTGTTCTACAGTCTGGACTCCCAAGTTGTAAAGAAGGTTTTCCTAATGTTCAGCCTGAAACTATCTTCCAGGAGTTTGTGGCTGTTGTTTCTAGTTTTCTTCCAGGATGCCCTGGTGAACAGTTGTTCACTGAACCCCTGATGTATGCCTCTGATATAGCAATAAGCCACAATCAGGTCTCCTCTCGGCCTTCTTTTCTTTAGGCTGAAGAGTCTGAGATCCCTCAGCCTCTCCTCATATGGCTTGCCATGCAAGTCCCTGATCATGTGGGTGGCCCTTCTCTGGACCCTCTCGAGCTTTACCATGTCCTTGTTGAAATGCGGCACCCAGAACTGGACACAATACTTTAGCTGTGGCTGCACCAATCTTGAGTAAAGTGGGAGAATCACTTTTTCGGATTTACTGGAGATGCATCGATTGATGCATGCCAGAGTTTTATTGGCCCTAGCAGCTACTGCGTTGCACTGATGGCTCATTCATGCTGGGGTCTCCTGTTACCCCCAGATCCCTTTCATTTGTACTGCTGGCCAGGTTAGCGATGCCCAGCCTGTAGGTGTGCTGGGGTTCTTCCTTCCCAGATGCAATACTTTGAATTTCTCTACGTTGAACCTCATTTGCTTCCGTTCTGCCCAACATGCCAGCCTGTATAGATCTGCTTGTATCTGCAGCTTATTTGCAGGTGTGTCCACACAACCACATTTCTTGGTGTCGTCTGCGAACTTGGCCAGTGGGCTTTTCACCCCCTCATACAGGTCGCTGATGAAGATATTGAACAGCACTGGGCCAAGTACCAACCCCTGGGGTATGTCACTGCCCACATCTCACCACGACAACACTGATCCATTTGTTTGGACTCTGTGTCCTACCCTTCAACCAGTTTTGCGCCCACTTGACGGTCCCACAGTTGAGCCAAATATCACAAAATTAATGCAAAAAGGGTGGGAGCTGGGAGCATTGTGGAAGTATGTCAGGTTGACAGAGTAAGTGAACTGAATACCATCACACAAGCACAGAAGTTCACAAAGCCTGACACTTTGAAAAGGGGAGAATTTCCAAGAGGATTTTTTTCATTTTTTTTAAAAGACTGGTAACACTTGTTGCCCCCATATACAATTGAATGCTCTTGTTTTAACATCTTTTTTTCCATTATTTTTTCTGTTCATATTATTTGCTTCAAAATGTCACCACCTCGTAACACAATTCACACAGGAAGTGCTGAACTCCACAAAGAAGCTGTCTGAGAAGCCATCCCATTGACATGTACATAGATTTACTGTCTCTCATGACATTTGTTCCAGTTTTAGCACAAGAATTATCCTCTTGGGTCATACTACCCTAAGTCACTTCAACTCTGAAGCCACATCTTTTTATCCATTCCAGAATTTCTTCCTCCTTCAGCAAATTCTACCTCTAATCCCCCCTATTTGCCTGCACCCAAGCCACTAGTCCAACCGCCTGGCAGGGATGGATCCAGGGGGGAGTAGCACCTGCTTTGGGTTGTGCATGCTGAGCTCGCTGGCATGTCAGCACAGCCCCAGCCAAAGCTCTGTACATGCTGTGACTTCTGAGCTCACTAGCTGGTTGGCAAAGGGTCTGGCCAGAGCCCTACTTTCATGCAACTCCAAAGCTCAGGGGGTGAGCACTGCTGCTATTCACCTTCCCCTTCTTCCTCCTATCCCCAATGTTGAATTCAGCTGCAGGAGAAAAGAGGAGACAAGTGGTGGTGGTGGCACTGGTACCCTGGGCTCCAGAGTTGCACCAAAGCAAGGGCTGAGTCCTGTTACTACTCATTTCTTCTTTTCCCTGCTGCTGAATTCAGCAAAGCAGGGGGTAGGGAAAAGAAAGAGATGGCAAAAAGCAGCTGCACTTACCCCCTGGGATCTGGACCTGTATGAAAGGAAGGACCAAACCCTACACTGAGCTCACAGCTGGACCATGTGCTGACACAAGCTCAGTGGCAAACAGGATTGTGGCAAGGGGGGCTGCAGGTACCCCCTGAGGTCTCTTTAATGTGCATGTGCTGCACAGCCAAAAGGGGGGGTGGCTGAACCCCCCTTGGCCCACCCCCCCACAGATCAGCCCATGCAGCCTGTTATAAGACTTCCCCACCCATGTTATTCTGACTGATATTAGACTGTTCTTGACCATCACAACTAGGGCCTACAAAGTTGAAGCATCTTGCTGCCTTCAAAGGTACCAGATCATCACACCCAAACTATCCCTTGCTGCCTTAAACACCTTGGTGATCACAGGTCAATGATACATTTTCTTGTGTATTATTGGGCATCTGAAGCACTCAAGAGGCTTTCTGCAAGGACATGAAAAGTCCTTTCTGAGCACAAGACAACAACCATGGTTCCCAAAAAGAAGATACTTACAAAAAGTCTTCTAAAGAATGACAGTGCCAGATATGCTCCCAGATTACAGCTAAACAAAAGACATAGCTGTTAAAAGTCCCTGCTGGCACTAATGGAGCATATTGTATTTGCAGCCAGCTTAGTCGAATCAAATTGTAATGAAATTTAGAAGTGAAAGACCTGGCATCTCATCTGATTGGTCATACTTGCTCTTAAATGCTTGCAAAGTACTGTTTTGGCCACATCTATGAAGTAGGCTTAACGTGCCCAAAAGCAGCACCCTCAAGAACACTACAGTGGTCCAGACAAGCTGTCACCTAAACCAGAAGCAGGTTAACAATATCCACCTGGTACTTGCAGAAGGCTAACTGGCACTGCTGAGTGCCAGGTACCCTGCCCCTCAGCTAATTAACCCCCCTACTATGCAGTATGAATATGGTTACATTGTTTCCATGTTAGAAGGTATCTAATGTGGAATAACTGAGTGCAGTAAGTTTATAATTTTGACATGGGTTTTCTATTTACTGTCTGGTCTTAGAGAATTATTCAGTTTAGACTGAGGAAATCCTGTGCAGGACTGATGTCAGTGACAAGGAGTTGGAGAAGCAGGTAGAGCGTACCACAAAAATGTGTAATGCAAGCAAAACTATTTAAAATCAGCTGACTGAGTGTTTTCATTTAAAAATAAGCAGCACATTGACTATTAAATTATTTGTGAATGCAATTACAGACTGCAAGTATAGAGGGGAAACAAAACAGAGCACAAACTGTGCACTCAGCTGAGTGAGATAAAACTGGACTTGGACTTTCTGATAAACCCTGAGAGAGATTCTGTTTCCTTTTATTAGCCCATGTTCACTATTCTAGTTCCCACCATCTACCAAGAAGGCTGAGGATTGTCAGTGAAGTGCAGTGCCATGGACAACATGGGAAATCTAAATTGCTGTCTCAGCAGTTACTACACTTGACTTTGTGCAAATTTCTACTACTTTTGGCACAGCAGCACTCTTTAACTGTGTTTTGTATCAGGTTGTTGGTGTGTGGTGGTTCACAACAAGTTTCAAAGTTGGCCACTAATTTTGGGTGTTCCAGATTTTATTGAACCAACTTAAGACACCTTCCCCATGCTTCTTTACAGGTGCAGAGCCAGGAAAAAATATTTTCCACAAGTTCTAGATAGTTGAAGATGTTTCTTCATGTGTAGTGTTATGTTTTTACGTCTGCTGTCAGTATCAAAGGAGAGAAATGTAAGGACATTTATAAATTTGTTTTTGTTTATCCATAAAATGAGATTATGAATGAAAAAATCCACAGGTGTATGTTAATTGACTGAGGTGTACTACCCACCTGGTGATGAGATGTTAAAGTATCTAATGAGGACCCTAGCAAGTATAGACAGAGCTACACCGGAAGAACTCCATTACCTTTTCTCTAAAAGGACCTATGGTAGAGTGCTGCGTGACTACACAGGGCTACCTGAAGGGAAGTGTTCATCTTTCTGTAAGGCCATCCAGGAAGTGAGTGAAGCGATTCATAGGGCAGTGCCTCCAGTAGGCTGAGAAGACATACATTCTCCTCTAAGCCCTTGTTTCACTGAATCTGGACAACGTGGTCAGCCAGCTCTCAAACCATCTAGGTGAGAGAGAGGCTTGAGCAAGAGCCAGCTGTTTGCTGGGTAACACATACAAAAGTTGGAAGGGTTGAGAGCACTGGCAACACATAGCATGCACACCCCCTGAGTGTGTCGGTACACCCCCCATGAAAAGGCGCCACTGACACTGCTGGCAGTGCCTGTGGGTGATCGCTGCTCACCACCCCTGTCCTCGCTGCTGATACTGCCAGCGGTGTCTGCAGGTGGTCCATGATTGTCACTGGCCAGTGACAGTGGCATTTTTTGGGTGGTCACCGACCACTGGTAGGTGCTTACTACCTCTCCCCACTGCTGATAGTGCCATGGCTGCCTGTGGGAACTCCCTGCTTACTGCCGCCACGCTCCCACCTCTGACAGTGTCACTGCCACCTGCCAGAGCTCACCGTGCCCTGCCAGCCTCTGGGGGCATGCAGCATTCATAGTTGAAGGGATCACAGGAAATGGAAGAGGTATACCTGCCCCCTCAATTAAGAAGGATGTGCCCCTCCTCTGTCATTTACATTTACATCTGCTTGTGAATGCTCAGAGAGCATTTTGGGCAGGTTCCTATTCAGTTTACATACCCAAATAGCACTTAAGCAGTTGCATAACTCCTATTTTTGGCACTTACATGCAGTTTGTGATTGCATTTCACACAGTGTGGATACATAAATTTCCACATTCCTACTGAGCATGTGCCATAAAATGCACTCTGGGTGGGTGTGTACATGGGTCTATATACCAGTGCAACTGGGGGGGGGAAGGAGGGCACAGGGGGAGGATGGCATTAACCTGGGACACTGATTTAGAGAGGGTGCAAGAATGCAGCAGCCACTGCTGCCAGTGCTGTCACTGCCTCTGCCCAGGGCACATAAATTACACATAGAGTGGTATATGTGATCAGAAACCAGTTCAAATCTGTAACACAACAGAAGTTCAGTGCACATAAACTGCTTTCAAAATGGCCCAAACCAGTTTAAGATGAACCTGGATGAGCATAGTATCAGAGCTAACTGATTTAGGTTAAATCAGTTGATTGAATTTCTGTGCCCAATCCCATCCAGGTTCAAGTTAACTCTCAGTCCCCCAGAATCCAAGGATGCTTTGCACCTCCCCCACAAACCCCTGCTTCACTGGGTGGGCAGGCTAGCCATGGCCCAAGCTGTCTGCTGCAGCAGAGTAAGGAGGCATTCTTTAGCGCCCCCCCAGCTTCTGACTTGGGCCACTGCAGGCATGTGGCTGCATTTCCAAAATCAACAGCGCATGTCTGTTCACTTGCTTATCAGTTCCATCTACGTAGCTCAAACTAACCTGCAAAGATTGAATCAATTTAGCCTCGGGCTTTTTAACTGTCTACATTTAGCCTTTACATTTTCGCGCAGTGGGAGCCAACCTTTTTGGCTGTTCTACCACAAATTAGACCTGTATCATCCCCACTCTGATCAGAGCACCAGATCTGCTGCTCTACTTTCTGCTCCAAGCCCTGTGCTCCCTGCCTGACTTGTTGCTTCACTTTCCACTTCCTGCCCTTTCTGCTACTATGTTGCCTATCCCCTCTCTGATCTGTTACATGCCACAGACAGAGGCTGCTTGCCATTTGTTTCCAAGAACCCATTTCCATTGGCTTCTGACAAAAAAGTTGCAACCTTTTCTTTCAAATGTAGATCTTGCCCAGTTGTCTGTGCTTGTGTCAACTACAGAATAGGTTACAGTAAGTTTTCTGCATGGACAACACCAGAAGACCATAGTGCAGGGTATAGTTAGCCATTTTACTTGTTAGCATCCGTCATCTAGATCATATTACAACTTGGCTCCAGAAGCTAAATGGCTTCCAGTTAGTATCTGGACCTAGTTCAAGGAGTTAATTTTAATCTATAAACAATTTAGTTACAGATATCCTAAGTTTCTCTTAAGTCTCCTCTTCTTATCATACACAAACAACTGAAATCATGCCTAAGGTAATGTCTGAAAAGCACAATATTTTCAGTGGAAGGCATTCAGCCTTCTTTTTGAAAGTCAATGAGACTTAGGCACTTAAATACCTTTTGAGGTTTTGAGGGCCTTCATCAATAGAATTGTCTTTACCCTCAACTTACTCTGTCAGAAGAACCCAAGCTGGTTTCCCTGCTGGGCCCACAGTCAGGCATATTTATTTACCAGCACCATCTGAGTTGCATGATTTGTACAATTAAATGAAGGTTGCATGTGCATCTGTTGGCTCGCCTGTAACAAAATATAAACACTTCTTGCTTTTCTTTCTCCATATGGCTTGACCTAAATAAATGTAATGCATCAATTTCAGATACCAGTACCAATTTTTTCTTGGCTTTCTCTGTAGGTTAAAGACTTCCTGGTAGGCATTGTGTTTTTCCTCCTGTTCTGCCCAGGAAGATGGGACAACAAATAATAAAGCCAGAAAAACAAATCCTCTCAGGTAGAGTAATAATAAATAAAAGTTCCTAAAATGAAAAAGGAACAATAGATAGAATGAGCCCTTCCCTTCCCAGAATAATTTCCCTTTTTCTCCTTTCTCATTTTCTTCTCCTTCTTTCTTAGCTGTTCTTCCTGTGATTCTACTCCCCTCATTTTTTTTCTCTGTGGCCCTTTTAATATTTATGTAAGGACTCCATTGAAAAAAACTATGACAACTTCTGCTTTTTAGGGCTCAGCAAATAATACATTTACTCCAGTGTAATCTGTCTTTCCACTCATATAAAAAAAGGACAGACACCATAAACTTCTTCACTAGCATTACTTAGGTTCAGAATTATACTTGTGAAAAATTCAGGGGTTAAACTACACCAGTATAAGTTAGACAGCAACTACATCAGTGTACTGTTTCCATTCTCATGGCAAACAGGCCATTACCATCTCTCCTGTGATAAAAGCTATTGCCCCAGGATGGCCACTCGTGTGTCCACTCTAGATACTGATGTAGCTTACACTGCTGTACAAAGCCAATATAGAGGTAGGTATCCAAGTCAGAAGTCAGGCAGAAGGCAGAGTAGAGATGTACCTTATAAACTAATGGATGTATATTGGGGGCATGTCTACACAAGACACTTTACTGAACAGCAGACTAATTTGCTGCACAATAACATGTCACCACCTAAACATGCACAGCAATTAGGGTGCAGTAGACTCATTCATGGCACTACTGGATATTCTTATCAGATGCATGTGGTATCCAGAAGCACAGTAAATTACTGCACTTAAACACATGTGTAAATGGTGATGTTTGGATTAGTTTACTCCAGCTCAAATTGACCCAGAGTATATTCAGTCTGTAGTAGAGCCTGAGGCTCCCTGTTCCTTTAAGATACAAGCAGCCCAGCCAGGGAGGACTGTAGGCTAAGCAGGTTCAGTAGCTGTTGGTTGCAAGGGCAACAGGGCAAACAAGGCAATTAGGAGGCACTTGCAGGCAGCCTGCTGACCAGAAGTGAGCAGGACCCTGGGAGGATATAAGCCAGGGCTTGGGCTGGCAAGCCAGGCTAGCATTGCCAACTGTAGGGTTAGGAGCTCCTGCCCAGGATTGCTACCCAGGGATGCTAGACTGATTGTTTTGCTGCCTGCAGGAACAGTGAGGCTCAGGGAGCTCACAAGGAGCCCAGGCTGGGAGGTATGCCAGCACACAGGGTGAGGGAAAGTTTCCCTCTTACAGGGGCAGAGGACTGCTTCTGCTGTTGTTGTTTATGTTATAGCCCAGGACCTTATGTTATGTTACAGTTAGACTAGTGGCTTGGGTTAGGACTATAGGGGCAGTATACAGAGGTCCCATTACTGCCCAAGGAATATACAATAACTTTGAGCCCTGGCAGGGGCAGGCTGAAAGCCTAAGGGACTAATAATTGAACCCAGAGAAGGCAGAGTGAAAGGCCACAGCACCACACAGAAACCAGGACCCCAGCACCGGAGAAGTTCACAGCCTCATAGGGGCCTGGGGCCCAGCAGACAGAGGCCAGGGGCCTGGTGACCAGAAACGACAAACTAGAGCTAGTGCCTCAAAGCCAGGTCTGACAGAGTGGGCCTAGGTGAGAAGGCCTAGCCAGAGTAAAGGGGTGGAGTCTGGGGAGGCCAAATCATCCCCAACAGGAGAAAACAATATTGTAATGTAATACCCGCAAGGCTTAGGGCTGGGTGGGAGCCAGTGGGCTGCACTTCAACCCCTCGCAGGCTGGATAGGGCCCACAGGCTGCCAGCTGGGCAGCCCTGAGTTATGGTAGATCATTTATTTGGAGGAAAGTCCATAACAAATTATACGTACCCCATTTCTAATTAACTACAGATAGAAAAAAAGTCTCGTGATAAGCTATGGATATTTTACTTTTGAAACAGGGTGTTTAATTAATTTAATTAGCTGCAGTTAAATATAGATCATATCGATACAGATTTGTAAAGTACAGAAATATAATGAAAACAACATGAAGAGATGATGTTTTTTAAGTCTACAGTTGTTGGGCTCATTCCAAACAAGCATCAGTAACAGGAATCTTTCTCAAATCAGTTATATGTACACAATAAATGAAAGGAGTTTCCCATCAGTCCCATGGCTGTAGATTTCATTGGAGACAGGTTAGAGCAGCTTAGAAATGAATCCCTTATGTAAGTCAGGCATAGAGTGGCAAAGCCTGTACAGAACAAAGGCAGTAACAGAATTCCCATAGACTTTAATCAGATCAAATTTGACCATTTGGCTTTTCACTATCTCTTTAGATTATGGAAGAGTTCACCCAGTTTAGCTTAGTATATAGTACAGGGTTTGGCAATCTATATCCCACAGGACTAATCCAACCCACCAAGAGGGCTGATCTAGCATGGTGGGGGGGTTGATGATACAGAGCTGTGCCATGTTGCCCATCCCCGCTGCAGGGCTCCCCTCTGTACAGCCTGCTACTCCATCATGTCTGTACTTCCTTTGCTGCAGAGCGGTCAGGAATCTGCACTGAAGGAAGAGCAGATGCAGTAGAGTGAGTGCAGGGAACTGACTGCTGGGATGGGGGATTGAGACTTCTAGCCCTCATTTACAGCCAGCTCACAAGCTCCAGCCCATGCTGGCCAAAGGTTACAGAGCCCTGATCTAGAAAGTTGAGTTTTTTTAATATATCTTATGCTTTAAAGCATTGTTCCCCCTCCTACCAAGATGATACAGACCTGTCCACTAACACTCTCTGGGTTCAGCCCCTTAGCCAGTTCCCACCCCCCCTGGCCCTGGCCTCTGCCAGCCCACAATCCCCCAGTTTTTTTATAAGAGCATCATGGGAGACCATATCAAGGGCCTTTTAAAATCCAAGTGTATGACACCAACCACGTCTCCCACATCTAAGGAGTTCATTACTCGATCATAGAAGAAGACATAGTTGGTCAGACATGACCTGCCCACAATGAAACTATGCTGACTATCCTTCAGCATCATGTCTTCTGCCACTCTCTCGCAAATGGACTTCTCGATAATTTTTTTCCAAAATTTTAACTGGTATCAAGGTCAAACTGACCAGCCTAAAATTTCCCAGATCCTCCCTCCTCTGCTTCTTAAAAAATGGCACCACACTGGCCCTTTTCCAGTCTTTTGGGAGGGACCTTTCCTGAACACCACAAGTCTTCAAATACCTTCACCAATGGTCCCGCAATGACTCCAGCAAATTCCCTCAGCACTCTTGAGTGTAGTCCAACTGGTCCTGCTGACTTGAAGACATTCAGATGCTCTAAGTACTTCCTCACCATTTCAGCACTGACTATTGGTTAGCAATCAACCCCCCGCATCCGTCCAATAGCTGACCAGGCAGGCAATCACCATTTTTATGCAGGAACGTTGCTATAGTAGCAAGAACATCTGTATTTTAAATAAAACTGCTTTTGACCACACTTTTCTATCCAAATATCTTCATTTATCCTTGTTGAATTATTTCCAAAGTAAACTGGTGATCTGTGTTTCCAGTCATGTCCTGCTTTAATCTGATATATATGCTAAACATCTCTCATATGTAGTATTGCAATGCTTAATCAGCTGACAATCTTAGCCTGCAATCAGCAAACAAATATATAATGGGTTTGCCAAAACAATTTGAATATATTAAAATCTGAATGAAGAAAATTGTATAATAACACCTTCTTTTAGTTCTGATACCCAATCTGGATCAAAATATCATTTATAATGAAAGGCGATAATAGCACACTGCAATTTGCAGAGACACTGATTGTACAAAGAACTGAGAGAGCAAATTCCTCATACATGCAGCCCAATATTAACTGTGAATCCAAATGTCTATCAAGTTCATTCAAACAGTATGAGGTTATTTAACACTGACCAGTGCTTTCCCGAAAAATTCCAAACCAGCTGGTATTGCTCAGCCAATTCCAAAAATTCATAATGCAAATCACACTTATCTGCTGTGGTCAATTCAGGAAGCAGTACATGAACACGCACCCTGGCATCTATTTATGGAACTAGAGACAGAGATTAGAAAACAGAACAACAAGCAAGATAATTCTGAGAATGTAAAAAAGAACAGCAAGAGGTGATACTACCAATTATATAAAACAAATTATAGCATAGCATATCCTATAAAAGACAACAGAACAACTTTCATTTTAAAAGTCTAAAAAAGACACTTTCATGAATTTCATCTGATCTTTACTTAGTACCACAACCAATAGAAGCATAAAGTGATTACAGTAAATCATCAATTAGGTGTACTCCAAAACACTGCACAGACATTTTATTGCTGATTACTGATCCCAAATCGTTGCTGACCAGTGTCATGCAAGAAATTATAATCTTTACAATTAACAACAATAAAACTAGTTATATGAAGCAAATTAATGGATCTGGCATTAGTCCTTAAATTCCCACTCACAAATCTAATAGCAGTAATGCATCTCCTTCTTCACTTAAATATTCTCTTTGATTGTATGATCATTCATAAGTGCCTTTGAAAAATGTCAGCGATCCTCTGAGAGTGTGCAACACTGACAATGTTCAGTATTCATTGGCAAAGCCTCCCTATATTGTTCCTTATACAAAGTACAATCAAGAATGTTCTTATTCTGTTTAAATCTGTTCACAAGTAGTAGAGGCAATATCAATAGTACCTACTTGATCTGTGGCAGGGGTGTCAAACATGTGGCCTGTAGGCTGGACATAGCCCTCAGAGCCACTCCATCTGGTCTGCCAGGTTACCAGCAGGTTACCAGTGAGGATCTGAGGCCATGGAAGACAATAGGTGTGAGACAGGTGGGGTGGGGGAAAGTGGGGGAATGTTGACCTGGTGATAAACTGTAGCTGGTAAAGCCTGCCCACATTTTACCAGCTACATGCTATAACCTGGTCAACATTCTCCCCCCACCCACCCCCACACACACACCTGTCTCACACCTATCATCTCCCATGGTCTCTCCTTTGATCCTCACTACCATACACTTGCATTTTCACAGATCTGAATTTTGCATACTGGCTTCTATTCCATTCAGGAGAACACAAAACTACAGCAGACTCTCCCTACGCCTGAAGAAGGGTGTTTGTGCCTGAAAGCTTGCAAAGAACATTTTTTCCCAACTATTTAGTTCATCTAATAAAAGATATCACATTTACCCAAATAACTTTGTCTGACTGAGAAACCATTAATTTAATAGCCAGTGTGACTCACGGGGCCAGCCCATCATATCCTGCAGAACCTGTGGCCACAGGGGGCCTGCAGCCAAGGGACCCACTGAAGCTGTGAATGCTCCAAATCATTGCCGTAGCAAGGCGGGGCGGGCAGTTGCCATCACTCCGTGTTGCTGCCACCAGCTTCACGTCCGGGCACTCACCATCCCTGCTTCGCCCCCTACTGCCAACGCCACCACCGGCTTCTTCAGATGCTCACCACCAACCCTCCCCCCACCACTCCACCGCCAACAATGCTGCCAGCTTCTTCATGCCAGGGGGCCCCAAAACCTTACCTTGCAGGGGGTCCCAAAAAATTGTGGGCCAGCCCTGGTGACCTGCTCTGACACTCAGGAGGAAAACTTAGAAATATATATATATTTTCCCCTGGAAACACCAGAAGTAGCTTTTTAGCTGTAAATAAAAGGCACATGGATATTTATAGAGGGAGAATAAGGGAGCGTGATGGCATGGACTAGCTAGATCCTGGCAAGGAAGGGATTAAAGAGAGCTGCTGGGCTGGATTGGCTCTGCCTGCAGGAGGGGTATAGAAGAGTGGAGTCAGGCTCAGAGTGGGGAAAAGCCTCCCTGTGCTGGTCAGACATCCTGAGAAAACCAAGTTATGGGGATTTCCAGGTCAGCATGGGTAGATTGTAGCACAGGGACCAGGGAGCTGCTCTAGTGCCCCAGTACAGAGAGAAAGGTAATTTTATACAGTAGTTTCAAATATGTGCTAGCTCTAAGGTTCACATTCTTTCAGCAAAAAAGTAACACTTAAAGTCCTACAATGAGAGAGAATTTCAGGGACTATTTTCCAAGTCTCAGGTCCCTAAGGCTAATATTTCATAGACATCAGGGCTGGAGGGGACCTCAGAAGATCATCGAGTCCAGCCCCCCGCACAAAGGGCAGGAAGTCAGCTGGGGTCATAGGATCCCAGCAAGATAAGCATCCAGTTTCATCTTGAAGGTGTTCAATGTAGGCGCTTGAACCACCTCCGGTGGCAGGCTGTTCCAGACCTTGGGGGCTCGGACAGTAAAGAAGTTCTTCCTTATGTCCAGCCTGAAACGATCTTGAAGTAGTTTGTGACCATTCGACCTCGTCATCCCTTGGGGCGCTCTGGTGAACAAACGTTCCCCCAGATGCTGGTGGTCACCCCTGATAAACTTGTAGGTGGCCATCAGATCACCCCTGAGCCTGCGCTTTTTCAGGCTAAAGAGCCCCAGGGCTTTCAGCCTGTCATCGTAGGGTCTGCTTCCCTGACCTCTGATCATGCGCGTGGCTCTTCTCTGGACTCTCTCAAGCTTCTCCACATCCTTTTTGAATTGTGGAGCCCAAAACTGGACACAGTACTCCAGCTGCGGCCTCACTAAGGCCGAGTACAGGGGGAGAATGACGTCCCGGGATTTGCTTGAGAGCAAAAATAAAAATGTTTGTGCACTCCCTGCTCCTCCATTGCAGAAATCTATTTTAATCCGTTTTTAAAAACACACTTATTCTCTAAAGCAATTGGCTCCAAAATGTGGTACCTCTACTTTTGCTATTTACACACTCTCCTTTTTCATCCCTAAAGCTATTTCTTTCGGATTTGGGGGTTCCCAGTTCCTGTCATCTTGCTTTAGTTCAATCTATTCTAGATGGAGCTTTACCTGACGATTGCCTAAAAACGAGGCGCTGAACGCCGCTGCTTAGCGGCGTTCCTGTCAGAGAGTGCATTTTGCACGGGTTCTGTGATTTGGATTGACATACCACTTGTTTCTGTATAAATATGAACTCGCCATTTTCTCAACCTCCTGAAACCCTCAATATTTTGGATCTTGGAAATGGCCCGTCTCCTTATATGGTACTGGAGCAGCCGCTAAAGTTAGAGAGAGAGTTTTGCTAAAAGCTCTTTCCATTCTGGTGTTAGAAAGGAAAAAGGAGAATTGGCAATTGGGAAATTCAAGTGCAACTGCTTTCTCCGCTTGGTTCAGTAGAGGCAGAGTTGCTTGCTGGCATTCAGAACTCACTCTCTATTCTCCAAATAGTTTTGAAAAATAACAGGGTTCAGAAGGATGCCAAGGTGGGCTAAGTGGAGAAACGTGAATGTAGTGGGTAGGGTGCGTGAGAAAGTCTGTTACTAGAAATGGATTTACCCTGATCTTGCAAGCTGCTCTGCAAGGGGGGATTCCTGCCCTGCAGGAAATCAATGGGGTCTGTGGGATGGAAGGGACAACCCAGCTTTTGGCATATTTTCCATACTCTATGGACCCCTGGATTTGCAGTTTAGTACATCTACACAAACAGCCATCTATCTTATTCTCATCCTTCTAGAACCACATGAAGGCTGTCACTCCAGCTCATATGTTATTCAGAGTTAATTCAGTGTCTGCAATTTTAGTCACTATATATGGATAACTATAGGAAGCTGAGTGGGGCTCACTCCGCTACATACTGTACAAATGTTGTCAGACACAGTCTATTATGTCCAAGTATTGTGTCCACATTTTGCAATAGTTTTAAAAAAAGCAGGCAGTAGTTTCCTATTCTTTTGGGCTCACAGCATGTTGTCTGCTGCAAATCTCTATTCACGTTCTTACAGGATAACACAGTGGTGTCACATTCATCATTAAATGAATTAACCGTTAACCCTATATTTACACTCCTGCTATAAACAGAAGCTTAATTTGCTGCACTGACAGTCGGTTGCGTGCCATTTGTATCTTTTCTGTGCTATTTGGTATTTATATAGCACTCAAAAGTCACTAAATGCTTTACATATTAAAAAATACAAGTCCCCATCTGGAAGGGTTTTCCACCTTATAGCTCAATTCTGTATATTCGTGTACTTCTCATAGGCGTTCTGGAAACAGAGGTCTTGCTGAATTAGTTCTCGTGGTCGCTGTCACCCAGCTTCCCATCGATCACTAGGTCACCGACTAGGTCATCCCCAGTAGCCAGTACCACTGGTTAGCTTGAGGCTTTTGAAATAAACATGAAGAACTGAGAGTGAAATACATAACCTCTCGACTAGATAAAGCATCAGTGAAAGGAGACATGAAACAATCATGGTTTTTAAGAAAAGGTGGAAGTATGTGGAAAAAATTCCTTCAATTGGTCACAAAAATGGGAAAAGAAAGCAACATCTTTTATCTGCCTGATAAAAAGGAGATGAAATACAGTAACATGATGGAATAATGGCAACCTTCACTTACAGCTAGCCAGAAAGCCCTGAAGTACAGAAGTGTCAGCCACAAATCCCAGAATCTTATGTTCAAAAGTGAGGGTTCCCTCTCACAGGTCAGTGAAGCTCCAATGACTTAAATTTAATTATCCCTCATTTACATAAGGTCAGGAACAACCACCCCCCCCCCCAAATTACAGGCTGCAATTTTTTTAGAGTCTTTGCTGATGGTTCCAGACCTCCTAATAAAGGGGATCAAGCCAATAAAACTGCTAAACTTAATATCTACTTTTTTGTCTCCTCTAGGTGATCTTTACAGAAAATTAGAAAAAAAAGAAACTTGGGATACTTTTGCTTGATTTTGACGAGTGACACACCTTAATAATGGAGTAATTAATTATAAGAAAATGGGAACAAGTCAGTCATATACACTCTATGCAGTTTGCATTGCATTCTTGGAACCTGGGAAAAATGATGACAAAAAAACCTATCACAATACCACAGTAAGGTAGGTGCTTTATAATAACATAAGGCAGTCCTGTCCTTCTTCTTGGAATTAATTGTTCACTCTCTCCTTGATCAATTAAGTAGTATGTGTGCATGAGGAGTTAATTTAAACATTTTCCTCTGCATTTTTTTACTCTACATTTTCTATTTTATTCTTTTTTCTCTTTGTATTTGATTCATGCCCCATTACTTTTTAAAAAATTAAAATAAAACATGGCTGAAAACCTAAAAGTAACCAGGGTTTTCAAGGAAATAGGATTGTAGTAGATCAGTATCCTACCTACTGTACCCAAAACTGAGAAGCTCTGTGTTTGGAAGTCTCTGTATGTGAATCAGTCTATGAGTAATTCTACATACCCACAATTTGTATTTGTTCTCTAAGGGTGGTGTTACAGGTTACCTTTAAACCATCATTTAATGGACTGGCTGACGCCAATATCCTGAGGGATAGCCAGTACAGGTTTGTTGTGGGTAGGTCTTGCTTGACCAATCTCATTTCCTTTTACGACCAGGTGACCTATCACTTGGACAAGGGAGAGGAGATTGATGTCATATATTTTTACTTCAAAAAGCCTTTGATCTGGTATCCCATGATCACCTCTTGGCGAAACTGGCCAATTGTAGCCTTGGGTCCACCACGATCCGCTGGCTGGGGAATTGGCTCCGTGGTCGAACCCAGAGGGTGGTGGTTGATGGAAGTCAATCCTCATGGTGCCCTGGGACCAGTGGGGTCCCCCAAGGCTCTGTCCCTGGGCCCATATTGTTCAACCTCTTCATTAATGATGTGGACATTGGAGTCAGAAGTGGACTGGCCAAGTTTGTGGATGATACCAAACTTTGGGGCAAGCATCCACACCTGAAGACAGGAGGGCGATCCAGGCTGACCTGGACAGGCTCAGAAAATGGGTGGAGGAGAACCTGATGGTGTTTAACACTGAAAAATGCAAGGTTCTCTACCTTAGGAGAAAAAACCTGCAGTATGCTTATAGGCTTGGCAGTGCTATGCTGGCTAGCACTATGGAAGAAAGAGACTTGGGGGTCATCAGTGACCACAAGATGAACATGAGCCTTCAATGCAATACTGCGGCTAGTAAAGTGACCAAAACGCTGGCTTGCATCCATAGGTGCTTCTCAAGCAAATCCCAGGACATCATTCTCCCCTTGTACTCGGCCTTGGTGAGGCTGCAGCTGGAGTACTGTGTCCAGTTTTGGGCCCCACAATTCAAAAAGGATGTGGAGAAGCTTGAGAGAGTCCAGAGAAGAGCCACATGCATGATCAGAGGTCAGGAAAACATACCTTACGACGACAGGCTGAGAGCTATGGGGGTCTTTAGCCTCAAAGTGCAGGCTCAGGGGTGATCTGATGGTCACCTATAAATTTATCAGGGGTGACCACCACTATCTGGGGGAACATTTGTTCACCAGAGCGCCCCAAGGGATGATGAAGTTGAATGGTTATAAACTACTGCAAGACCATTTCAGGCTGGATGTAAGGAAAAATTTCTTTACTGTCTGAGCCCCCAAGGTCTGGAATATCCTGCCATCAGAGGTGGTTCAATCACCTACACTGAACACCTTCAAGAGAAAATTGGATGCTTATCTTGCTGGGATCCTACGACCCCAGCTGACTTCCTGCCCCTCGGGCGGGGGGCTAGACTCGATGATCTTCCAAGGTCCCTTCCAGCCCTAATGTCTATGAAATCTATGAAATCATAAAGGCACTTAAAATGGGAGCATTCACCTATTAAAGGATGGTATCCCATTTTAAGTATTGTCAAAAATTTGTAATGATAAGCCAAATGAAGTGATGGTTATTAGGGGTGTGCAAAGTGGGCCATATTCAATTCAGGTTCAGATTCGGCCTGAATCAGGGACAGTGATTCGATGTGTTCATTCGGATCACTGCCCCCAGTTCGAATCAGCCGAATCCGAATCTGAAGATTCGATGCTGATTCGGAGAATCAGTGATTTGGACATAGACACAGTTTTAAATGTCTTTTCTACATACCTTGAGGTACAGCCAGGTATTCATGAATGCTGCAATGCTGGGGCAGATGGAGCATCCTACAGGAGTGCAAGGGCCCCCCCCCCCCCCCCCCCCCCCCGTGTGCTTAGTGGCAAACCTGGAAGTAGACCGGAAGTTCTTCTGGTCTGCTTCTGGGTCTGCCAGGGAGCATGCTGGGCTCCCCCCACCCCGCACCTCCCCCAGCTTGGTAATTGGATGCTGGGGGACCCTGGGTGTCCGCTCAGACCCAGGAGGCACCAGTCACTGAGCC
>NW_005842224.1:413706-416436 GCF_000455745.1 Alligator sinensis
GGGCCCGCGTGCTCCTCCGTGAACCCAGAAGTGGACCAGAAGTGCTTCTGGTCCACTTCCAGGTCTACTGCCAAGCATGCTGGGGAGGCCCCTGTGCTCCTGTGGGATGCTCCATGCACACCAGCATTGCATGAGCCCATGCTACCTAGAGGTATGTAGAAAAACCATTTAAAGCTGTGTCTACGTCCAAGTCGCCAAATCTTTCTGAATCTCTCCAAATCGATTCAGAGGGTTTCAATTCAATTCAGAGAGATTAAAGGGTCACCTGATTCGATTCGGATTCAGAGATTTGGCCACCAAATCAGGCTGAATCTCTGCCAAATTGAATCAGGGAGCGAAGCTTCTCATAGCCCTAATGG
This sequence comes from Alligator sinensis, assembly GCF_000455745.1. NCBI lineage: Eukaryota > Metazoa > Chordata > Crocodylia > Alligatoridae > Alligator > Alligator sinensis. The sequence goes on from NW_005842224.1 coordinate 414,066, forward strand.
TTATCTTTGTTTCATCTTACCCAGGTCATTTCAGGGTATTGTTAGTTAGCTCCAGGGAGATAAAACACTTAATTTGCAGTCCTCAAGCATCCCAGGATGCACCGCTCCCAGCCTCTACCTATTCCCACCCTCCACACCTTCCCCCTCTACACTAAGAGCAGCTTAAGCACAGTAAGACCATGGAATATGGCTCTATGGTCTCTCTGCACAGCAGCTCCACACTGAGAATGGAGACCCCTGGGGTTAATCCCCAGCAGCTCTGCTCTCAGCACAGAGCCACTGTGCAGCAAGACCAGGGAGCCCAGGGAAGAATGCTTCCCTAGGCTCCCAGGTGTGACTGAAATTAAAGCAGCAACTTCAAGCTGAGAACAGAGTCACTCTCCACTCTCAGTGCAGAGCTGCTGGCTTAATTGATGTAACCCAGGCATTCTCAACCAGGGTACGATGACACTCTGGGATATCTTGAGATCCTTTCAAAGGTAACACTGTAAAGCAAGCTTGTCCAACGTACGGCCCACGGGCCACCATGCAGCCCTCCAAGCTGTTTTCTGAGGCCTGAGGTGCTGTGATGGAAAACGAAAGTAAACACTGTACTTTCATTTCGGGGGGGTGATGTGATACCGCTTCCTGTGAGGTATTTGAATATGGCTCGCTGGCCCACTGGGTGATAAAAAGTTCATGATCCGGCCCCACATTCAAAAAGATTGGACACCCCTGCTGTAAAGTTTACAAACACAATTCACAAGATAAAGCTAGAGGTCTCAAATAAGAATCCACAGTGTTAAAAGCATTCTGTCCTGTAGCAATCTTTCTGAGTTCTTTGCAACAGAAAAATTACTCCATTATTTTTCTATAGTATGAAAATGAGTGAAAACTAAGAGCCAGCATTTACCAAGTGGTGTCGCAAGTCTATCAAGGGGTGGTCTGAGGGGTGCCTGTCTCTTGAGAGGTCCTTGAGTAGTATCTTGTCAAGGGGATATGCATATGGCTCACTGGAGCTAGAGGTGGAAACAAATAGCTGCTGGGATGACAAGGCAGGTATTACACAGGCAGCAAGGACAGGCCAGACAGGAAGCACCTACCAAAACCATGCTTGGCTGTTACGTGACTCTTGTCATCCAGCTGGAGCCCTTGGGAAGTATCATGCCATGAATGCATAATAAAGCATTCATGGCATTTAGAAAATGGCTGATGTATAATATATTTAATAAAAGCACAGGGAAAAACTAGCACACGGAGGTTTTGTAGCAGAAGAAAACGTAAACTCTGTCAAAGCCGTTTCTAAAACCACCATCAACTGCCAACCTTGGGAACAGTATTACTGATATTTGAAGTAAATTGGACCATTGTTTTGCACTCCTAGAACCAGAAATGTGCTTTAATTCTGTACATACCAGGTGAGGATGCTGTTAAAATTTACAATACTTCAGCATCTGATGTCCCAACAAGCAGATGGCCTTGACGATTCTAATAGAAAAACCTGAATTACTGCAACTTACCAAGAAATACACCTTGCAAAAAGACCACTCTTCCCAAGAAGAAAAAAAGAATAAAATAGATCAGTTCTGAAAATGTGAGGCTGGGGTTCTTCGTAACCATATCGATAATTATAACGAGGGATCCTGGTTTTCTCTGATTTAAAAAAATCCCCAATTTTCGGTTAAAAAAAAAAAGTACCCCCAAATCCACATTTTTCCATGATTAAAATGAAACATATATATAAGTTGACAAGGTTCCTTGGGTGAATCTGATATCTTTTATTAGACCAACCCAAATAGTTGGAAAATAATTATTAAGCAAGCTTTTGGGTTCAAAAACCCTTTGTCAGGCTAAGGAAGTTTCTGCAGTTGGTGTGTGCTCTTCCTGGATGGAATGAAAAGTAAAGAAGCCAGGGGCTGGTCTGGTATGCATACAAGACAAGCAGAAAATGTAGACTGAGGAGTCAATGGGTGAGAGACAGGCTGAGGGTTGCAGTTGTTTGAGGATTTTCCATACAGGTTCAAGGGAGGGGTGATATATCATCCCTTGAACCTGTACGGAAAGTCCTCAAACAATTACAACCCATACTAGACAGAGACCCTATTCTTAAAAAGATCTTCCCAGAGCCACCCATCCTAGCCTTCAAACAAGCACTGAACCTCGCTAACCTCATCACCAGAAGCAAACTTCCTCAAGCCCAGAACACACCAAAAGGATCCAGACCGTGCCATGACAAGAAATGCAAAACCTGCCAACACATCTCCACCACCCCCACAATCACTACACCCCACAACAGAGCCATCAGCATCCCTGGATCTTACAGCTGCACCTCCAGGAATGTAGTATACCTCATCCAATGCACCAAATGCCCTGATGGAAAATACGTAGGAGA
>NW_005842224.1:416609-418942 GCF_000455745.1 Alligator sinensis
ACCCATTAACTCCTCAATCTACATTTTCACTGACTGCCTGTCTTGTATGCATACCTGCCCAGCCGCTGGCTTCTTTACTTTTCATTCCATCCAGGAAGAGCACACACCAACTGCTGAAACTTCCTTAGCCTGAAGAAGGGTTTTTGAACCCAAAAGCTTGCTTAATAATTATTTTCCAACTATTTGGGTTGGTCTAATAAAAGATATCAGATTCACCCAAGGAACCTTGTCTGTCTATGTCCTTAGACCAACACGGCTACAGCCTACACCCCTGTATATATATAAGTTTTGTTTCATTTATATCACAGAAAAATGTGGATTTGGGGTTCCTTTTTTTAACTGAAAATTGAGGATTTTTTAAAATCAGAGAATAATAAACATAGTTCCATCTTTTAGAAGCCAAGCAATATATGCTCAGGGAAGGGAACAGCTTCACTGCACAATCACTGAGTTTTGAATAGTACAGATGCAGAACATGGGAGAGGGGTTGGGCAGGACATTAATAGAAAGACTGCAAAACTGGATCAGAAGTGAGTCTTTCAATGAAAAAAAGCAAGAAGAAAAGGCACCGAATCTCCAAAGGCTCTCTCTCTCTCTCTCTCTCTCTCTCTCTCTCTCTAAAATATGGTGTGTAAAAATTGTAATGACAGGGAGCCAGACCCAGACTAGTCCCAGGGATGCCTCAGTTTATCTACAATCAGGGCTCGTAGTAGAGGATATATTTTATTAGACCAACAAGATTTTTGCAAAAAAAAATATTTAATTGCCAGCTTTCAGGCATAAACACCCTTCATCGGGCATCAGAGAAAAGATTGTAAAAGTTCTCCTAGGTAGAAATGAAAGTTCATAGACAATTTACTTATTGCATTGCCCAAAACTTAGGCAAGTGGCCTCAGAGAAGTGATCCAAATTGACAGTGCTTGACATTTGGGATCCTTGTATAGGTCATGGGGACAGGTGGGCACCTGCAAAGCATTCTTCAGAGAGGCCCCTAAAGCTAACCTAGGAGAAGCACTAAGTGCAAGGAGGTGTCTGAACTCCAGCCCTTCCCCAATTTTTAGGCATTTAAGTCAGATTGACTATTAGCCATCTCTGTTCCTTTGGTATCTACGATGTCTTCTTTGAGTAAGCAGTAGTACAGAACTGCCACCCACCTTTTGCATAATACCTTAGTATGGGGCTGTCCAACTTCTGAATGGCCAGGAACCACAGCCTTCTAACATAAGCTCTGCACATGCTCGACCCTCCTCTCACCATGACAATACCCCTGTGCCTTGAATGCTTCACTGCATCATATGTCCCTCCCCCACCACAGAGGGCCAGGAGCGAGAACTTCTACCTTTCCCTAGACAAGGAAACTATGGGCTAGGCCTGACTTTTAAAGGCTGCAGTTGGGGCCTCTTGCCTGTGGCTTCAGGGGATTGGCTGCCTCAATTGCCTCACTCAGCCCAGCTGCTGTGGGCTTGCTGCAGATAGTGCTTGTGCAGGGGATGAATTGCCCTCATCTCCTGATTGGGACTGACTGGGTCTAGGGTTCTGGCCTGGCCTTGCCTCATTACACATGCATCCCATGGGGCACCAGATGGAGGACAGCCCTGCATCACTATATAGAACACATCCCCTGGAAGTTGGAGGCCTGGTTTCTAGGTCCTCCTGAGCCTGAGAGGATTCAAATTCATACCTCCCTCTTCCCAGGAGAGTGCCCCAATGACCAGGTTCCAGAATAATTGGAAAGATGCCATTCATCCCTCCTGTTGAAGCTGGGCCACTGGGCCTGAGCGTGCAGGAGTCATGGCACTAGAAGAGGAGCCAGCAAAAGTATGACTCTGCATCCCAGTGGCTGGGACAATCCTCTGGGAAGATGAGACTTGAATTCTGGTCCCTGCTGTTATGTTTATTTCTGTTTTTTAGTCAATGACTGTCTAATGTAAAGTGAATAAATGATCCCTGGCAGCAGGGATTAGAACTCACAACTTCCCCCTCCTAGGGGACTGCTTTCCTAAATGGGATGTAATCAGTTTTCAAATTATTTGTTTTCTTCCTGGCTCATAAAACTTATATTCTTGGCAGCACACTGGCCAAGCTTCAACAGCAAAGATAGCCCCACTCCTCTGTGCTATAGGCCTGGCAGGTAGACACAGGGCCAACATGTCCTATCCTGCAGAATCTGCAGCCAGGGGCCCCCTGCAGCCGTGAACATTCGGCCACTCCACATTGCTACTGCCACCACCATCTTCACGTCCAGCAGCTCGCCACCCTCCACCCCCACTGCTGACTTCATGTCCGACCACTTGCCACTTCCCCACCCTCCACTGCTGATGCCACCGCTGGCT
>NW_005842224.1:419041-425228 GCF_000455745.1 Alligator sinensis
CGCGATTCCCCCCCCGGGCTTCCCCCTCAACCGCTTGCACCCCCTCCCCCCCCCCCCTGCTGCAGCCACCATCACAAGTTTCTTCATGTCCGGGGCCCCAAAACTGTATCTTGCAGGGAGCCCAAATAAATTGTGGGCCAGCCCTGGGTAGACACATCCCTTGAAATTGTTAGATGCCAGTTTGAATCCTAATGATGGCCTAAAACCCAGGTCCTCCACTTCCTGGGCAAATGCTCTAGTCACTATGTTTTTATACAAAAAAGTAGCACCACCAAGCTGAATTCAATCATGGCTGTGCAATTTAGGTACACTCCAAGCACACCGAATAGATCAGACCTCTTCAGTGACTTCAGTGCTTCCCCCGTCCCCATAAGGATTGCAACTATATTTAAGCAAGGCTTAGATACCAACATGCTCCAACTAGATCACGTTTGAGCTTGTATGGAAAGCCAAAGGTATTTGCCTAGGGAATCTTATAATCCAAAATGGTGACAAATGTGGTGAGCATGTTTGTTATTACCCTGAAATAGAATAGTTTTCTGATAGCATACTGTTAGGTTAACAATAATTTGGATTATTAAGAAGTATTAGCTTTCCAGCTAAATACAAGGCATGACCTGTGGCCTAGCAATGCAGCTGACCACAAGGCAGAATGATAGCTAAGCCTTTGCTTGTGTCAAGTAATCATTTTAACTGTATTAAGCATTTTCTGAGTTAAAAAGTGGATCTGTGTCTGTGTGCTGAAAAATCAGCTACAGCAAGAAGTAAGATAAGACAGGGAAGCCATTGTTCTGGGTGCAGTGGTTGTGTCCTTGAGAAGTATCTACTACTGTGTAAGGTTTTGCTAACATATTATAATGTTACTGTTACTTAACTTTTAACTTTTAAAAAGTGCTAGTTCAGCTTAATAGAAATATGCTGTTACAAAGATTTATAAAGCACCACCCAAGTATTGCTTTTGTTAACCCTATAAGTCTTGCCTTATTATAATAGGTATAAAAAATCGCCTCACCCTTTAGGGGGGGCCATTTTGCCTCTTTGCTGGTTTAATGGTCATTGCTCGAGCAAATATACTGCAGTAAACCTTTACCCGTGGTTGTCTGATTCCTATGCAGCTAGACAATGAACCCCAGGGAGTTTTCTCCCACCACACAAATGAACCTAGATGCCCGGTACATTTTGTGGCTGGGCCAATATGAATTGCACCTAAATTCCACCTAAGTCCCATTTAAGCTGCTATGGACCCAATCTGGATCTGGTCCAGGATATTTTATGGATTGGTAAGGAAGTGAAGGCCTTTCACCTTTAACTTACTGATTTACCTGCACAGGACAGTACTGAAGCAAAGGAATGGACATAAGTATACTTGTAGCAGCTACAAAGGGAGAGCAGGTGCAGGTGTTCAGAAGCATGCCACAGCTTTCATGCTATACCTGTGCATGAGCTTGGATTGATACAACTGAGTTGAGTCACCCCAAGTTTGACTCTGGGTGAAACAGGATTGAAGCTGGAGTAGTTTTGCTATATTTGTAACTCACATGTTACAGCCTAATGCCTGTGTGCAGCTGAAGATGTAAATCCGCTGCCCCTTTTGACGCCTTTACAAGTGTAGGCTTGCCCCTATACCTAGTTATTATCATCTAATGGCTGCTTAATGTCCAGTATCAAATAAGTTAGTAAACTTACTCCAGTGCCACATTACAGAACCTGTCAAGACAACTGATACTTTCATTGGCTGCCACAGAAGAGAGGTCAATGTCTGAACAGACAGAAAAGCTAAATAACTTATTTTTCTAGATGTCATTCCTTCAAAATGTTGGCAGAGCAGGGTTAAAGTTTGCACTGCAGAGTCCAGGCTGCATCTGCCCTGAGTTCAGAGAAGAATTTAATTGCTACAAAAATGTAACATCTTTTGCAAGCAAGAACAACTACTTTAGCATCTTTTAAAAAGGTGTACAACAACTGTTACTGATTGAATCCCTTTATTAAATTTTCCCAGAACTGACATTTTCAAAAAATTGACAAGAAATAATTCATACATACTCTTTGACAATCTACAGTACAGAAAGTGACAGATCACTTCGCAATCAAAAGTCTAACTAGATTTAAAGATACTTCAACAGAGTCAACAACTGCTAGAATTAATTAAAGACCATAAAAAAATGGTAAGAATTGCATTGACAGTTATCCAAAGGGATGCTGACCAGTGATAAAATCTTAAGCTTTTGAATGGCATAAAGTGTATTCTTGAGCATGTATTTCTGAGCATAATAAGGTTCTCTTTCATAACTGAGATTCCTTTGTGTTATTGCAATGCCAGAAAATAATCATCAACTTGTGGTTGACAAGGCTATGAAGACGGAGGTAGCCAACAAAAAATTCACAGTGGTGTGAGTAGACTAAAGAAAGCTTTTTATTCAGCCCCATATTCATGGATACAAAAACAATGAGAATGTAGATTATTGCAAATAATGTAACTCATGTTTCAGACTTAACTGTGACCATGTGGAAGACAGGTCTTATTCTCCAGGTCATATCCCAGTCACTGTTTAGATCCTCTGGGGAACCTTTGTCATAGGTTTTGACATTTGCCTCTTGCCATTAGCCACACTTGTGATGAAAAGTCAACTGGACTTTGTCATGCCAAACGTTGCTATCAGCATGTCCTCTATTGCTGCATCCAGATGAGTGCAGCCATGATGTATGTGGCACCGCAGACATGTCTGCAATACCACATACTGCGCATTCAGCTGTTCTCTGCACTTCAAGGGAGCAGCACGGGGGGAGCGGGGGGAAGGGGCAGGGGTTGATCCCTGGATATCCAGGGGTGAAAAAACCTGTGCAAAAAAAAGCAGAGCGGCACATGCAGGAACAGTGTGTGCTGCTCAAAACTGGAGCCTGGATGGCGAGAGCCACAGTCTGGCTACCAAGCCAGGCTCCACTTGGCAGGATCACTTCTGCTGCAGTCCCAGGAGGCCCCCAGGACCCCCAGGGAAGGCTGCTGGGGCCTAACCCACCCAGGGTAACCTGCCACATGCCAGAGGGCATGTGGCACAGGTGTTCCCCAGTGACAAATAGCAGCAGCACAAGGTGTCCCATTGCCAGTTGTCCCTGGGGAACTAAACATCCACACTTGTGGGGATGCAGCCTATATGGGTAAGGAGGTGGAAAGTCCTTTATATGCAAAGTCATATAGTGATATCCTAATCCTGATGAAGATTGTTAAGAACTTTTCAAATACTGCATGCAGTTTGGACTCAACAAATGGTTCACAGTGACCATCAAGAAGGTCCAGTTGAAAAAGAAGATGGTCTGAGAGTTTAACTCCATGGGAAGACATTAATGCATTGTTTAGCAAATACACATGTGCCCTTTTTACTTTTAACAGAGATGCCCAAAACTGAAGATAAGTACTTCCCCTCAGAAACTGTCTGGATGAGACACCAAAAAATCAACCTTCTTGCCAAGAAAGAGATCTCTTTTGTATGAGACCTTTGGTCTCTATCCCTTTGCTTTAAGCAGGCAGTCTTCTCCTGTATCTTGTATTTTTCAGCTGAGAAAACTCTTCACACTAAATCACTTCCCTATGGCAGCATGGAAATCCTTTTCCCAGAACTAAACATGAACTAACATGAAGGCCTGAGTGCTAGCCTCTTTATGTAGAACAATTCTGCCACACATAAGATTGTAAGTGGCCTATACGCAATGTCAACAGGAACCAGCCTGTCTGCTAGCCCTGCTGGATGTAAAAATTAATCCACAGTTAGCCCACACAAGTCCCATAATGATGATTCAGATGCAGTTGCTATTATGAAGCTTCGGGGGATATCTTAGGCAATATTTATAATTTATATGTGTATTCCTCCGTGAAGTTCATCTTTCTGTTAAGAGTAACATCCATTACAATAGAGAATATTTTGGAATCTCCTGCTTAATAATACATGCACAACAAGTAGTAAAACAAAATCCTTTCATTTGTTGCCTGGCTTCCCACTATGATTACACTGCTACGATTATTATATCTAATTCACAATAACCCAGCATCAGTCAACAATGAGAATTAATTTTGTTAGAGCCTTTTGGAAACTGAGCTACATCCATCTGCCAAAATCTCCATCTGAAACAATCAAGTCTCTGCTACAAAGTTCAGAGCAAAATCATAAAAGCCTAAGGAAGAATCACATCAGTGAGATACGGTATGAGAAAGTTACTTCTATGCATAGAAGTTTATGAAAGAAAAAGGCCAAAAACTCATCCAAGAACAAGTCTTATCCAGTAAACATCTTGGGAGTGCAGATATTGAAAAGAAAGCAAAAGCAACATAATAATACAAGCTAAAATTAAAATACTTTAACATGGGGGAAGGAGTGGTATACAGTTTTGCAGTTGATAGTATGATGACTCCTAATGATGAGCAAATACATTGCAGGGCCATTTATGCTAATAATGGCATTGTTTATTTAGATGTCTTAAGTGTGTTTTTCTGCCATGTCCTTGAACTCAGCGGGTAGTTGAGTTGTGGAACTTGTTGCCACAGGAGGTTATAAATGGAGATAATACAGCCAGGTTCAAAAAGAGATTAAGCAAATTAATGGATGATAGGTCCATTACTAGCTGTCAGACAGAACAGTCAGGGATGTATCCTGGCATCCCTAAACCACTGATGGTTGATGTCAGGGAGGGTATGATGGGGTGGATTACACTATCCATACACTGTTCATATGCTCTCCCTCTACAAAATCTATTACTGCCGCTGTCAGAGACAGGGCTATTTGTTGCACAAGGATGATGAGCCTAGGTCCATTAGAAACTACAAGTCCCCTAAGTGGCTGAACACTAAATGCATAACAAAATTTCTTGGGACAAATTATGATAACTGTAAGAGACAAGATATTGGGCTAAATGGACTAATGATCTGACCCAGTATGGCCCTTTTTATGTTCTTATGTTCTTAAGAGAGAAGCAGTTTGTCACAAACGATGCATGCCCCTGGAGCCTAGGGGGGCACAGTGACTGCCCACAGGTGGCACGGACGGAGGCTGAGGTGTGGTGGCAGCGAGCAGAGAACTCCTGCAGGTGACTGCAGCAGTATCGGTGGCAGGGCAGATACTGCTGCACCGATACTGCAGCAGTAGGGTGCTCCCGCAGGTGGCCACAGCAGTGTCAGCGGTCGGGGGAGGGATGGTGAGCAGCAACCGCTCGCAGGCAGCGTCAGCGGCGCTTCTCTCAGGGGGTGCACCACCAATCTCAGGGGGTGCATATGCACCCGCGTGCACCACCTATGGATCGCCAATGGTTTGTGTTATACAACAATACTGCAGTTCACATGTTTTTGCCTTAATTTGCTCCTTAGCATAATGTAAAGTGAGGAAACTATTCACATCTATGTTCAATGCAGCCCATTTTTGTTTATGAGTGTCACCTGACTGTGGCATCTGTAAGATGACCATTTTAGCAGCCTGAATCTCTGAGGTGTTTCAGCATAAAGTTTGAAACTTTGCTCAGTGCAGTTTAAGGATTCAGAAAGCTTTCAAGAGCGTTCCAAGTGCCTTTTTAATGCCAGATATTTCAGAGCTTCTTGATATTCTGTGAGCTCCCAACAAATGCGTCTTTGGTCAGTTCCCCAGTTCCCTGATGAAATTCACAATGTTTCCTGCTTCCCTGTGGCTTTTGGATTACAACAAAGGCATCTCATCTCATGAAACCCTTTATTACTCTTTCAAATACCACTTTTCTTTTGCAGTTAAAAAATTAATGGCGTTTAAAGGATTTGTCAACAGATCGAATCTAAAGAGGGTGAAGCAGCATTTCAGTCCTGAGATCTGATGGTCTGTGGAACCTCCCATTACATCTGTAGCAGCCTTTAAAAAATGGACCCACCTGAACAGAATGGGAAGGGCTGCCTAGCAGAGACAGAGTTTGTCCCAGTGGGGACACTGTAGGCTCTGAGAGCAAGTGAAGCTGTTTGGGCGCCCCCCCCCTATTAAAAGTGGGAGGGGTGATGTAACCCCAGCACAGTTTGAAAGAGAGCCATTAGCAAAAGCCCGGGAAGGGCCCTGAGCTGGGATTGGCTGAGAGGCTTGGATAAAAGGGGGAGCAGTTTTTCCCATGGGGGGGGGCAAGAGAGAGAGAGGGGCTGAGAGACAGGCTGGAGACCAGATTCAGAGTCTCAGCACAGTGGTCCTTC
>NW_005842224.1:425782-442529 GCF_000455745.1 Alligator sinensis
AGCTACTGGCTACGTGGTACCCCTGGATCCCATTATTCAGGTGAGGGCGCATGTAGTGTCGCACCCAGGGTTACATTGTGGGGGCTTATCTGGGATTTCTGGCAGTGTACCCATTTTAACAGGTGCCATATACCCGTAGCTGAGCGTCTCCCCCACCTTGCTGCAGGCTTGTGTTTTTGTTTTGATTTGCTTGTCCCAAATAATTTTTCACTCTATTGTTGGAGTGTTGGTGTGAGGGTTCTCAATTGTTATGGCCATGACCGAGCTTCTGCAGTGGTGCATGGAGCTGCAGGTCAGCCCAGGGAGGGTGATTGTGATTAGCAACATCCCCAAGGGCCTTTCAGCCGAGGCCATTCAGGATCTGCTCAGGGGGTCCTCTCGATGCCTTAGACTATGTCAGGTGCGTGGAGTGCGCCCTGATGGGAGAGGGGACTATCAGATGGCAGTATGTGAACTGACAACCGCAGTGGATGCCCTGCATGTTCCCCGGATGCTAGAGGTCACAGATGAGGAAGTCTGGGCTGTAACTCTAGTAGATGGGGGGCTGGTTCCTCACCCACACTGGAGGGGAATCCGAAGAACCTCCCTCCAGAGGAGCTGAAGACCCTGTGCCAGCTGCCCCAGGTGAGAGTGGGGTGGGCTCCAGAGCACCAGATCCAGAGTGGGCAAAGGCATTGGAAAAAGCCCTGAAGGAGGCACTCCAGCCATCACCTGAGTCGGTTGCCTACAAGAGGCTCTGCATATTTTCAGGGAAGGACCCACTTCCCCCAGGGGAAGAGACTTTTGAGGCTTGGTATTCCCATGTGACAGAGACTTTGGCCTTGGGCAGTCTCAGAAAAGGAGAAGTGGAGGCGGCTGCTGGAGAGTCTCCGAGATCCAGCTTTTGAAGTGGTTCGAATGATTAAGCAGGAAAACTCCAACATTTCCGTTCTCCAGTGTCTCAAACTTCTGTCTAGTGTCTTTGGAAAATCAGTGCAAGCTGAGGCTTTGTTCCTGGAATTTAATAAGACATACCAACAAAAGGGGGAAACAGCCTCAGCTTACATCCTGCGATTAGAGAGAGTGTTACAGCAGCTAGTGGCCCAAGGAGGACTCACTTGGGAGATGGCTGGCAAAGCTCGCTTGCAGCAACTCTGGGTAGGAATACCTTATGATGAGCAACTGTTAAAGGAGCTCAACCTCACTGGGAGGAGAGAGAATCCCCCTACATTTGGGCAGTTACTTTGGGAAATCAGGGAGGCTGAAAGCCTACAAGCTGTAAAGGCCTCTATCAAAACGGTAACACCAGCGCCAGCCCGGGGATTGGCCGTGGCTCTGTGCCCACCATGAGCATTGGTTGTCAAGACGCCAACGGCGACTGACTTTGACAACGATGCCCCACAGCCACTGGCCGTGCTGCACCAGCAAGCCCGGGTGACACGGGGAAATCAGCCCAGGGCCTCCCAAGGCTCACTGGCTATCGGGTCACAATGGCCTTGCCAGCCCAAAGGGAGAGGAAAATGTTGTTACCGGTGCGGGGAAGACGGACATTTCAAGCGCCAGTGTACAAGTCAGGGAAACCCGTCCCTGGTATGGCAGTGACTGCAGGCAACAAGGAAGGAGCCGACCCAAGTCTCAGCTCCCTCAGGCTCTGACAGTCCGGGAACCCCAGCTTAGTTTCCACCAGGACTAGTGGGACCTAGGGCAGAGGTCCCTGTGGTGATAGAGGGACGGAGGTGTATTGCTGTGTTAGACAGTGGGTCACAAGTAACTATCATATTCCAGTCCTTCTATGACAAGTTTTTGAAGCATTTACCACTGCAACCACTAACTGGGCTGGGCTATGTGGCTTAAGCCAAGAGGTCTACCCGTACAGTGGGTATGTTACTGCCCAGCTAGAGTTCCCCAAGGAAGTGGCCGGGGTATGCAAGTCTGTGGCTGTTGCTGCGCTTGTGTGCCCAGATCCTAAGTGGATGCGGGGGGCCAATATAATTGTCGGAACTAATTCCAGTCTGTTCCAGGTGCTAGCGCAATATTGTCAGCAAAAGGCCGGGAAGCAGTACTTAAAAGCTTTGCCCACGCATGCCCTTTGCACTGGAGCATATCAGCGGATTGAGAACTCAGCCGGCCCTGAAACTGATGTCAGGCTGGGAGCTTTGTATTATGCAGGCGAGACTCCTGAAAAGGTGCCTGCGTGAGGCAGCCAGTTTTAACTCACTGCCCCCAAGGGCATTGCCCGGACCCATCACAAGAAGCTGGCTGTGGTAGAGCCACCTAAGAACTCTGGACCCTTAAGGCAGATGCTGGTTCCCAGTGGGGTAGTTGATATTGGAGGGCAAGCTCCATCTTCAGTGACTGTATTAGTAGTGAACCCCACAGGAAAAGACATCACAGTGAAGCCGGGACAATGTGTAGCTGAACTGGTTGAAGCAGAGGTAGCTGAGAGGTAGCTGTGTCGCCTACACAGTCTTCACAAACCCAGATTGTGGACCCTGCAAAGTTCAATTTTGGGAGCTCTCCAGTGCCAGCCACTTGGAAGACCCGACTGCAGGAAAAGCTAAGTGCTCAAAGGAACGTATTCTCTGTACATGAGTGGGATGTTGGGCTGGCTAAAGGAGTGGAGCATTCTATTTGGCTTCAAGACACCCGACCGTTTCGGGAGCGTTCCCTATGAATCGCCCTTTCAGAGATGGAGGATGTGAGACAGCACCTCCAGGAACTTTTGGACCATGGTATCATATCCGAGACACGTAGCCCATACGCCTCCCCAATTGTGGTAGTGCGAAAAAAATCTGGCAAAATTCGGATGTGCATTGATTATCGAACCCTTGACAGCTGCACTACGGTGGACCAATATACCGTTCCCCGAGTGCAAGATGCCCTTGATTGTTTGTTGGGAAGCCAGTGGTTCTCGGTGCTTGATCTGCGGAGCAGTTATTACCAAATTCCACTGGCACAAGAGAATAAAGAAAAAACAGCTTTCATCTGCCCACTGGGGTTCTACCAATTCAAGTGGATGCCCCAGGGGATCTCCAGTGCCCCTGCTACATTTCAACGGATAATGGAAAAGGTAGTGGGAGATATGAACATGACCCAAGTGCTAGTATACCTGGATGACCTCATAGTATTTGGGAAGATGCTAGAGGAGCATGAAGAGTGATTGTTGAAAGTCCTGGATCGATTGCAAGCTGCTGCTTGCCCTGGACAAGTGCCAGTTTTGCCAGACATCAGTCAAATATGTTGGACATATAGTGTCCCAGGAGGGAGTCGGCACAGATCCCAATAAGATCAATGCCGTGGCAACATGGCCAAGGCCAAGGAACTTTCAGGAACTTAAGCGATTCTTGAGGTTTGCTGGGTACTACAGATGATTTATCTAGAACTATGCCCGATTGGCAAAACCCCTAAACGACCTCACTCGGGGATATCAGGTGAAAAGGAGCCGGATCCAAAGTAAAGGAGCTCTGTCTAAGGCAACAGCAGGCAGGCCGCTGGGTTTGCAGGACCCATTAGAGTAATTTGGGCCGCGATGGGATGAAAATTGTGAGCGGGCATTCAGAGCCCTCATCCGGAGTTTGACATGTGCCCCAGTATTAGTTTATGCAGACCCGCAACGGCCATTTGTATTGCATACGGATGCCAGCCTTGAGGGGTTGGGGGCTGTGCTATACCAAGAGCACCAAGGAAAATTAAAACCTGTTGCTTTTGCCAGCCGAGGTTTAGTCGACAGTGAAACTCGGTACCCGACGCATAAGCTAGAGTTCCTTGCACTCAAGTGGACGGTGACTGACAAATTCAAGGACTATCTGTATGGGACCCAGTTTGAAGTTTGGACTGATAACAGTCCACTGACCTATGTGCTAACAAGTGCCAAGCTGGATGCAACAGGGCACCATTGGGTAGCAGCATTGGCTGATTACCGTTTCAGCTTACACACCACCTCACTGTGTAGCAGAAGTGCTGGGCCAGCCACCAGACAGTGTCCCATGGGCCACAGTGTCCCATGGGTGGGTTATATGACTCTAGATCAATCGCCACTGCCACGACTCAATGCCACGGGATGGCGGTGAGCTCAAGAAGCTGACCCTGACATAAAAGAAATTTTAGAAAAAAAGAAAAAAGGGGACTTGTCAAAAGAGTTCAAGCCTAAAACACTTGGTGGCCAACACCTCCTTCGTGAATGGCCCCGACTGAGGGTCATAGAGGGAGTGCTGTATCGAATGGTAACCACCCCGGATGGCGGCACTCACAAGCAACTAGTGCTGCCCCAAGAATACCGGACACTGGCACTAAGAGCGTTGCATGACGACCTCGGGCACCTTGGGATCGAGCGAACGCTGTCATTGGTTCGGGACCGATTTTATTGGCCTGAGATGGCCAGAGATGTCCAAAAGAAATGTGAAACTTGTGCACGCTGCGTGCAATGGAAGACTTTGCCGACTAGGACGGCATACCTGCACACCATCAGCAGTTCAAAGCCCTTGGAGCTGGTGTGTATTGACTTCCTAACTATTGAAACTGATCGCAAAAACATCAGCAATGTACTAGTAATCACAGATCACTTTCCCAGGTATGCCCAGGCCTACCCCACCAGGGACCAAAGGGCCACCACTGTGGCAAAGGTTCTGTGGGAAAAATACTTTGTGGTGTATGGCCTTCCGGAGCGGATCCATTCTGATCAAGGTCGAGACTTCGAAAGTCACCTGTTAAGAGAAATCACGGACCACTCCCTATCACACATCTTTCTAGGTTTTAGCTGTTCTCTTCTTTTATTCTTTTATTAAATAAGTTATTTTATACTTTTATGTTCCTTTATACTCTTATTAAACTTCAGACGAGGAGCAGAAATCTTCTAGTATAGAAGCTGCAGACACAGGCTGATTGGGATGAGGGTTACAGGGCAGGCTTTACTGTGCATAAACTCACTGTGCCCCCTCCAAAGACCAAGCTACACCAGAAAGCAGAGAGGTCCCTGTTGTATCTTAAAGGGACTGGGTGCTACATCTCTAAATTACACTAAACTCAAAGGGCTGCCTTGTGAGCAACAGCAATGCCCCAAATCTCTACACTGCATCTCCAACCTGCGACACACTTGCCTTCTGAAGTCAAACAAGTTCCCATACATCAGAGCTGTCATGAGTCTCCTGGAAGTCAGCCCTTTCTTCAGAGCTGTCTTCCATAGCGCCTGTGCCATAGCGCCTGTGCCATTCTCTCTAGCCAAAAAGGAAAGGAGGATCAGGTCCTTTCCAGTCCTTCTACTGTATGAATCTATCATCTCCGTTTGTTTTTTAAACCATTTTGATTGTTTTAACTGATTTAAAGAAGTCAAAGTGGATGTGAGGATCTCTGTCCTTGTATCCCAGATTCTATAGCCTTTAGCACATTTTAAGACTGGAACAGACCCAGAGATTCTGCAAATGGTCAGCATCACTGCTACAGTTACCCCTTGCTCTTGTGTCAGACATCAGCAAGGTGGGGCTGCTGACTCCCTCACTGCTCGCTCATGCAAGGAATGGTTCTCAGGCTCAGTTCTTTCTTTCTATTCTTTGTGCAGACTCTGAAACCTTCCACCCCCAAAAATGCAACTATCTGGTTCAGTTGGGCTTTCCCTTCCATGCACTTTTAAGGTTGCCTGCATCAGAGAAGGACAGGCACATTTCATTACACAGGTGCCTTACTACAGATGGTATCTCCTTCACGCTATGAGAAAAAAATCCTTCCTCCCTCCCTCCTCTGTTCCTTTTTGTTTTGGGGGGGGGGGGGTGCTTTGCTTTGCTTTGCTTTATACCAAGACCTGCCATCACAGCAAGCTGCTCTACAATATTTTGAAAGGATTTTGAAAGCCCCCTCTTCAAGGGAGAAGGGCAACCTGTCTTGCACCTGTCTTACCAGCTGATTGCATGTATTCTTTTCTTATGGATCCATATTAAAGTTCTAATTGTGTCTTACTTATATTGATCTGTAGTGAGCGGTAAGTTACCACATGTATGCTCATAAATGTTTGGAAAGATATGGCTTGCCATGAACAAATGCGGCACAGTTAGTCCTTAGATCCCCAAAGGGTAGATGTTTTTGGTACAAAAATAAATCTGAGATTTTTATTATTCATTTTTCAGTCCAAAATATTTTCCTACCAATTTTATATGAGAAATTAAAGTACTCTTGCATAGCTGATATTTTCAAAATTCTGTGATGCTCATTTAATATTTTCCCAGTACTCCAGGATGTTTAAGATTCTTAGAGTGTAAAATGCCAGCTTTGTGGGTTCCTGTTAATTAGAATTCTTCTTCATGCATGATTGAAAATCCTGATTTACCTGCTAGATCCTACAAGTCCATATGTATTCAGATGTTAATTGGTAGAGTCTTGTGTTTTGCAACAGTATTCTCATTTTCTTAAATTAGCAAATAGCTTAGAAGTTTTTATCCTCAGCTCTTTTCATGCTCCAAAGGAAGTTTGCGAATGACGTTTCTAATTGTTTGCTTAATATACATAGGACATATCTCAGGGCAGCAGCTGGAACAGAAAACAAAGCTACTGAGATGAACCATGTGTGTTAACCCAAAGGCTGGATTTACCCAACTCTCATTGTTTGACAACTTTCTCTATATTTTCAATAACTGAACAAAACTCTACTTAACTGTATTTGAACTGGAATTCAATTTCAGCCTTCAGTCGTGCATATTTATATTGCTTCCTGTTCAGGCACCATTGGGCTAAGACTCATCTAGGGATAAAAATCATCCTGCCATTCTCACAGTTCTTTTCTATGACCTTGGGCAAGACATTTAATGTCTTTAAGAGCTAGATTTAAAAAAAAAATGGATTCATGTGTGTTAGTCTCATTGTAATCAGAACTGAAGTGCTCTTTTTTCTTATGTATGATTCCTCAAGGTGGCCCATACATGTTTCTGAGCACTGAAGGTCTATTCATCTGAGCGCATATATACTCATTTCAGCACTTAAGCAAAACTAGTCTTCCTATGTATTGGAATACAAAGGTGTTGCACAGGCTCTGAACATAAGCCATTTTGTCTGGAGGTATGCCTATCTGTGTGATAAGTAGGGATCCTGGTTTTCTCTGATTTAAAAAAAAAATCCCTAATTTTCAGATTTAAAAATATAACCCAAAAATCCATGCTTTTCCATGATCAACATGAAACACCACTATTTATCTATATCTATATAGTTATATGTTAGTGGCATTTCATGTTGATCGTGGAAATATGCGGATTTTGGGTTACTTTTTAAATCTAAAAATCAGGGTTTGTTTGGTTTTTTTAATATATATCAGAAAAAAACATTGTTAAGCCTAATGCAGGATGAAAGTCAGTAAGGAGGCAAGAGGACTCATAAAGCACCTGGCCTTGTTTCTTAAACATGCTCAGAAAATGCCTAGATGGACATCTCTTGTTCTGACTCTGTAACAAGTGGTCGTCCCATATCCAGCCACTGGTGGGTGGGCTTGATGCCTTCTGGTGACAGCTTAGCCCTTGACTAATCTGACTCTCTTTGGGCACTCTCCTCTTCACTTGTCCACCACAGCTTGATGTTGTGATATTTTAGAAAAAAGGGAGGCTTCCCCAGGGCTTCCCAAGCCTGATTTCACACTCCTGAACTCAGATGTCTCCACGCTCAGCTTTATGGGCTAATTATGTGGCTCTGCCCAACCGCCCCTTACACTCTGTCCAGGCCTCACAAGTATTATCAATCATGTTGATCATCAGCTCTCTTGGGCCACGGCCTCAGTCTCTATGACTGGGTCTTCCTGCCCAGGCACTTCACCTACCTCAGCTACTCTCTGGTGTGATTTCCAGGTTTGCCTGCATCTCCCAGACATGTCACCCATCATGGCTACTCCCAAGTATAGCCTCTTTGCCAGTACTCCCCACCTAGGCATATTCCCTAGGAAAGCTATTCCCAGGCACTGCTTCCTACCCTGTTAGGCTCTTACTGCCACCCCACTCCTGAGCTTCTAGTCCCTGGCCCCAGTCTCTGGACTCCTTTGCCCTGTCTATACCCCTCTCTGGAGACTACTACTTGTGCTTCTGACTGAGGGAAGCATCCCAAGTTCTTGAAGTGAATCAAGTACCCTCGAGGGCTACTAGGCCTGTTTTCCAGGGTGCACAGAGCCAGAATCAAGCCCAGCCCTGGGTGGTGGCAGTGGAACCCCCAGGCTAGTGGGTGTGCTCCAGGGAGGGGGTCGGCCAGACATAAGGCCTCCCCAGGGAGGCACACGGAGCCTGGAAGGTGGTCGGGCACAGTGAAGTGGGTGGCTCAACACAGGAGTGCCCCCTACTGGCCCTCCACAGGCTGTTTTCCATGAAAGGTAAGTTTGGTTGGGCTACCTATGGGAGAATGCCTTTTCCATCTCAACATGACTCTGTGATAAGCAGGGTTCCTGGTTTTCTCTGATTAAAAAATTGCAAATTATCTGATAACCCCCCCCAAATCCATGATTAAAATTAAAGGCCCCTCACAATCCCCCTGGCCCTGCTGGTGTCTCTCACTCCCCACCCCACAACCCTCCAGCCCTGCTGATGCCCCCTACCCACAGCTCCTGCTCCCCCAGGGCTGATGGAGGGAGGCCTCCAGCTGCCAGGACTATGGGACCATGGACCTCGGTCCGCAGCCCTGTTCTCTGACAGGAGGTGGTGGCTGCTGCAGGGAAGTGGAGCCCAGCTTCCCCGCCCCCCCCAATGCCTGCTGTGGGCTTGGGTGGATGGGCCAGCTCCCCACCACTGTGCTTACTCCTGGGGGGCAAGAGGGACCTGTCCCCCCAGATCTGTGCATGGGGCAGGGGCTGTGTGCTGCCTGATGCAGGCTCAGGCTCTGCTGCCCTCCCTCTGGCCTCCACCACCCAGCAGGTATGACTCAGCGCTGCAAAGAACTATGGGCCATGTAGGAAAGCTGCTTTCTGCTGCAAGCTCAGCACTGCCCTGGTGATATGTCCCATGAGCATGCAGCTGCAGTGGGGCAGTAATGCGGGGTTGCATATAGAGGGCATGTCGCCATGGCAGTGTGAAGCTCACAGTGTCAAGCAGCTTTCCTGCATGGTCCTGCTGCTCTTTGCAGTGCTGGGTTGCACCCACTGGGCTACAGAGGCCCCAGGGGAGGGCAGCAGGTTGGGAGCCCACGTCTGAAGTGGGCAGCCCACACCCACATTCATGCCCCATACACAAATCTGGGGGGCACTCATCCCTCCTGCCCCACCAGGAGTGCACAAAGGTGCAGGGCCCCCCCCCCCCCCCGAGCTGAGCCTGCAGCAGGCAACTGGCCCTGCCCCATCCCAACACACAGATCTGGGGGGCACAGTTCCCTCCTTTCCCTGGGAGTGCGTGCAATAGCTGGGACCCACCCCCCCCGCCCCTGGATGACCTGTCCGTTGCCCCATTCTTCTTCCCACCAGGGCCCTGAGGATGTGCATTGCAGCCCCAGGCCCCAAATCCCAAGCACTGGCTGGCTGGGGAGAAGACCCCGCCCCCTCCCTTCACGCCAATGGGGACTGCCCTCCTCCCGCTCCCTCCCAGCCCCTTTCAGGCTGGAACTCTGACACCTGCGGACAGATTGTTGCAAAGCTGCAAAATCCATGGGTTTCTCCGGTAAATCAGAAACCTGTGTTTGCCTCTGGTAAAAGGTAAAATCCATAGTTTTCTCTGTTTTTTCCATGGGAAACAGAAAATCCAGATCCCTGGTGATAAGATTGGTAAGAACAACCATTATGTAGGGGGACAGTATTCCCTGGGTGTGTCTACATATGCATTTGCATTGCATTAAATTTATTGTGCAGTAACTACTGCACAGTAATTGGGTATAAGCCAGCGTCTACACGTGCAAGCAACCTGAAACTAGATTTAGTTCCAAGTCAGAGCAGCCTGCCATGTGCCCCTGTGGCCACTGGGGGGGAGCTCCAGCCACAAGGCTGCCAGCACTTGGCAGCTATGTTGAGACCAAAGGCAGCTGCCAGCCCTTGGCGGTCATCTTAAAAGCACACCCCTGTCCTCTGATCCCTACCCAGCCCCTCCCCTGCCCGGGAGCTGCATGCCCAGTGCAGGGTTTATACGCAGTAGTTCCCACCCTGCCTCCCTGCACCATGACTGCTCCAGCCCCTGCCCCTGCCAATGGTACCCAGCACCCTTCTGCTCCAGCCTGGCCCTGCCAGCAATGACCAGCACCCTGTGTTGCTGCTGGCCATGGTGCTGGCCCTACTGGCCCCACCAGGCCCCCGAACAGCCACATAGTTTCATAGATGTTAGGTTCAGAAGAGACCTATTAGATCATTAATTCCAACCCCCTGGGCAGGAAAGAGGTCTGCCAAATCTCCTTTTAAATACCTCCAAGGAATGGGACAGCACCGCCTCCCTTGGAAGCGTATTTCATATTTTGGCAACCCTCACTGTAAAGAATTTTTTCCTGATGTCCAATCTGAATTTGCTATCTTCCAGTTTGTGGCCATTATTTCTAGTTACCCCAATGGGCGCCCTGATAAACATTGTATCCCCTATTTCTTGCTGACCCCCCTGATGAGTTTGTAGGTGGCCATGAGATCACCTCTCAGCCTCCTTTTGTGGAGGCTGAAGAGGTTCAGGTCTCCCAATCAGTCCACATAGGGGTTTTTTTCTGTAGGCCTTTAACCAGATGAGTGGCCCTCCTCTGAACCCTCTCCAGGCCATCCACATACCTCTTAAAGTATGGTGCCCAAAACTGTACACTGTCCTCCAATGCTGCATAGAGGGGAAGTATTGCCTCCCTAGACCTGCTTGTGATGCACCTAGTTATGCAAGAAAAAGTACAATTAGCGTTGCTTATTACCTCATCACACTGGTGATTCATGTTCATTTTGGAGTTGACTACTACTCCAAGATCCCTTTCCGCAGTTGTGCTACTTAGAATGGTACCTCTCAGGCTATAGGAGTGTTGATGATTCTTCCTCCCCAGGTGCAACACATGGCACTTATCTTTGTTAAACTGCATCCTATTCTGTTCCGCCCACTTCCCCAGCCTGTCCAAATCAGCCTGGATTCGCTCCCTGCCCTCTAGTTTGTTTACCTCCCCCCATAGTTTGGTGTTGTCAGCAAACTTGGACAGGGTGCTTTCTACTCCCGTGTCCAGGTCACTAATGAAGATATTGAATAGTACTGGTACCAGGACAGAGCCTTGGGGGACTCTGCTGCCCACATTCCTCCAGATAGAAACTGACCCGTCCACCACTACTCTCTGGGTGTGTTCCATAAGCCAATTTTCTACCCTACTGTGTAATAATCTACATTGTAACTGTTCAGTTTATTTATAAGAATTGGGTGTGACAGTGTGTCAAAGGCCTTTTTAAAATCTAAGTAAATAACATCTACCTCTATTCCTTCATCCAAGCATTTTGTGACCCACCTGCCAACTGGGCCCAGGGCACCAGCTGTGAGAGGTCCTGGCTGACCCCACTCTCCTACACTCTCTGCTCCAGCCTGCCTGCCCACCACCCACACACCCTTGACCCCCTGCCCACCCCCAGCACCACTCTAAAACACACATGTGTAGGAGAAACAGTACAAAATTTATTAATAGAACAAACCCCCCATCCCTTGTCCCGATTGAACCGATAAGCAAGTGAACAGACTTTCACTTTTGATTCCAGAAATGCAGCCACATGCTGGCAATGGCCCAGGCCAGAAGCTGAAGGGCACTAGAGTATGCCACCCTACTCAGCTGGAGCAGACCACTTGAGCCAAGGCTAGCCAACCCACCCTGTGAGGAGGAGGGTGCAAGATAGGTTCCGAGCATCCTGGGATACTGGGGGACTGTGAGTTATCTTGAATCTGGAGGGGATCTTGCACAGAATTTCAATAAACTAATTTAACCTAATCAGTTAAGTCTGATACTACATCCATCCAGGCTTATCTTAAACTGGTTTCAGCCACTATGAAAGCAGTTTATGTGCACTGAAACTCTGTTGTGCTACAGATTTGAACCAGTTTCTGATTACTTATACTGGTTTATGTGTAATTTCTGTCCCTAGCCAAAGAGCTCAGGACTAGGTATCTACTT
Organism: Alligator sinensis; assembly: GCF_000455745.1. Lineage (NCBI taxonomy): Eukaryota > Metazoa > Chordata > Crocodylia > Alligatoridae > Alligator > Alligator sinensis. The sequence goes on from NW_005842224.1 coordinate 437,801, forward strand.
TGCTGTCACTGATACATACAGTTAGACATCACACAATAGTAATTCAGAGATAGTGAGCCATGTTAGTCAAGCAGAAGGTGCAGCGGTTTATCACCTTATAAACAAACTGCTTCAGAGAGGCATGAGCTTTTGTAGGCAACAAATTACTTCAACAATTACTATGAATGAACAATATTCATTAGGATGCATAAACTTATACCCAGTTCAAGGGGGAGTGAATTTAGGCATCATGTCTAATGCTAATGAATCATAACTAATCAGAAATGTACAAATTAAAATTGTAGATAACTGAATAAATGCCTCCTGCCTCTAGGACAGAGGGGAAACCCAGATACCCCACCCTCTGTTGCATTTTCCATGAGGTGGCCTACACATGCCTCTGCCTAACACTTTGACTGCTATGCACCATAAAGTGCTGTAAATGTCTCCACTCAAGATATAAAGACACAAGACAGTTCTTCTTTATGAATTCCACTTATGGGTCCATGTGCTTACATTTTAAGTGAAACAATGCAACTTTGGGGCAGAGAGTCTTTTCTGCTATGTGTTTCAACAGCGCCTACCATAGTCATAATGGGACCTATGCCTGCTTCCTCAGCACAGAGAACAACTACAAACACGGGTTCCAGCTAAGGTTTAATGTTTTGAAACATAACACTGCTGTGTTTGGAGACAGTTTAATGTAAAACAGGTAGTGCTATTCAGTCGAGTAAAATTGTTGTTAAAGGACTTTTTTATAACTAACAGTAAGGCTTCAGTATTCGCTAATACCTTCTAGTAAGCAGTCTGAGTTCTGATGCATAATCATATCCATTTTCCCAATTAAAGTAATTAAAGCTCAGAAGCCAGTGCATTGGGCCAGGAGACACCCTAGCAATGTGTAACTGCAAGTTACATTTTCACCCCCCAACAATAAATTCCTTTTTGCTCCCTTATTCAAAATTGGACACAGTGGGCACAGCTGCATGTGCAATTAATGTGACTGAATGTACTTTGGCTCAATTTGAGCTGAAATAAGCTAATCCTGACAGCACCATCTACATGTGCATTTTACTGCAGTAATTTATGGCACTGCCAGGTACCACTTGTATTTGATGGGACTATCTGGCAGCACAGTAAATTAGTCTACTGTGCCCTAATTGCCACACACATGTAGTCAGTGATGCTTTACTGTCTGCTGCACAGTAAAGCATCTTATGTAGATGTGTCCAACCAGATGGAAGGGTCTTATCACCCATTTTCCATATAAAGTTACTGGGAATTGGCATCTTAACTGCCTTAAACCCCTTAAAAATCCCAGCCATAATATATCACCTGGGCCTTCCTTATATGGAGACAACTTAATGGGTTACTGTAAATAATTTCTTTGTATCTTGCCATAGCCACTTCACTTTATATAGTGAACTTTATCTTTGAAAGCAGGCTACATCATGTTGAGATGAAGCAAAGAGGTTCAGTACAAATGACTTTCCCAAAATAACATGTTAATACACAGCCTTCAACTCTGCCATGATGTGTAAATATCCTATTACACAATCGAAAACACTTTTGAATAGGCTTGCTCTAGCATGTTGAGAAACACAGTTTTATTTCATTCACTGAAACCAACAGACACCCCATTTTAAATTCTGTTGGAAATGTGCTAGGATCAACTACAATGTTGGTCACACAATACTAATTTATTAAAATTATCTGGAACGTCGCCTCTATCCTAAAGTTAGGGGGCACTTATGCAGTTGTCTGCAAATTTGCCTTATACATTGCTGATATGTTCCATCAAAAAAATTATTTTATATGTAACCCTCAGCACACCATGCTAACTGCGGCCATGTCCAATTGTTCAGGACCTGGGGTGCCAGGTAGCTCTACCCCCTGCTCAGCTCACCTAAGAGTGGCCAAAGGTTCCCTGGCAGGAGGGACTCCTTTTACAACGGAAAGACCTTGCAGACTCAGAAATAACTATTTACAGAATTTAATTATACACAGGAGATAATTGCTATATGCAAGCGAACATTGAATAATATCAAAAGTTTGAAACTCTATTTACAATGCACAAGGATGAGCTTATAAAAAAAAAACCATTGACAAATATTTACACTACGGTATGATCAAATTAATGAATACAAAGCTAATAACTTTATGCACTAGTTAAATACTCATTGTATTAAATCCCTAATTAATTATTTACAACTAATAGCCAGTCACCCCGACTTATGCTCAATGAATGGAAGCAGGGGCAGTCCCTCATTCCTCTCATCACACGCTTGCAGGCTCCAGCTGCCTCAGGCTATCCCACACAGGCCCAGGTGTCTCACAATCTGCAGAGGCTGTTTCCACTTCAGACCCCTGCAAAACACAAATTGTTCCCCACATGCCTCTGTGCACTCCTCTCTGCACAGCCTCTCCAAGCCCACAGAGCTATTTACACAGTTGAGCTCCCAGAGGGAGAGCAAACTGCCGCTGCAAACCAGGCAGCACCTATGGGCTCACTTCCCCCTTTAAGCACTCAGGCACACCGAGGCTCCCCTTCAGGTCATGCTTCTCTGGGTCTTAGCCCACACAGGCATCCTGGGAACTTTCCCTTGCTGGTGTCTCTTCCTGCCAAGCGGACCCAGTCCCACCACAGCCCTTTTTCCTGGCCACTCACACAGGGGGTTTAATCACACTCTTACCAATCCCGAGAGTCCAAGCCCAGCGGGGAATTGCCGTCCCACTCTCTAGGGGCTTTGCAGGGCTATGTCCCCACTGCAAGGAATTTGTGAAGCTGGCTCACGAACTCCGTGTGCTTGTTCTAGGGGTCTGATCTCGCTTGCTTGATGCTTCAGGTGCTCTGCTGGCCTCTGGCCCATTCACAAAAGGTTTGTCAGGCAGACATAGGGTGGGACAAAGTTGCAGGCTCTTCCCCAGCCCTTTCACTCAGCATGCACCTCTTTTCTCCCACACTGGGAAATATTCTGGCTTTAAGAGAAGCTGCCCAGTCAGTCCCTGGGCTGGACTTTTCCCGGGCTCCCTAAATGATTTTTAATTCTTGCATCCCCTTGCTGGAGATAATACTTCCAAGGGAAGTGGTGCTGGCTCCTACCCTGGGGGTCTTTAAGAAGCGGCTCGATGCCTACCTGGCTGGGGTCATTTGAGCCCAGTTTTCCTCCTGTCCAGGCAGGGGGTCGGACCTGAAGATCTACAAGGTCCCTTCTGACCCTACTTCTATGATTCTATGAACAGTCTCATTAAAAAAAGAAATAGAGAATAGATGAAAGTACATAATTATAGATACAGAATTGTTGTCATCTGTGTCTCAATGTCTAGTTAGGAGGAAGTATCAAGTGAGATTCCCCAGGGATCTGTTTTGGGTCCAGAATTGTTCAACATCTTCATAAATGATTTAGATGAAGGATGAAGTGCATTCTTAGGAAATATGTGAATTACACCAAGTTGTATGGAGTTGTTGGATGGAGGACAGGGCTAGGATCCATAGTTTCATGGTTTCATAGTTGGTAGGGTCGGATGGGGCCTGAGCAGATCATCAAGTCCGACCCCCTGCCATGGTAGGAGAAAGTGCTGGGGTCAAACGACCCCAGCGAGTTGTTCAACTAACCTCCTCTTAAAGACCCCCAGGGTAGGAGCCAGCACCACTTCGCTTGGAAGTTGGTTCCAGATCCTAGCTGCCCTGGCAATGAAGTAGCACCTCTTGATGTCTAGTCTGAGTCTACCCTCTGCCAGCTTGTGACCATTATTTCTAGTCACTCCTGGTAGCACTCAGGGGAACAGGGACTCCCCCAATGCCTGCTGGTCCCCCTGACTAGTTTGTAACAGGCCACTAGATCCCCCCTCAGCCTTCTCTTGTGGAGGCTGAACAGGTTCAGGTCTCGTAGCCTCTCCTCATAGGGCCTGCCCTGCTGCCCCCTGATCATGTGAGTGGCCCTCCCCTGAACCCTCTCAATGCTGTCCACATCCCTCCTAAAGTGCGGCGCCCAGAACTGGACGCAGTACTCTGACTGCGGCTTGACCAGTGTCGCACAGAGAGGGAGGATCACCTCCTTGGACCTGCTCGAGATGCATTTGTGGATGCATGACAAGGTACAGTTGGCTTTCCTGACCGCATCCCCACACTGTTGGCCCATGTTCATTTTGGCATCAATAATGATTCCAAGATTCTTTTCTGCCTCTGCACTGACGAGAAGGGAGTTCCCCAGCCTGTAGGTATGCTGCTGGTTCTTCCTCCCCAGGTGCAGCACCTTGCACTTGTCAGTGTTGAAACCCATCCTGTTCTCATCCGCCCACCCCTGTAACCAGTCTAGGTCCAATTGCAGCCTATTCCTCCCTTCTAGCGTGCCCACATCCCCCCACATCTTAGTGTCATCAGCAAATTTGAACAGGGTGCTTTTTACCCCCTCGTCCAAGTCACTGATGAAGATGTTGAACAGCACGGGTCCGAGGACAGAGCCCTGGGGGACCCCACTGCCCACATCCCTCCAGGTCGAAAATGACCCATCTGCCACCACTGTCTGGGTGCGGCCCTCCAGCCAGTTAGTGACCCATTTGACTGTGTAGGTGTCGATGCCACAGTCCCCTAGTTTTTTAATGAGAATGGGGTGAGAGACAGTGTCTAAGGCCTTCCTGAAGTCCAGAAAGACTACATCCACTGCTATCCCTGCATCTAAGGATTTTGTGACCTCGTCATAGAAGGCCACCAGGTTGGTCTAGCAGGACCTGCCTCTAATGAAACCAT
>NW_005842224.1:443552-458931 GCF_000455745.1 Alligator sinensis
AGGTCCTGTATCTCGGCTAGGAACCTACGTGAGTGGTCAGACCTGGCTGACTGCTCTTCCCAGCAGATGTCTGGAAAGTTCAGGTCACACATGATGACTACGTCTTTTGACCTAACTACCTCCATGAGCTGATTTAAGAATTCCCGGTCTAGCTCTTCCCCTTGGTTGGGTGGCCTGTAGTAGACCCCCACCGTTACGTCCCTTTCCCCTCGACTCCCTTGTATTCTAACCCAGAGCACTTCAGTGTGCCCCTCATCTGACCTTGTGCTACTAGATGAGGATGTGTATTCCTCCTTGATGTAAAGCGCCACACCCCCACCTTTTCTCCCTGTCCTACCCCTCCTGTGCAGCCTATAGCCCTTGATATTCACCGCCCAGTTGTGCATTGGGTCCCACCACGTTTCTGTGAGCCTCACTATGTCTGGCTTGGTGTCAGCTAGCAGGAGGGTAAGTTCCTCCTGCTTGTTCCCATACTATGAGCATTTGTGTAGAGGCATTTGAGGCCTCCTGAAGATGTGTGCACTGGCCCCCTAATCTCAGTACTGCCCAAGCCCCAGTTGCTTACCTGGGTATTCATTCTGCTCATCGTTGGTCCAGGCTGGGTTGTTCTTGTGGGTGTCTCTTGGTTTTTTTGTTCAAGGCTTCCTCTGCCCTCATCTTCTCCGTCCCCTGATAAGCCTAGTTTAAAGCCCACCGGAAGAGATCCGCCAACCTAGAAGAGAACACACGCTTACCTTTGGGGGAAAGGTGAAGCCCATCCCACCCGAGCATGTCTCTCATCGTGATGTGCAGGTCGTTGTCTAGGAAGCTGAAGCCTGCCTCAAGACACCATTCCCGAAGCCGCCAGTTGGTCTCTCTGATGCAGGTCTCATGTCATCTTCCACATCCGCTCAGTGATAGGACAGAGGAGAATACCACCTGTGCTCCTATTTCCCTCAGCACGCCCCTCAGAGCATGGTAGTCCGTCATCAGGTGATCAGGACTTCTCCTGGCCACATCATTAGTACCCACATGGATTTGGACCATGGGGTAGTAATCGGTGGGCTGGATCACAGCCTGGATCATCCCCATTTATCCAAAATTGATAAACTGGAGAAATGGTACAAAATCAAATCATAAAATTAAACAAGGGCATATGCAAAATCCTGCACTTGGGATGGAATAATTGCACATATAAATAAAGACTGGGGAATGATTGGCTGGGCTGTGCTACTGGGGTTAGAGTGTTATAAGTCAAACATCAGCAGTGTGCTCCTGTTGTAAAAAAAACAACCCCAAAACAACAGTATAGTGAGTTGTATCAACAGGAATGTCTTTTGCCAATCAAGGCAAGTGACTCTTCTACTCTATTCAGCACTGATGAGACCTCACCTGGAGTCCTGTGCCCAGTTTGGAGCCTCACACTTCAAGAAAGAAGTGAATAGATTGGAAAGAATCCAGTGCAGAGCAACAAAAATGATCAGGGGCCTGGGAAGGAAGACTTATGAGGAAAGGCTGAACTAGCTAGTGAAAAAGGACTGAGGGGAGATTTGATAACAGCCTTCAAATACCTGAAGGGCAGTTACAGAGAGGATGGAGATAGGCCTGTCCTGGGCCACAGAGAAAAGCCTAGGTCAGTGGCCTCAAACTGCAACAGATAAAATGAATGCTGGAGATTAGAAGGATCTTTCTGATGAAGCATTGGAACAGGCTACCTAGAGAAGCTGTGAAATTGCCATCCTTAGAAATTTTCAAGAGTGGGTTGGACAGATACAGGTTGGGATGGTATAGTCAGAGACAGTTCCACCTTGAGTACAAGGCTGGACTAGATGAGCTCATGATCCTAAAATATTAACGTTTCCTATCACCTACAACCTCCTAAAGCCAAAAGCACGTCTAACATTTGTCATCAAGAATGAAAGTAGATACCAAATGAGAAAAGCACATTCATTTCAAATCCTAAATCTGTAAGGTTACATCAGATGTTTTATAATATCAGAAACCATTCTAACATTGAGTTACAGGATAGTAAATTCAGACAATATTCTTTTGTGACTTCCATCCAGTTTGTTTTATTTTAACCTAAAATATAGATTTAACAAAAATTAATTCTAAAATTACCAATGATTTTAATAGCAATTTGATGGCTAGGTGATTTAAAATCCTCTTTAGTTGCCTTAGAGACCATAAAAATCTGACTCTTTGTCCCTTTTAAAAATGAGACCAATAGGTTTTGAATATATTAACCCTTGACTTTTCTGCCTTTGGCAATCCAGTCACCAGTATCAAGCAGTGCCCAAAGCTCCAGTCTTGCCATGAGCTTCCAACAGATACACCCTTCCATTCCAGTTTACTGGGGCTCTGTGTATTTCTATGGGTCGACACACTGTACCTTATGGCAGAATCAGAGCATAAGAACATAGGAATATAAGAAGTGCCATACTGGGTCAGACCAATGGTCCATCTATCCCAGTATCCTATTTCTGATGATTCCTGTTGGATCAACCTGTATTCCACCCTGATCCCACAAACCACTGGAGACTTAAGCTGGGTGCTCCTCCACAGACCCATCACTACAGATGTACATCTGGTACATTTTATGAACACCCCCAACACCTGCCTTTTTGCCAACAGAAGGGACTCTGATGCTCACCTACCTCCAGTGCACCAGGTTGCAGTCCCTTTTCTGCCTCCTTAGGAGCCTCCTCCTGATGTTCTGGCTGCACATCTCCCTGCCCCTTTTCTTTTATGCACTCCCCGTCCATAGCCTCACCATGTTCTGGGACCTCCTGGTCAACCTCCTTTTGGCTCTAGCCAAACTGTCTGTTTATCAAACCAGAAAAGGGGCTGAGGTTGGAGGGGGAACTCCAGTGTCTGTGGGCCTGTTTTCCTGTCACTCTTCCACTCATGTCTCTGGGCAGATAGTGTCCACTGATCGGTATCTACTAGTTCCTTCGACTCATTCAGGGGACAGTGGGCAGTGGCTGATGTGTTCTGCTCATTCTGTTATCCCCCCCACTCTCCCCCCCCCGCCAAACACACACACTCCTTGGAACACTCATTATTAACCTATGGCCATCCCCCCCTTGGAGATGTGCCCCAGCCTCTAGTGGCCTCCCTGATTAAGTGAGGCTTATAGTTGTCCTGTTGTGCCTAGGCCCATGCTTCTCTTGACACAACAAATTGGCCTATCTCCTACAATGACAGAAGTGGAATGCTATAGAGGGGGAACACTGAACCAGCTAGATCTAGAGTGATCTATCCCCTGTTCATTACCCTCCCTGGTATCTACCATTATCCACCATTATTTTTTTAGAGATGGCAGAGGAAATATATCCAACCATTCTTTTCAACAGCTATTAATATAGTATCCATGAATTCGTCTAATTCCTTTTTGATCCTGGCTATGCTATCTGCCTCTACCACCTCATGCAGCAATGAATTCCACAAGTTAACTAGGTGTTGCTTAAAGTAGTTTCTCTTGTTAGTTTTAAACCTCTCTTCTACAAATTTCAGTGGGTGCACTCTAGGTTCTAGTATTCTGGGGATGGTGAACAGCAGTTCCTTGTTCACTTGGTCCACACCCTTCATGAATTTAGAGACATCTATCATAGCCCACCTCAGCCTTCAACTTCCCAAATTAAAGAGTCTTAGCTTTTTTAATGTCTCCTGGTATGGCAACTGCTCCATGCCCCTGATCATTCTGGTTGCCCTTCTTTGTACCTTTTCTAATTCTCCTACATCCTTTTTAAGAGGCAGAGACCAGAACTGAACACAATATTCAAGATGTGGGTGTACCATGGAGATGGATAATGGTATGGTAATGTTTTACATTTTGTTTTCTCTTCCCTTCTTAATGATGCTTGACATTTAATTGGTTTTTTGGTTGCTGCTGCACAATAAGCTGATGTTTTAAGAGAACTATCTGGGTGACTCAAAAGTCTGTTTCTTGAGTCATCACAGTTAGTTCAGAACCCAGCATTGTGTATGTACAGTTGAGCCTATTTTTTCTCCCAAGTGCATTTTCTTGCACTTGTCACTACTGAAACCTACTGTTTCAGAAGGAACAAAAACCCCAAAGAAAAACCACCCTGACAACACCAAAAACTGTGATATACTGAAAGAACTGAAGGAGATTTTCACTTCCTAACCTTGGACTCAAAGATCTTCCAAGGTCCCTTCCAGCCCTAATGTCTATGAAATCTATGAAAGTGAAAACTATTCATCTAGAAGCCACAGATATGATTGATTTACTTTACCTTATCTTGTATAACTATAAATTAAACTATACAGCCTGTGGGCCATATCCAGCCCACCAGCTGCCACTGGGAACCTGAGGAGGAAGGGCTGCACCCCGCACTGCTCCACTCTGCCACAGCTGGCGCTGGACCATGCAACACACAGACTCTTCCAACCCTACCACCCACTTGACTTCCTGTTGACACTGTGGCTGTGCAGTTCTGGCACTTTGGTAGCTGGCATCCAGGCCTGCACAGGACGGGATATGATGCAGCACGCCGAGTAGCCGTCCCACCCACCTGCTGCAGTGAGATGTTGTTGCCTCAGAGCCACTAAGAGGTGAGTCCATGCCAGCCACAGAGTAGGGTGTTGGCCCAGGGCAGCTGCCCTTGACTATCCTGGTGCAGCATGGCAGCAGGGCTCTGGGAACCAGGCTTAGGAAGACAGGCACAGGTGGTCTTCTCGTCAATCCTCCCGGTCAGCGGTTGCAGTAAGCATCATGTCACCTGTACCATGTGGGCCCAGCTACCAACAGCCACAGTGCTAAGACTGCACAGTGCCAACAGGAAGCTTCTCAGGGAAGGAGGTAAGGGAGGAAGAGTCTGTAGGCTGTGCAGCTTGTCCCAGCCCCAGGCCTGGCTGCAGCTGGGTGGAGCAGCACAGGGCACAGCCCTCCCTCCTCAGGTTCTCCACAGCAGCCAGTAAGCCAGCTAGGATCATTTGGCATCAGCAGCTCACTAATACTCATTAAGTGTCCCTCCAACTCAAGTAATTGCCCACCTCTGGTCTATCAGGTTACCAATACGGCACTCATCCACATAATACCAGAGCAATCAGGTGGCAACTGCTTCAATTGTGGCTATAGCCAATCAATCATTCAGTTACTTGTTCTTTCAGAATTCATCCAGCTCATTAAATTAACTTGAAGGCCTCTGTAAAAGATTTATATTTAATTATTTTCCTCTCCAGCTCAAGTAGATTCTATCAAGAACAGCTGTGTCTTTTCTCTCCAGGCTGATTTTTCTGAAGGCCTCTGGTGACGTTTAGCCATCTTAATTATTGTATCTTTGGCAACTGTGCTCAGAAAATAATTATTTCTGTGTTTATCTTTATTGCTTAAATGATGCTGTGAAGAGACAAGATGCCTTTTAAATCCTTTAGTAATTAAAATTAATGCATGGTTTTCTATTAATTTAGATTCCTATACTTCTTTTAAATAATTAGTCCAATATGTATTTTTATGCATCTGATGGATGAAGTTGTGGATAAAACTGAATTTCTACCCTCAAAATATTGTGAATTTTGGTGATGATGATGGTGTTAGTGATGATGAAAAGTGGGAAAGATAAAATTTTCTATAGAATGGAAAATTTTAAAAAATCTGTTTCAGAAGAACCAAAATGGAAATTTTAAAAACTCCCAGGCCAGCCCACTTGCTAGCAGCCCAAGAACTAGGTAGCCTAGGGAATGGCCAGCTGGGCAGCTCTGGGAGCTTACTAAACAAGCTATTTGATAGATGAGCAGTTTGGAGAACCCTAGGGCCAGAAAACCATACAAGGTATGAGGAAATAAGGTGTCCAGAGACAGTGGCCAACTACTTCTCACAAACGGGGAGGAATTAGTTGAGAATGTGAAGGTGGAAAATACCTTGGGTGACAGTGACCATGAAATTATAGATTTCTAGATCCTAAGGGGAAGAAAGAAGGAGAGCAGCAGAACAAGGTCATTGGAGTTCAAGAAAGCAAACTAACAAATTCAGAGACCTAGTGAGCAGGATCCCATGGGAGGCAACTTTGAAGGGAAAAGGAGTCCAGGACAGCTGGGTATACTTTAAGGAGGCATTATTTAGGGTACAGGAGCAAGCTATCTTGATACAATGGAAGAATTGGAAATGTAACAGGAGACCAGCCTGGCTAGACAGCAAGTGCTTCAATGAGTTGAAACTCAAAAAAGAACCCTATAATAAGTGGAAACGCTGTCAAAGTACTAGGGATGAGGATAAGAGGATTGGATGGACATGCAGGGAGAAAAATAGGAAGTCTGAGATACAGTTTGAGATGCAGTTGGCAAGGGACATAAAAGGCAATAAAAAGGGATTCTACAACAGGAGTGGAGCCAGCCTCTTCCTGGTGGGGGGACTGAGGTGGGATAGACAGAAAATCTGGGGGGCTGTGCTATACATAGGAATGGAGGGAACCATCTGTCACCAGATCCCATGGCATGAGAGGTTTGCTGCCTGCCCAGAGCCTGGATCAGGAACATCATGGCAAGGATTCCTGACCTCATCCAGCCCTCTGATTACTATCCCATGATCCTCATCCATGTGGGAACACATGATGTAACCAGGAGTAGTCCAGACCATATTATGAGTGACTACAGGGTGTCACAACCCAAGGGTGTGATTTTGTGTGTGCGCGCTTCGGCACTGCTAAATTATTTCCCGCCACGAGGAGCTTTCTTTGCAAGGTGCATTTCTCAGTTGCAAAGAGAAAACCCCGGTGCAAAGAAGTTCCCGCCACCCGCATGCAAATTTGTGTCCCACTATTGGCCAGTTCTAAATTATTCCCACGTGGCGGCTAGCGATTGGCTTGCTAGCCGTATAACAGGCTTGAGCGGTTTCCGCCCAAGTTGGAGGACTCCACAACCATCTGGAGGAGGAGGACTTCACGTCTCGTGAAGAACTCTAAGCGCTGCGGCGCCTAACGGACCCAGCGTGTACCTTAAGAAGGCTATAGGGGTCTGATGAACCTCTGGCCTCTCCCCGTCGCCGAGCGCGATTCCTCGACGAACCCCTTCCCTGCGCGCAAGTTCCACGGAGCCTAGCTAACTTCGTGTGAGTGTATCCAGAGCTCTCTCTTCTTTCCTATCTGTAACTGCAACTCAAGCAAGTTTTCCTGCCTGCACCGCGACCATCTACGGTGTAAGTAAAATAATCTTTAATCAACCGCTACGCGTCCGTGCCTAATTCTAGTCCGCCGGCCTGCATTCCCCAACCCACGTGCCAGGGCTGCTGGCCACAGCCCGCTGCGCGCCCCCAAGGGCCTCGGACCGCTCCCGGCCTGCACACAGGGCTCTGGGAACCAGGCTTAGGAAGACAGGCACAGGTGGTCTTCTCGTCTATCCTCCTGGTCAGCAGTTGCAGTAAGCATCACGTCACCTGTATCAGAGAGGTCAATCCACGACTCTGGAGTTGGTGCCATTGTGTGGGTTTTGGCTTCCTGGACCACAGTCTGCATTTCTGTGCAAGGGACTTCCTGGGACACAATGGGCTTTATCTCTCCTCAAAAGGTAAGAGTCTCTTCACTTACAGGTTGGCTGATCTCCTATGTCGGGCTTTAAACTAGGTTCAATGGGGGATGGGGAGGCAGAAGATGGAGAGAATCTAGGACCTACAATCTATAAGACATGCAACAGAACATCTCATGTAAGTATTAAAGGGCCCATTGGGCATCAGAACGGAGGGAGGGGGGCACCAAAGGCACCACTGGGATGGTTCAAGTGCCTCTATACTAATGCTAGGAGCACGGGGAACAAGCAGGAAGAACTCGCACTCTTGTTTGCAAACAATAACTTTGATTTAGTGGGGCTAATGGAAACCTGGTGGACCCCTACCCAGGCAGTACGCATTGAGGGCTATAGGTTGTACAGACAGGACAGAGCAGGGAGGAAAGGGGAAGGGTTGCTTTCTATGTTAAGGAGTGTTATACATCTACCCTATTCAAAATGGGATCAGAGAAGGACAAAGTTGAGGTACTGTGGATTAGGATACATGGAGGTCAGGCAGAAAGGGACTTGGTAGTGGGGGTCTGCTACAGACCACCACATCAAGAGGAAAAGTTTTTTGCCTCTGTTTCTGAACAAGGGTCAAGACAAGTCTCCTAATGGGTTCTTAGATGGGCATCAGAGGGACACCAGCTCACCAACTGTTGACGCTGACTTGGTGCAGAGTCACTTGGATGGACTGGATGTGTTCATGTCATCAGGCCCAAATGAGCTGCATATGAGAGTACTGAAGGAATTGGCCAGTGTCATAGCTTAACCACTGGCACAGCTGTTTGAGTGCTCATGGTGCTTCGGTCAGGTCCCAGGGGACTGGAAAAGGGCCAGTGTGGTCCCTATTTTCAAGAAGGGGAGGAAGGAGGATCCGAGTAATTATAGGCCAGTTAGTCTCACCTTTATCCTTGGAAAAGTCTTTGAAAAAATTATTAAAGATCATATTTGTGTGAGTCCAGCAGGAAAAATAATGCAGCAGGGCAACCAGCATGGATTTATAGCAGGTAGATCATGCCCGACTAATCTGGTTTCTTTTTATGACCAGGTCACAAAATGCTTATATGCAGTAGAGGTGGATGTCATTTACTTGGATTTTAGGAAGGCCTTCAATACGATATCATCCCATTCTCATAAATAAATTAAGAGGCTGTGACTTAGATGATTACACAGTCCAGTGGGTGGCAAATTGGCTTGGGGGTCACACCCAGAGAGTAGTAGTGGAAAGGTCAATATTGACCTGGAAGGATGTGGGCAGTGGGGTCCCACAAGCCTTGGTCCTTGGACCTGTACTCTTCAATGTTTTCATCAGTGACTTGGATGTGGGCATGAAGTGTACTCTGTCCAAGTTTGCGGATGATACTAAATTGTGGGGTGAAGTGAACACACCAGAGGGTAGGGAACAATTGCAGGCAGACCTGGACAGGTTGGAAAAATAGGCAGAACACAATAGGATGCAGTTCAACAAGGACAAATGCAGGGTGCTGCACCTAGGGTGTAATAATATCCAGCACACCTACCGGCTGGGAAGTGACCCTCTCAGCAGCACAGAAGTGGAAAGAGATCTCAGAGTCATAGTGGACTCCAAGATGAACATGAGTCATCAGTGTTCAGAAATCATCAGCAAAGCTAACTGCACTTTCTCATGCATCAGCAGATACATGACAAATAGAACCAAGGAGGTGATACTTCCCCTCTATGCGGCATTGGTCAGACCACAGTTGGAGTACTGCATCCAGTTTTGGGTGCCGTACTTCAAGAAGGATGTTGATAGACTCGAGAAGGTCCAGAGGAGGGCCACACATATGGTTAAGGGTTTGCTGGCCAAGCCCTATGAGGAGAGACTAAGGGACCTGGATCTCTTCAGCCTTCACAAGAGAAGGCTGAGAGGTGATCTTGTGGCCACCTACAAATTCATTAGGGGGATGCAGCAAGGGATTGGAGATGCTCTGTTCATCAGGGCGCCTCTTGGGGTAACAAGGAACAATGGTCACAAACTGACAAGAGCAGATTTAGGCTAGATATCAGGAAGACCTTCTTCATGGTAAGGGTGGCTAGAATTTGAAATGGGCTCCCAAGGAAGGTGGTCTTTCCTGCCCAGAGCAGGGGGTTGGACTCAATGATATATTGAGGTCCCTTCTGATCCTAACAACTATGAAACTATGAAAAATACAGGCATTGTTTTGGTCAACACAATGCATTGAACTGAGGACCCACCCTAGCATCTATGAATCTTCTGACCAAGCCTACTTATTCATTTTTTTAACAATATCCACTTAAACATGTGTTTTATCTATGTTATCTGCAAAAGGAAATAAAAATATATATTGTATGCAAACAGATCAGGCCAGGCCAGAAGCACTGCACCTCTACAGGCTGTGGGTGGGAGCAGGGTGGGCTCAGCTTTTTTAAGCGTTGCATTAAAGATAAGATGAATATGAGCCAACAATGTGCTCTTGTTGCAAAACAAATAAACAAACAAAATTAACAGGAGTGTCACTTGCAAATCAAGGCAAGTGATTCTTCCACTCTATTCAACACTGGTAAGGCCTCACCTGGAGTACTGTGTCCAGTTTGGGATGTCACATTTCAGGAAGGATGTGAACAGATTGGAAAGAGTCCAGGGCAGAGTAAAAGAAGTGATCAGGGGTCTGGGATACAAGACTTACGAGGAAAGGCTGCCTGGGGGGAGTTGGGGGGCTTGGACAGGGGTGGCACTGGGAGGGGTAGCTATGGTGGGGGGCAAGGCAATTTTGGGGTGGCTATAACCCCCCCCAACTCCCTAGTTCTATAGGTATATCAAAAGTAAGAGAAAGACCAGAGAAACCATAGGTCTCTTACAGAATGAGAAAGCCAATCAAATTATAGATGGTGCAGAGAAGGCTGAAGTGTTTAATGCCTTTTTTACTTCAGTTTTCACAAATGGGGCAGAGGTATCAGATAACAAGTGAAGTTGGCAGAAAAGACAGGGAAGAATGCAAACAGCCAAGATTAATGGCAGAATGTGTTAGGGATTACTGAGAGAAGCTAGATGTTTTCAAGTTAGCAGATGAGATGAACCCTAGGACAATGAAGGAATTATGATTCTGTTAGGCAGACAGAAAATTTGGCGGGATTGTTGGACTCAAAAGGTAGTAATCAATGGTTCAACATTTAGTAAAGTGCCCTAGAGGTCAGTCCTGGGGCTGGCTTTGTTTAATATCTTCATCAATGACCTGGAAGGTAGCATAGAGTGCGCCCTCAGCAAGTTTGGAGATGGCACCAAGTTGGGGAGAGTGTTAAATATGCTGGGGGGTAGGACTAGGATTCAGAGATACCTCAACAAATTGGGGATTGGACCAAAAGAAATCTCATGAGGTTCAATAAGGACAAGTGCAAAGTCCTGCACTTAGGATGGACCAATCATATGCATGGGTACAGGCTGGTTAGGCAGCAGCTCTATAGAAAAGGACCTGGGGATTACAGTGAACAATAAATTGAATATGAGCCAACAGTGGGCCCTTGTTGCAAAGCAGGCTAATGGCATCCTGGGCTGAATTAGTAAAAGCGTTGCCAGCAGATCAAGGGAAGTGATTCTTCCCCTCTATTCAGCACTGGTTAGACCACATCTAGAGTACTGTGTCCAGTTTTGGACCCCCCACTACAGAAAAGATGTAGGCAAATTAGACAGTGTGCAGCACAGGGCAATGAAAATAGTTAGGGGTCTTGAGAACATGACTTATGAGGAAAAGCTGAGGAAACTGGTCTTACTGCATTTGGAGAAGAGAAGACTGAGAGGAGATTGAGAAGGGGAAGACTGAGAGGGGAAAAGACTACCTGAAGGGTGCTTCATCCTCTTTCATCCAAAGAGGATGAAGCTAGACTGTTCTTAATGGTGGCAGATGACAGAAAAAGGAGCAATGGTCTCAAGTTGCAGCAAGGGAAGTTTAAGTTAGATACAAGGAAAAACTTTTTCTCCCTGGGGTGGGGGTAGTAAAACACTGGAACAGGTTACCCAGAGAGGTTGTGGAAATTCCATCCTTGGAGGTTTTTAAGACCTGACTAAACAAATCCTTGGCTGGGATGATCTAGTTGGGAATGGTCCTGTTTTGAGCAGGGGTTTGGACTAGATGACTTTGTGAAGTCTCTTTCAGACCTACTTTCCTATGATCCTATGTCTAGACCTGCTTCAAAAAAGGTAACTTTGATGCTTAACTCCTATCTAAGCCCCACTACAATTCAAAAAGAAGATGTAGCTCTGTCTCTGTCCTTTGAGAGAACCTATTTAGTAGGCACACACTGCACAGTAAGATCAGACCCATCACAAAATGCAGCAGGAGTGGCCTCTGGGTGGTGGTGCTGTCCTCCTTTTATACAATAGTCTAATGGTCAGAGCACTGGCCAAATAGATTGGAAATCTGGGTTCCAGAACTTTCTCAACCTGCCAATTTTCCAGACCCTATCTCCCTCTTCCCAGGAAATTGCCATATCCACCAGGCTCTAGGTTATGTTGGGATGAAGGTACCTTTTGAAGTCACACCCCTGTTATAGAGAAGGCATTAGAAAAGCCCTGAAAGCTGACAGGAACTGATTTTCTATGATTCTATGAAGTGGCTGGGGTAATAGCAGAGCCATTAGGTAACCTCTCTGAGAACTCATGGAGGTCAGGGGAGGTTCCTGATTACTGGAAAAGGGAAAAATATAGTGCTCCTCTTTAAGAAGTGGAAGAAGGAGGATCCAGAGGACTATGGACTGGTCTGCCTGACCTCAATACCTGGAAAGATCGTGGAATAGGTCCTCAAGGAATCAACTGTGAAGCACCTAGAAAAGATCAAGGTAATGAAGAACTGCTGTCATGAATTCATCAAGGGTAAGTCATGCCTGACCAACTTCATTTCCTTCTTTGATAAAATACTCTGTGGATGGGAGGAGAGCTGTGAATATGATATACCTTGACTTTGGCAGGGCTTTTGACACCGTCTCTCACAACATTGTCATTAACAAGCGGAGGAAATACAGACTAGATGAAAGTACTGTAAGGTGGATACATAACTGGTTGCATCATTGTGCTCAATGGCTCAATGTCTAGATGGGAGGAGGTATCAAGTGGGATTTCCCAGGGGTCTGTCCTGGGTCCATTACTACTTACTATTTTCATAAATTATTTAAATAATGGGATCAAGTGTACAGCTAGCAAATTTAGAAGTGACACAAGGCTGTGTGGTGTTTCTAATTCTCTAGAGAGTAGGGCTAGGATCCAGAATGACCTACATAGGCTGGAGAAATGGTCCGCAATCAATCAGGTGAGATTCAACAAGGACACATGCAAAGTACTTCATTTGGGATGGAACAATTGCATGCATAAATACAGACTGGGAGATTAGTGGCTAAACTGCAGTGCTGCAGAGAAGGAAAGAAGCGTTGCATTAAAGATAAGATGAATATGAGCCAACAATGTGCTCTTGTTGCAAAACAAATAAACAAACAAAATTAACAGGAGTGTCACTTGCAAATCAAGGCAAGTGATTCTTCCACTCTATTCAACACTGGTAAGGCCTCACCTGGAGTACTGTGTCCAGTTTGGGATGTCACACTTCAGGAAGGATGTGAACAGATTGGAAAGAGTCCAGGGCAGAGTAAAAGAAGTGATCAGGGGTCTGGGATACAAGACTTTTGAGGAAAGGCTGAAAGAACTAGGGATGTTTAGCCCGCAAAAGAGAAGACTGGGGGTGGGGGTGATAGCAGTCTTTGAATACCTGAAGTGTGATTACAGAGAGGAAGGAAATGTGCTATTCTCTGTAGCCATATAGGACAGAACTAGAAGCAATGGCCTCAAGCTGCAGCAAAGGAAATTTAGATTGGAGACTAGGAGGAATTTGCTGATGATGAGGGTGGTCAAGCATTGGAACAGATTATCTAGAGAAATTGTGGAACCTCCATCCTTGGAATTTTTCAAGATAGGGTAGAAAGATGCTTGGCTGGGATGGTTTAGTTGGGGATGATCCTGCCTTGAGCAGTGAGCCGGACTAGATGACCTCATGAGCCCCCTTCCATCCTTACCTTTCTATGATCCAATGTTACGGATTTCTGCTTACCTTGTTTTCAGCACATTTCCACAGAATGTTTCAATTGTGTTAAATTAATATTTTCCAGTGGATAACAGTCCAGTCAAAAGCAACTGACCAATTCTGGACTGCCAGAGGTTATTTTATCTTCATTCTGTAGTGGACATTCAAGGGCTGTCTGGTGCCACACATGTATAAGCTCACAGACATAGCAGTTGT
Organism: Alligator sinensis; assembly: GCF_000455745.1. Classification (NCBI taxonomy): domain Eukaryota; kingdom Metazoa; phylum Chordata; order Crocodylia; family Alligatoridae; genus Alligator; species Alligator sinensis. The sequence goes on from NW_005842224.1 coordinate 457,304, forward strand.
TCATGTAACTCTGAGAATATTTCATATGGTAAAATAGGAAGAAGCATCCCAAACAAGATGTAATTACTGTACTCAGTAGTGCAGAGCTGTAAATGGTAAAACATAATTATGCCTCCAGCAATCTCTCTCACAGGAATTCTTTGCATATCATTTTCTTTATGCTTTTGCTCAACATGTCAACATTGCATTTGATTTTATAAGAAACAAGGTTCATTTGTTGGCCACACAATGATAATGTAATGCCACATACCTCTGTGCTGTTAAAATTTCTTAAAAGTATTTCTGAAGACTTCAGCCTTGATTCTGAAAACACCAACACATGCTGACTTTGCTCTGGGAATGGTCCCACTGAAATAAGAGAAGCCAAATACAAGCTTGTCAGTGGCATGCGTGCAGAGATAGGCAGCGGAGCTTTAGTAAGCATGTCTCTACTGTTTTTTGTGGAGTTACAAAATGAAGCTGCTTTGAATACACCTCAAGCTACCATTCTCCAGATTTCTGTCTCCAGTGTGTCTGAAAGTAGTGGTGAAGAGCACCCTCCAGACAGCTACTTTGCCTCTTTTTCGTTTTGGTGCCTATGGAGCAGAAGAGAGCGGTTGGGTTGTGCTCCTCAGTGACATTCTTGGGAGTGCCACCCAAGACAACTGTGGTGTGCAGGGCAGATACAAGTGGAATTCCTCAGTTGGCATTGGAAGCCAGTGGTTTTATTCTGGCTCAGAAAGGAGCAATGTGGTCTTGGCTCACATGGCTCTGACTATAAACAGCATCCATGTCCCCTTAACTATAAACAGCTTTTACACCCCAGTTTTTTCCAGATATGTCCTTTTTTCATGTGATGTCTGCTTTTCCCAATAACACTTAGTGGGTGAACCAGTTCCAGGACAGCAGCCAGGGTGGTCAAGTATATCCCGCAGCTACCTGCTGGCAAGAGGGGGCATGCTCCCTCCCCATCCCTGCCAGCTATTCCCACAGGGGCTGTGGAAGCAGAAAGAGCTGCCAAAACCCCTGTGGCAAGAGCAGTTATCCCTGGGGTTTCTGCCAGGTAGGGGGTAGCTCTGGCCACTGCCCACATCCTGCAGGGAGAGGGCAGCTCATCTCACCTGCATTACCCCCAGACATTACTGAGACTCACCAAACAGTCCCTGGAATTTGTGGTGCTGTTCAAAGGGTGAGAGATGGCAGCAAGGCTTGTAAAGTCTTGGCACTGTCCAAGCACCTGGCAGCTTTTGTCCCCACTGGGGTCCCTAAAAGATCATCACTGGGCAGGCCATCAGGGAGCCAGGTTTCCCTTTCCCTCCCTCCTCCTTGGAGAGCAGAAAACTGTGGGATACATGGTGTCCTATGGACCCCAAGACAAATATACAGGCATTATAGAGGATGCTAGAAAACTTATCTCTCTGGAGAAGCTACTATTTAGAAGAGCTAACGTTTTTCTACAATAAAAAAATCCCTTGACCACACACATATGGCACCATTGTAACATGTCCATGGTCTATGTCAGAAGAGTTATTAATTGTATCTAAGCAATACAAAAACCTGTTCTGGTTCCAAAAGGTGAGCAGAATGAGCACTGCCTTTGTCCTCACCAGAATGATGGACAGAAGGCAAATGAGTTTCAGAGGGAAAGA
>NW_005842224.1:458961-463342 GCF_000455745.1 Alligator sinensis
GGGAGAAGAAACAGAGCTCAGTTGTCCTTCAAGATGTTCTGATGCTACAAATGGAGATGTGCAATCCAGGAAGGGCACATCTTGGGCAAAACGTCTCTGAAGCTGGTGGGCCTAACAGCCTCCCTTCCTTCAGGATAAACATAAGAAACAGTTGTGTTCCTTCCTTGGGTATGATGGTTAAACAATAAATGCCAGTGACCTAGAACAGCCCACATGCAAAAGCTAACCAACTTTGGGTTGGTGGTGCTTCTCTGGCAGCTGAAAGCAAATGCAGAGAGATGAGTGGTATTTTGAATGTGGGTGGGTGAGGGGGTGTAAGGTGCTGCAGCTAAGAACACTACAGAAGGCATCAGAAAGCCAAGGCAGAGGCATACCTGGGCACCTGAATGCCCTGGGTGGCAGCAGTACATAGGAAATTGTTAGTGGTTCCCCCTTCTTTCTGCTGCTGAGCTAAGGACAACTAAAGCAATGCTTATAGCAAGACAGTCAGAAAGCCAAGAGAGATCATTCTGGGGGTAAAGTTCTGGCTAGAAAAAGAGACTTGAAATATTATGTAAAGGAATTGTCTCCTACTTTGTTCCTGCAGTGTTCAAGGAACAAGGATTTTGTCTAAATTCTTCATAAATATAGGGATTACATTAAAAATGTTGGGTCTATCATCAACTTCTACTGGAAGCAACCCCAAATATTGACTAATATTGATAAAAATAGGGACTTCATCTCCTGCATCTAGTCCCAAGCCTACTTTCTTGTGCTTAACCATAGTTCTCTTCCTTAATTCTATCCACTCAATCTCTTTTACCTTCCTTAACCCCTCAAGCGTCTCTCAAGTGTCATATCCTCCACACGTTAGCTATAGAAAAAACAGCATACAGTAAAAGCTGTGTTATCTCTTTATCTGGCACTTTACCAACTGGAATTCACTATTAACCGGCATGCCGACTGACACAGCAAAAGTGAAACCACCTGCCAATCAACGTGGCAAAAGCAAAGCCAGAAGTCCCACCGTGGTACTTCCAGTTTCACCGAGTCCCACTTCTTCCTCATTTGCCATGGCTGGGGGCAAAGCAGCCTGTCCCCCAGCACACTGACACCAGGGAGTGAAAGCCCTGGTGCACTGGACGTGGCGGGAGGGGCAGTGGCCCAAACAGGCAAAGACACCTCTCAGATAACCAGCATATTTGGTTATCTGGTACCCTCCATTCCTCATGGATGCCGGATAACAGAGCTTTTACTGCATTTGTTTTCTGAGGGTTACATTACTAACTCCAGACCTGCATTCACACCCTGACTGCATTAACACATTGCCTTCCCCAATATGTGTTATTGATTCCTTGGTTTTATGACTGCATTTAGCTCTGGTCTGCGCACAAAGTTGTATAACTGAAGTTATGATTTTATGCCAGTTTAGTCAAGTGAGTGGAACTTCTGTGTGGTTAATCCTTAACTGATTTAAATCTGCCATATATTGGTTTAGTTTACATCAGTAAATGCAGGCCAGCCCATTTTGACTGGTTTTAATGCAATGTAAAAGAGTACACACAGAGGGCTGCAACACTTTCTGTGCATTCTTTTGTTATCAATTTATATTAAATTAGTGAAACGTGCGTGTGAATATAAATCTGCTTAATTAACAAGACAGGGAATCGGCTGCATTGTAAGGTGCCATATTTATGGTATTGTACTAATAATACCTTCATCATAACATATTTGATTCAGATGATATATTCTATTCTAGCTCATTTCTACAGACTATATTTGTGTTTGATCTTTGCGTACTTGTATTTAATCTCATAAGTAAAGGACACCACACAGAGCACATAGAAGGCAGAGCTGAAAACAGACAGCTTCATAGCTAATTAGAAAGTTTATTTGCATGTTCTCTGTTACAGGAAGGTCATCATCATTTACTGTAACTGGAGATAATGAATGGATGAATGGAAATCTTTTTTATGAGCACTGATTATTCTATGTCCGATACAATGATATTCTCTTACTAATATCATGGCATATCATACTATTAAGAACTGTCCAATCCCTGTGTTACAACCTCAAAGATAGATTATACTGCTTTTCCTTATTCACTGGCATTTGAATGCTTCTTTTGTATGGGCTTTATCAAAGTGTGACTCTCACCTATAATGAACTCTGCCAACAACTGAATTGTATCATTAAGTCAGATGAACTTCAGCAATCAGAGCAGAAGATGAACTGATTATATTCAGGTAGTTGTTACAAAGAAAGGGAAGGACACATGTATGTGGAATGACTATAAGAGCAATCTCCCCAGGGATATTGTGCTAGGGAAAGGCAAGGAGGAACAGTTGTAAAGATTGCTTTTAGAATGCTGCAACACTGAGGAGGCAGCCCAGAAAGCAGAGCAGTTTCATTCATTTTCAATGTAATCAGAAAAAAATTAGGAATGAATCATTTGTGTTGTATCTACACTAGAACTAAGAGCTGTGTTAGCTAACATATACTGACACATGAGTAGAAATGATAATCTAGATAAACCCTGAGTGGTCAGAGCTTTAATTGTATACCTTATCCTGCAGCAGTAGGATGATACCCCACTGGAACACTAATTCTGGAGCCCCAGCAAGAAAGCTATCACCTACTGATTCACCTACTGAGTCTTTGCAATACTTGGAACTCATGTACTTCCTCTAACCAAAGAGAAAAAGATGATGGTCATATCCCTCCTAAACTTGTCTATTGCCTACAGAGTCAGAACCCTTGGCATACAGTACAGAGCACTGGAGGCATCTACACATGTGCTTTACTGAAGTTGCCTAATTAGCTCTGCAGTAAAACATCACCATCTACACATGCAGCACTATTAGGCCAAAGTAAACTAATTAAGTCCACTATAGGATAGTACTGTCCAACACAAGTACTAACCTATGGTAGAGTTATTTAATGCCCCACAATGCATATGTAGATGGTGACCAAGGCTGGCTGGGGCATGAGGGTGCTACAGCATAGGGTCTTTCTGCCAGCTAGCTCTGCACTGTAGCACCCTTAGGCATGTCCACACATGCAAGCACGTGCGCTTGCAGCAGCTCAAACAGAAGCAAATTTGACCCGGGGCTTTTTGCCTCAGCGCACGTGCTCGGACATGCACTTTGTTGTGGAGCAAATTGTGCCACTTGGGGCAAAATAACCCTGCCTGGCTCCTCCCGGAACTTCAGCCAGAGGGAGCTAGAGCCCGGGGTCAACACCTGTGCTGTCCCCAGCAGTATAAAAAGCTGCCCTGTCCTGGCCCCAGCAGTATAAAAAGCTACCCTGGCAAGTAGCTCAGGGCTACTAGCTCTCAGGAGCTTCTGGGGCCCAGCCAATTGGTATCTGGGGACACTACCCCTTGTGCCAGCTGGACTGCTGAAGCAGCCCTGAGAGTTCCCTGCACCCTCTGTCGACTGCAGGGGTCTGGCAGTAGGGGCTGCTGCCTGGCTGTGACTTGTTGTGCACCTGCCAGACTTGGCTGGGGACTTGGACCATGCAGATGGACTTGGATGGGGACTGCAGAACCAGTAGAGGCATCTGCCCCTCTGGGCCAGCTGCCAGTGGAGTGAGGTTGCAAGGTTGGCCTTTGTGCAGTACTACTGCCATTTGTGCCCCCTGTCCGGCCATCTGGGCAGCTATCACCCAGAAGATGTTACTGGAGGTCCTATTTGGCCAGGAGGTCCTATTTGGCCAGGAGGTCAGCCACAGCCAGATGGGTCCAAGGTGCCAGCTCAGAGCAGGCAGGGTCCTGCTGCTGGCCTCCCTCGCAGGAATTCTGGTGCTCCCTATTGAAAAACTGAAAAATCCCTGATAAAAAAAATCCCAAAATCACTCTCGAAAATACCCCCAAACCCATGTTTCTCCACAAGTAAAACAAAAGACCGCTATAAAGAGAGAGAGAGAGTGAGACAGAGACAGTGATCAGTTGGACAATGTTTTATTGATATATTTACAGTGTTAAAGCAAGTCTTTTATCATAATAATAAAGTGAACTCTAAATACAGGTTTCATGAATTCATGAATACATATTTTGATGGCCCCACGCAAGGGGTTGGTCCCCCAGACAAGGGCTATGGCCCCCAACAGGGGATTTAGCCCCCACACAAGGGCCACCCCCCCTACAGGGGATTCAGCCCCCCAACAGGGGGTTCGTCCCCCACACAAAGGGTTCAGCCCCCCAAAAGGGGGTTCGGCACTCTCACAAGAGGTATGGCCCCCCAACAGGCGGTTCATCCCTCACACAAGGGGTACAGCCAAAGGCCAAATGACCCCCACAGGGGCTACCACCCCCCCTGCAAGGCCCACATGCCCTACCCCAGCCTCCCGATTTCTGCCTACCTGGCCCCATCCCCCCACAGCTGCTCGCGCCTCCCCACAG
>NW_005842224.1:463927-467036 GCF_000455745.1 Alligator sinensis
AGGCCAGCCCAGGCAGGGGTTAGGGGCCCCGGCAGGGGTTGGGGGCCTCAGAGGGCTGGGGGAGTGGGTGGGGCCATTGGGGGGCCCCTCCACAGTCCCTTCCCCCCTCCTCCAGCCCCCCAATCCTTACTCACTGGCACTGGAGCCCTGGTGCTGAAACATGCAGCCTCGCCAGCCGCGTGTTTCAGCACCAGTGTGAGGGGCAACCATAGAGATGCTCTGGCAGCCAGAGCGTCTCTATGGAGGACCCAGCCTCCGGTTGCCTCAGGGCATGGTCCACCTGCCCTGCTTTTTTATAATTCATTTTTTTTAGACCCCTGGATATCCAGGGGTCTAATTTTCTCCCCGCACTGCACGTTTGCAGTGCGGGGAACGTTTTTTTGTTCCCACACGTGCCTGTTGCCCTGCCTCAAAGGGGTTTGAGGTGGGGCAAGATGCACATGCGTGCTCGTGTGGATGCGCCCCTTGTGTGCCAGCCAGCCCATCAGCAGCACATTAAGCCAGGACAAAGCAGCTCCAGACTAGCAGGCAGACCCGTGGGCCACCTGCCAGCTGGGGCTGCACCACTCCAGCTGTAACTGCTGTGGTCCCAGGTGTAAACGCTGTGCCAGGGAGCAATAAACTCTAGCATGATCTGAGCCGGAGCTTATTCAAATGCAGTAATTGCATGTGTAGATGTAAACCTTAGCTCTCATCCTTTGCAGACTTCTACTGAAATAAATACCTCTACGCACTTGCAGATACAAAAAAACCCTCTCGACTCTTCACTGAATCTGGTAGCATTACTTGTAAAGCAATGCTGGGATGGATGCTGCAACAACTGCAAAGGATTTGGGATGTATCTAAGAAAATGACAAATAGCCAAAAGCAGCATTGTAGTACAAAAATGGTTTTAAAATGTTGTAAAAGGAACAGCAGTGTCTGCCCCACAATGCCTTCACATCAAAGCAATATCGTCATGTGTGCTATATCACAAGTGCAAGTTTGGATGAATGCACTATAGAAAAAGGTGATGTTACACTTTCCTACAATCCAATTTTCACCTGTTTACCTAACCAGCACTTTGTAACTTGCTGACAATGTAATTTGTGCCAGAGCAAAAGAGGTAAGTGTTCACACAAAGTGCTTGCAACTTTCTTCCCTCAGGGTTTTGGGATTTTTTTTCCTAGAGAAAGGTTAATTTCTCTTCAGCTGTACTTTGTATGCTCTTGTAAACCAGTGACTAACCTCTTTAAAACCTGTTTTGCAATGTATTTGTGTGTGTGAAATAAATATGCAAATAAAGAAATAACAGCAAAAAAAGGAGCAGCTCATTCTAATGAAAATTCTATTGATGGATTTTAATGACTGTCCTCAGAGGCTCAGTGGCTGACTGCTAGAGCCACCCCAGCTCCTAGGCAGTGTGCAGCACCCTGCCAAGCCATGCTGCACCTGCATAATGCAACAGCTGCCCTGTGCAGGTCCCAGGCAGGGGGGCAATCCCCACTGCCCCCCCACCACTGCCCTACGCTGTGTGGGAGGGTTCTACCATGAGTGCCCGGATGCCCCAATTGCTGCTCCTGCAGCCGGTGAGTGCAGGGCTTTTTTTTTTTTAAAGTGCTAGGAGGCTGGGCTGGGTAGGGGCTAGGCAGAGAAGCCATAGAGGCTTTTCCCTCAGCTCCCCTGGCTTTGCCTGTCTCTGTGCCAGCAGGGAGAGCTTCAGGCGCTATGCCCTGCTGCCGCTTGCCCAGCTGGCGTGGAGGGAGGAGTGCAATGCAGGTGCAGCTCACTCTGGGTGGCAGCAGATCATTGCTGGGAGCAGGGGCTCTGCCCTGCCACTGCTTGCCAGCCAGCATGGGAGAACAAGGGATGTGGGCGCAGCAGCATTGAGATTGGGGGATATGCCCTGATGCCACTTGCCCCCTTCTGCCTGGAGCAAGCCGCGCACGCATCCCCCCACCCCCAGCTAGGCAGGTTGCAGGGGGGAAGAATCCCTGCTCCCAGCACTGCAGCTGCCTATTTAATCTATGGCCAAATCTCTGAATCAGCCATATCTTTTCCACACTGCACCCACACCATGAGACAACTGCTGTGCGGGTGCCAAGCCGGGGGGATGATCCAGGCTGCCCTGCACTGCTCTGTGCTGTGCAGGGGGCTCTGCCACAAGCGCACAGAGGCCCCAGTCACCGCTCCTGCAGCTGGTAAGTACAGGACTTTTTCTTTTTTTTTTTAAGTGACAGAACTAGACTAGGGCCGGGCACGGCAGCCATGGGCACTTCTTCCATGGCTCCCCCCACCCAGGGAGAGGCAAGCACAGCCAGAGGAGCCACAGAAGAACCTGCGGCCACCTGGCTGTTACTGCCTCTCCCTGCCAATCCGAATCACCGAATCTCTCCAAATCAGCACCAAATCTTCTAAAGCTGATTTGGCTGAATCAATTCAGGACAGTGATCCAAATCTCTGAATCGAATCACTGTCCTCTGAATCAGCCGAATCCAAATAGAATACTTCCCTATTTACACAGGCCTAGTAATTACTGCACTCCAGCAGACTCCAGCACCATATGTATCATCATCCTCTCACTGAAAAATGGCAGCGGGAGCACTTTAACTAAAGCTCATTCAACAGGCTTTAGTTAAAGTGCCCGGCTGCCATTTTTCAGTGTGGGAACACTGATACACATGATACTCCAGATATTTTAATTACAGCGGCTTTTGGAGCCACTCTAATTAAAGTGCCTCCCCCCTGCCCACCTCCACTAGGGACCACATAAATGTCCTTTGACCTTTTTTTATTCTAATCCTAACTCATTCTTGATGCTTTTGAAAATTGGATGCTTATGTAAATATTACTCCCAACAGCTGACAGTTTAAGATGACAATAAGATAGGAAAGGTTGAGAAATGGAATTACAATTACAAACAAAGGGTTTAATTCTACTTTTAGCAGCACAATGCAGGTTTAACCCAGGGAGGGACCATTCCACAAAGATACTTCACTGCAACTTAATTAGCATTCAGTATCTTCCATGCTCCAGGTGACAACCTTTTGATGATGTCCTACACAATTTGTGTAGTGGGATCCTTTTGTAATATGCTGATCTATACCCATATATTTGTCTTTCTTTCCCT
>NW_005842224.1:467067-473760 GCF_000455745.1 Alligator sinensis
CCTGCCTGGGCATTGGGTTACAAAGGAAACTACTTACACTATACCTTATGAAAGGGGCATCATGGACCTGTGCTGCCCCAAAAGCAGACTAAGGAACAGACTGTGACTCTAAGGTCTTCCCCATAGTACATAAGGAGCCACAGCAAAAATTTTGCCAACTCCTTATCTCTGCCCACTATCTCCCCACAGTCTTTTGACTTCCTTTTTCTCCCCCACACTATGATTTCTTTTGCAGGTTGTCATAACAGCAAGTCACAATCTTGTCCCAAGTGATTCCTCCAGAGTTAGAACCTGTCTCTATTTTCACTGTATAAGAAAGAATGTTACACATCACAGACATTTCCAAGACAAGTCATTTTAAAATCTCTTCAGCTGGAAAAATTATTATTTAATTTCCTTTATGTTATCATTAAAAAAAAACCCTGTTTCTTAATCTGAGTTAATCTGGCTAAAAGTGTCTGTATCTGTTGTTCATTTCTACAATGTGATTGCTCTTCTTTATTCTCCTCATCCAGGATATCATGGAGATGGCTACAATATGGCCCCTATCATCACAGCATCACAGAGTTTTCAGAGGGTTAGGCTCTACTGGAAGCTTCACACTGGCTTTGAGTAGCCTAAGTGGTTAATCATTAAGGCTGTGTGAAGCTTCGGTCCCCAAGTCAATTTGGCGGTGATTTGGCCCAATTCGGTGGCCAAATCTCTGAATTCAAATCAAATCAGGAGACCCTTTAATCTCTTTAAATCGAATTGGAACCCTCCAAATTTATTCAGAAAGATTCGGCTATTCGGACGTAGACAAAGCTTTAAATGTTTTTTCTACATGCCTCTAGGTAGCTGGCAGCTTGTGAATGCTGAGATGCTGGGGTGCATGGAGTGTCCCGCAGAAATGCAGGGGGCTCCCCAGTACACTTGGCAGTAGATCCAGAAGTGGATCAGAAGCACTTCTGGTCCACTTCTGTGTCTGCCGGGGAGTGCACTGGGGGGCCCCCCGCGTGCCCCTGGCTTGGTGACTGGTGCCTCCTGTGTCTGGGGGGTGCACCTGGGGTCCCCCTGTGGCTGATCACTGAGCCAGGGGTGCATGGGGGGGGGGCCCAGCACACTCCCCAAAGGACCCTGAAGCGGACCGGAAGTACTTCCAGTTCACTTTTGGGTTTGCCACCAAGCACATGGAGGCCTCCCCCACACTCCTGTGGGATGTTCCATCTGCCCCAGCATCACAGCGTTCACAAGCCACTCTGGTACCTCAAGGTATGTAGAAAAAACTTTTAAAGCTGTGTCTATGTTGAATCCCTGATTCTCCAAATCAGCATCAAATCTTCAGATTCATATTCGGCCAAATCGAATCAGGGACACTGATCCAAATCAACTAATCAAGCCATTGTCCCTGATTCGAGACGAATCCAAATCCAAATTGAATAGGGCCTGCTTCACACACCCCTCCTAACCACAGGCTGACAGGCCACAATGAGTGGCCATGCAGTCAAGCAAAGGCCACAGGCTTAAGGCTGAGGTCTGACAATGGTATTATTTCAGTTCTACAGGCAGGGAACTGAGGCACAGAAAGTCTAAGTCCAGATCTCCAAGCATACCTCACTATGTTTAAAAACTTAATCCTAGGAGATTTCCCCAATCTTATACAGGAAGGCAGCGGATCCAGGAACTGAACCCACATCTCACAAGTAATGTGTTAGTGTCCCATCCACTGGATGTCCTTAATTTTTTCCTCCTTCATTTCTCCTTCAAAACCTGACTTAGAAAAAAAATCTGTGGTAAATAATATATTCAATTAATACAGCCCATCCACAAGTGGTCTGTGGGCATCTTATTATTTTTTTTTGTTTTAAATGTATTCTCTATTAGGAATTACTTGCTGATTGAGCACTTTAAAAATGCTTGATGTTTTGACTGTTCACCAAGTCACCAATAGTATTTGAGGGAATATTTGAAATTCAAATTGTGCTGGTTCATTTTAATGGGACCTATAGGTCACATGATATTGTTTTTTTTCTCTGGATTAGACAAAGATCATTCTTAAAGTCTAGAAGTGTATGTGAATATGTATGCTAGTAATTTTGAAATTCGTATTCCCCAACATTTACTGTTTCAACAAGCATTCATGCCAATAAATTCATTCACTACATTTTCCAGGAGATGCAAATCAAGAGAGGAGATGCAAAGGGCCAATAAATTTCCCTGGAGAATGACTGAAAACACAATGACTAGGGCATTGATGTGTTGGTAGCTGTGGGTTTGCACCTATCATGAGCCAAAAACAAATCAGAGGGTGCATCTACACATTTATTAATGTTCTGTAACTATGGTGCATTAAGTTTAGTACTTGGATAACCACGTACTAAATCAATGTGCAGTAACTTGTGCAACTCCACAGTAGCACTGGCACATCAGTTTTTAGTGATGCTAACTGCACCGTAGCCTAATATTACTGTGCAGTAGTGTATTAGCATGGCTTTTGCCAAGCACACTACTACACAGTGTTATTAGGCTACTGCACAGTAGCAAGAAAGCCAGAAGAAAGCAACAGAAGGGATCATGAGCATGTCCCAGTGAGTGAGCAGAGACAGAGCTCACTTACTGAGGCAAAGGACTGGCTGCAAAGGCAGGCCTCTGAGCCAGGAAACTGCCTCTCTTCCTTATTCCTACCTTGTTGGGGGAACCAGTACACAGTCTTTGTAAGTAAAAAGGATAACACCAAGGAAATATCTTACTGGGTTGAACAGTTCACCCTCCTAACAGAAACAATGCAGCAAGGTTTTGACTATTACTAAACTGCTTCAACCACAGGACAATAACTGCATTGTGCAGATATTTTGAAATCACAATCAAAATAAGGCAAGCTACATACAGGTTATTTGAGATCTAAGGTTGAAATGTGTTTTACAGATATTAAATTCAGAATGTATTTGGGACTTTCTAAAATAAGGCAGGCAGTGGGCAAAAAAGTGTGCGGGCCGGGAGCGACCCGAGCCCTTTTTCGCGCTGCACGCGGGCTGTGGCCAGCAGCCCAGGCACGCCGGGGCGGAGAGGGAAGGCCTTCGAGCTGGAATTAGGCACGGACGCATAGCGGTAGTTTAAAAGATTGTTTACTTACACCGAGATGGCAGTGGTGTAGGCTGGAAAACTTGCTTAAGTTGCAATTACAGACAGGAAAGAAGAGAAGCGGACAAGAGTTCTAAGCTTGTGAACTCAGGCCAATCCGGCTGAAGGCTCTGAACATGCGAACCCGTCGTGTCAGCCGAAGAAAGTACTCGTCTGGAAGAGCTCTGAATAAACTCACACGAAGTTTGCTAGGCTCCGTGGGTTCCTCTGCTCACTCATTCACACGGAGTTTGCTAGGCTCCGTGGGTCCAGTTCTTTTGCGCGCGGGAAGGGATACGTCTGGGTTGCGCTCGGCGACGGGGAGAGGCTAGAGGTTGATCAGACCTCTGTTGCCTGCTTTAAATGCACTGGGTCGGTAAGGATCCGCAGCACTTAGAGATCTTCACACAGTGTGAAGTCTCCTCCTCCCTTGTTCGTGGAGTCCTCCAACTTGGGCAGAAACCACTCAAGCCTCTTATACGGCTAGCAAGCCAATCACTAGCCGCCACGTGTGAATAATTTAGAACTGGCCAATAATGGGACTCAAATTAGCATACCAATGGCGGGAACTCTTTGCAACGAGCATCTCTTCTCTGCAGCAAAGAAATGCACCCTGCAAAGAAAGCTTCAAATTGGCGGGAAATTCTCCCTTGCACCGGGGTTCTCCTCTGCAGCAGAAAACTCCACCGTGCAAGGAAGCTGCAATTTAGCGGGGACAATTTAGCAGTGCTGAAGCACACACAAAAACAAAAATCACACCCTTTGGGTTGTGACAAAAAGAATGTAAAAAATGCTGAAATAGCAGAACAACTTAAGAGTATTTAATGTTTCCTGTGAATAAAGAGAATAAATATGATCTAGACAGTTACCTCCCAAGAGGTCTGAAAAGTTTTTGTAGGAAGTCACTTGGAAAATCTCATGAAATTAAGACAGACAAGAGGGAAAGTATATGCAAAGCAGGAAAAATCTCTGACATAAATAGAAATGTGCAAGAAGATAAATATTGGGAAATAAGCGGCTGGAAAAACTAAATAGGCAATGTCGGAAAAGATTTTGTTTTGTATAAATGAAAAACAGTTGTGTCATATTATGGTTTCAGGCTACAAACACAGCTTCTTGCTTCACTCTTGTGATTCCTGGGTCCAGTCTGACCTATAGACTTTAACTCATCATTGACTATTAGGCATTTTTATTGGGGTGCATCGATCGAGATTTTTTTGGCTGATACCAATGGCTGATTTTTAACAACCCATAGCAGCTGATACCAATCCAATTCTGATATGCAGCTGGGCAACATGGAGAATGGCATCTGGCTGGTAAGTCTATTGTGGGGGAAAAGGCAGCGGAGGGGGGAAAGGGGCATGGGGGGGGCAGATTGAGGCCCCTGAGGTGAGGAAGGGAGTGGAGCAGGGGCAGACTCTGCACAGCCAGGGCAGAGTGGGGGATGGAGCCAGGAGCAGCTCATTGGGGGGGGGTGACTTCCACTGCTATGAACACCCCTGGGAAGGCATAGCGGGTGTGTACCCCCAGATCTGCACACAGAGTGAGAGCGGGCTGCTGCTGTGGGCTGGGGCTGGGTTCTTCCCAACAGGGGGCTGGGCCAGGCTGCGCTTGGGGCACGCAGCAGCAAGGCTGGGAGGGGGGCTATGGAAAATTTTGGGGTGGTTCCAGCCCCTGTATAGTCCCCTCCCACCACCACTGGGGCTTCGATTTGTGCCCCCCACGCCCCTTCCTTTCCCTCCCCATGCCCCTTCCCTCACAACAGACTTAAAAGCCAGACCCAACTGCTCTCCACACTGCCAGGCTGCCCTCCTGGCCATCTGCATACTGCACTGCAGCTATGCATGCACAGGGCATTTATCAGCCACATCAGCCAAAAAAAGCCAATTGCCGATACAGTGAGTCTTCTTTATATCGGTGTCGATCTGATATGGGACCAGTGTATCAGTGCAGCTCTAATTTTTACTTATCCTAAGCCCAGCAGAGTCAGCAGATTTCAATGGACTTTGAATCAGAATTCTCAAATATGAATGATTCTAAATATTGCTTGATAAAACTAAAACACAATTAAAAAGAGGGTTAAAAGAACTAATAAGCAGGTGAAGTATCCAAGTAGAAAGCTATTATAAAAAATCCTGATCAACATGAAACGTTTAGGAACAGAAATTTAGAGGAACTTAAAATGTAACATATGCTTAAGTGCTCTTCTATTTTGATTACATTTTTTTCTGCAGACCCCAGAGTCCTTCAGAGATGAACACTTTGGGGTAATCCCAAAGCTCCATGTGAAGCCAGTGGGAAAACTGCCATTGACTGAAATGGGCGCATCCACACATGCAGGCATGTGTGCTTGCAGCAGCTCAAATAAAAGCAACACAAATTTGAGACAGGGATTTTTGCCTCAGCGCATGGGGCCCAGACATGCACTTTGGTGTGGGGCAAGTTGTGCCACTTGGGGCAAAATAACTCTGCCCAACCTCTCCTGGATCTGCAGCCAGGGGGAGCAACCACATAGAACCAGAACCTGTGCTGGCCCCAGCAGTATAAAAACCTGCCCTGGCAAGCAACTCAGGGCCACTTGCCCTCAGGAGCTTCTGGGAGGAAGGTGGCCACATCCCTTCCTGTCCCAGGCTGCTGCTGCTAGCTTGGTCTCAGAAGCTTCTGGGGAGAAGATGGCCAGGCCCTTTCCTCCCTCTGGCTACTGCTAGCTACTGGCTTGGTCTCAGAGCTTTTGGGAGTGAATTGGCTGCACCCCTTCCTGCCTTGGGCTGCTGCATGCTGCTGCCCCCACTCAGGGAGGGGCCCACTGCACTGCACTGCACCCCAGCTTCTACACCCCTGTTCTGGCCTGCTGCCCAGCCTGCTACCAAGCTGTTGTTGGGAGACAGCTGGGGGGGGGCGGGGGACCCTACGCTGCCTGTAAGCCCCTCCTCCCCCACCATCACTCCCAGAGCCTAAAGATGCCTTGCCTGCCCCAGTTGCCTTGGCAGGCCACCCCCCACCTTCACTTTTACCAGAAACACACCCTGAGTGGCTGAACTGGATGGCTCCCACCATTGCTGCTGCTGCTGCTGCTCCCCGCTCTCAGGAAAGAGGGAGAGTCCCTACTGCACCACCTTGCACCACCTGATGCCACACCTGCACTGGATTATTTCCTAATTGACTGACTTCTCCTGCCTTCCCCCACAGCTACCTCGCTCCATCTGATTTGTTGTCCTGCCTACTGCTCTGCTGCTGAGCACCTGGCTGGAGGCCTCAGGGGCTTCTGGACAGATCTTCAACTAACAGCCCCTCCACTGCTCTAGCCATCTTCTACATCTGCCTCAGCAGCCTTCCCTATGTGTTCTTGCCCATGTGCGGTAAGCCCTGTGGTCCACTTCCCCTGCCCTGATGTTTGTTATGTGGCTGAGTAAGCCAGCTTGAGTCTCCCCAGTCCCTGTGTGTGTTCATTTTCCCCCTCCCCAACATTCTCAAAGCCTAGGCCTCCTGGTTTATTTGTTTTTCCTGTGGGGCTGTAGCTCAGTGAGCTTCAGCCCCTTTCCTCCCTACCCCACTTCTCCTCCACAAGTCCAGCCTGCCCCTACTAGATTCACC
>NW_005842224.1:473917-474318 GCF_000455745.1 Alligator sinensis
GCGGCCCACCCCCCCCCCTCCCAGGTGAAGAATCCTGCAGCCTCTGCAGCAGGGGCAGGTGGGACTCTGGTAAGGAGCCAACAAGGCCAGGGGGTCTCCCCTGAGTGCCCCCCCAGAGGGGTTCCCAAGCCCCCTCTCCCATCATTAGGGACCAAGGTCAGTGGGAAGGGCTCCTTTTCTGCCTCCTCCACAGTTGGGGGTGGGAAGGGCAAGGGCCCTGCCCCCAAGCCTAGACCACCAGTGCCTGAGGGGACCAGATGCACTACATCAGTCAGTGCACCCACTCAGCCTGTCCCTGACCCTAGCCCCGGCCCCACCAACATGCCCTCCCCACCCCACCCCCCCAGCGGGGGAACCACAGCTATGCACAGGCAGCTGCAGGGGGACCCAAAGCTAGGGGG
>NW_005842224.1:474961-486325 GCF_000455745.1 Alligator sinensis
CCCACCATTGCTGCTGCTGCTGCTGCTCCCCGCTCTCAGGAAAGAGGGAGAGTCCCTACTGCACCACCTTGCACCACCTGATGCCACACCTGCACTGGATTATTTCCTAATTGACTGACTTCTCCTGCCTTCCCCCACAGCTACCTCGCTCCATCTGATTTGTTGTCCTGCCTACTGCTCTGCTGCTGAGCACCTGGCTGGAGGCCTCAGGGGCTTCTGGACAGATCTTCAACTAACAGCCCCTCCACTGCTCTAGCCATCTTCTACATCTGCCTCAGCAGCCTTCCCTATGTGTTCTTGCCCATGTGCGGTAAGCCCTGTGGTCCACTTCCCCTGCCCTGATGTTTGTTATGTGGCTGAGTAAGCCAGCTTGAGTCTCCCCAGTCCCTGTGTGTGTTCATTTTCCCCCTCCCCAACATTCTCAAAGCCTAGGCCTCCTGGTTTATTTGTTTTTCCTGTGGGGCTGTAGCTCAGTGAGCTTCAGCCCCTTTCCTCCCTACCCCACTTCTCCTCCACAAGTCCAGCCTGCCCCTACTAGATTCACCAGCCCCACGGGATATTTTGTTTTTCTTTATTGTCTTCCCTTCCCTCATGTGAAACAATGGCAGGGCAGGAACCTTTGTGGGGGGGAGGGGCAGATGCCCCAACAGAGCTTCCTGCAGCCTCCACTATGGGGATGGATCCCAGCCAAGCCCCAAAGGAGATGCATGCCCCTGCAGCCTCCACCCCGGAGGCAGTCCAACCAACCTCCTCTCAGGTGAAGAATCCTGCAGCCTCTGCAGCAGGGGCAGGTGGGACTCTGGTAAGGAGCCAACAAGGCCAGGGGGTCTCCCCTGAGTGCCCCCCCAGAGGGGTTCCCAAGCCCCCTCTCCCATCATTAGGGACCAAGGTCAGTGGGAAGGGCTCCTTTTCTGCCTCCTCCACAGTTGGGGGTGGGAAGGGCAAGGGCCCTGCCCCCAAGCCTAGACCACCAGTGCCTGAGGGGACCAGATGCACTACATCAGTCAGTGCACCCACTCAGCCTGTCCCTGACCCTAGCCCCGGCCCCACCAACATGCCCTCCCCACCCCACCCCCCCAGCGGGGGAACCACAGCTATGCACAGGCAGCTGCAGGGTGACCCAAAGCTAGGGTGCCTGGACCCTCCACTGGTGGCCCTTCCAGCTTGGGTGGCAGGCCCCCTTTCTGGCACTTGCCCATAGGCATGGGGTGAAGTGCCAACAGCCCAAGTGGGAGAACCTGCACTTTGAGACCTGGGTGCAAGCCCTGGCTTGGGTAGTGGAGGCCCCTAAGATCATGGCAACCTCCCACTTTCATGGCAAAGGGGTCTTTTTCCTTGCCTCAGAGGTCACCACACAAAAAGTGGTGGAGAGGGGGATCATAGTGGAGTGCAAATACATCCTCCTCAAGCCTCCAGAAGAGCTGGTCCTTGGCTCCATCCCTCCCTATATCCCCAAATGGGCACTGCTCCCCTAGCTCCAAACCCTGGGGAGAGTTATCTCCCCGGTAGTGGACCTCTCACTGGGGTGCTGAGACCCCGGCCTCCACCACGTATGCTCTTTCCATCACCAGGTCATGATCCAGCTGGCAGTGGGAGCATGGCTGGAGGCTGATAGGTTCCTGGCAATTCCTTATCGGGGTGCCCTGGTGAGGATTTTCTATACATGTGGGTGGGGGGCCTGCAGTGCTTCCAGTGGCTTGCTCCAGGGCACTTGGATCATGAGTGCCCCATGGGCTAGGTAGGAAGGGCATCTACAGGTTCCACTGGCAAGAGGGGTGCCCCTACCACTGGCACCCCTCCCCCCTCAGGCCCCCCTGGCACTCCAGCCACAACTATGAGCCCCCCCCCATAAGCTCAAGGGACCACACCCCCCCCCAACCAAATTTGGCAGAGTCCCAGGGAGGGCAGCAGCAACCAGGGGGAGAGAGGGAGCAGCGCCCCCCTTCCCCCTATTCATGCCCCTGTCATAGCTGCCCCACCCCACCAACACTCACCCTCTCCTACTGAAGCCTGTTCACCTGAGGACCACCCCATGGCTGAGTTGGGGCAGGCCCCCTCTGGACATAAAAGCAAGAGGAAGGCCCGGGAACAGCTGGAGCCCTCTGATATGGAGGACTCCTCTCCCCCTCTCAGGACCACTACATGGGGACAGGGGAAGGAATGGTTCAGCCTCTGAGGGTCTCCCCAGCTGCGACTGACACCCCACCCCCCAGAAAGATCATATGGGTCATCCCCACGGAGGAGGTTTGGGGCTGCTAGATGGTCCTGAACAGGAGCCCATGGAGGAAGCCCCTCATCTTGCTGACCAGGGCCTGCCCCATAAAACCATGGGCACTGAGGCTGAGGCCTACCCAAAGGAAGGCCCAACAGTGGAGACTCCATGCTCTGATGATCTGGGCAATATAGAGGCCCTGGGGCTCACCCCAGTGAGTCCTGAGGGAGGAGGTCCTCTTTCCCAGGACCCTGAGGCAGATGCTGAAGCCACCCCGGTGCTTGACAGGTCTCTTCCCTCCCCCTCCCAGAAAAACTTCACCTCCAGCCTGCCCCATAGTCCTGCACCAGAGGGGATCACGGTGAGGTTCCCCTAATCAACAGGTTGAACTTGTTGGGGACCTGCATGGCCCCCTGGGGCTCCAGCTCTACCCCACCATCTTGTTAAGGAGCCCCACCCCTGTCCCAAGGGGCTGCAGAGCTCTCCCAATCCCAACCAGAGTCCGGGGTTTCAGTGGACCAGGTGGTTCAGATGGTGCCGAAGGAGCCCTCTGAGCCCCAGGACCTGGAGAAGGATGCCAGAGACCCAGCAGGCTCCATGGACCCTGCAGACCTCTTGGTCCCAGCGGTCCCCAGAGATGACTACACCTGCCGGTCTGCCAGCAAGGTACAACTAGCCTTGGACCACTAGGGAGACTTTGACAGTGTCCTCTCCACTGTGAGGGTGCTGGTGGGGGGGAAAGCAAGAGGCCCAAGAGCTGCAATGCCCACATTTATAGGTGGGCCCACAGTTTTGTAGATTACCTCTATGCTTATGGGAGGGTGCTGCATGAGCCGGCGGGCCCTACACAAGGTGTTGAGGCATGCAAGGCCCCTGCCATACCATCTACTTCACATCCCTGGCCATGCAATCATTTAAGATTGTGACCCTCAACATCCACAACTTCAGG
The DNA here is from genome assembly GCF_000455745.1 of Alligator sinensis. Classification (NCBI taxonomy): domain Eukaryota; kingdom Metazoa; phylum Chordata; order Crocodylia; family Alligatoridae; genus Alligator; species Alligator sinensis. The sequence continues at coordinate 478,123 of NW_005842224.1, forward strand.
GTCTCTGGAGAGTCTACTATAGAGCTCCCAACCAAGAGGAAAAACTTGATCGGGAATTCAGTAGGGAACTGGTCAAAGCCATGCACTCCTGATTCATGATTGTCATGAGGGACTTCAAGTTCCCTGACATCTCTGGAGATGAGCAGATGGCCAAATCTGACAGGTTGCATAGCTTTCTCACATGCATCGATGACCTCTACCTAACCCAGGAGGTCTATGGGCCGACTAGAGGAGAGACATTGCTTGATCTGGTCCTGGCCAAAGGGGAGGACCTGGTGAGTGATCCGTGGATCAAGGGGAAGCTTGGTGACGGTGACCATGATTTGGTCACCTTCTTAGTTCACCAAAGAACAGGCAAACCCCTCAGTAAAACAGAAGTCCGTAACTTTGGGAAGGCTGACTTTTGCAAACTGAGAGAACTGGTCAGTCCAGCAACACGCCACCAAGACGCCCTACCCCCCCCCCCCCCCCCGAAAAGGGAGTACACAAGGAATGGTCATCTCTCAAAAACATAATCCTTGAAGCACTGGGGAAAGCCATACTATCTCGCAAGAAATGCAGCCAACGGGAAGCCCCCATGGCTGAATAAGGAACTGTTGGATCTCATTAGGCTCAAAAGAGTAGCCTACACCAGCTGGAAAACGGGAAGCATTACCAAAGAGGATTACTCTGCACTCACCCGCACTGGTCAAGAAAAGCCAAGGCACAAACCAAACTCAGGCTAGCTACAGGAATCAAGGACAACAAAAAGTCCTTTTTCAGATACGTGGGAAGTCAGAAAAAGAACAAAGATAGCATTGGGCCCAAGCGAGATCCAACGGGGCAACTGACATCTGATGCCCAAGGGCCAATCTCCTAAATGACTTTTTTGCATCAGTTTTTTACCCTCCCAGGAGCATCACACTGTCAGGAATGGCACAAGCCAATCCAGGAGTGGGAGATGGGCCCAAAATCAATATGGATCAGGTGAGGGAATACCATGAGAAACTGGACATTCACAAGTCTGTAGAACCAGATGGAATGCACCTGAGAGTCTTGAAGGAGCTGGCAGACATTATTGCATCCCCTTTGGCAGAGATATTTGAAACTTCATGGTGCTCAGGTGAGGTTCTGGATGACTGGAAAAGAGCCAATGTGGTCCCTATCAACAAGAAAGGGAGGAGGGATGATCCAGCTAACTATAGACCAATCAGTCTGACATTCATCCCTGGAAAAATTCTGGAGAAAATCGTCAAGGGATCCATCGACACCAGACTAACGGAAGGCAAGCTTCTGAATGCCAGCCACCATAGCTTTGTGACTGGCAGGTCTTGCCTGACCAACCTCATCTTCTATGACCAGGTAACATGTGCCCTGGATAAGGGAGATGACATTGACATCATATATCTGGATTTCAATAAAGCCTTTGACCTAGTTCCCCAAGATGTCTTCATGGTTAAGTTGGGAAACTGGCCTTGATCATCATACGGTCTGATGGCTAGCCAACTGGCTACAGAGTCAGACCCAAAGACTACTAGTTGACAGGAGCAAATCAACATGGTGCAGGGTGACCAGTGGAGTCCCTCAGGGCTCGGTTACTTGGCCCATATACCTTCATTAATGATCTGGATTCGGGAGTCAGATGTGAACTGGCCAAGTTTGCGGATGATACCAAATTATGGGGGAGGGAGGTCACACTGCAAGACAGGCTAGGGATACAAACTGACTTGGACATGCTCTCAAGGTGGGCCGACCAAAACCTAATGGCCTTCAATGCAGAGAAGTGTAAGGTGCTGCACCTCAGTAGGAAGACACCCCAACATACTAACACGTTTGGCAGTGCTACGCTCACTAGTATCACGACTGAAAGGGACTTGAGGGTCTTGATTGGCCACAAGATGAATATAAGCCACCAATGTGATGCTTTGGCTGGCAAAGCAAACCAAACTCTGGCGTGCATTCACCGATGCGTCTCAAGCAAAACCAGGGAAGTCATCCTCCCACTTTACTTGGCCCTGATGAGACTGCAACTGTGCCCAGTGTTGGGCCCCCCACTTCAGGAAGGATGTGGAGAAGCTTGAGAGAGTCCAGAGGAGAGCCACTCATATGATCCAAGGCCTGGAGGGAAGGCTGTACGAGGAGAGGCTGAGAGACTTGGGACTCTTCAGTCTGGAGAAGAAAAGGCTCAGGGGGGACCTGGTGGCAGCCTATAATTACATAAGAGGGGTACATTAGGACCTGGGAGAACAGCTGTTCACCAGAGGTCGCTAAGGGGTAACAAGGTCTAATGGCCATAAACTCCAGGAAGGCTGATTTAGACTGGAAAAAAGTTCTTTATGGTTCATGTGTCCAGGGTCTGAAACAAACTCGCCCCAGAGGTGACACAAGCACCTACTCTGGACTCTTCCAAAAAACAGGGTAATATATTTCTTGCTGGGGTCACTTGATCCCAGCTGACATCCTGCCTCTGGTGTGGAGGCTGGACCCAATGATCTCATGAGGTCCCTTCCAGCCCCCAGTGTCTATGAAATCTATTAAATCTAATCTCAAGTAAAAAGTCTCATGTAGACATACCCTTAGAGACACCTTAGCAGACCTGCTAGGAGTTTGACACTGCAGATCTGAACTCTAGGCCCTCTAAAGCTTACTGACATTTTTTCTCCATTACAGTTTAGACTGAGGTACCCCAAATCCACCAAGAATGTCACTGAGCTGCCAGGATACAGCAGCATAACTGAAGGGAGCAGGTCCTACTGCCAGGCTCTTCCTGGCGTGGGGCTGAGGTTGGCTAGACAGAAAATTTAAGGGAGGTGCGGGGGCAGAGCTGCATTATACATCGTCTGACCAAACATGCTTATTCTTTTTTGTTTGTTTGTTTTAATAATCCTCACTTAAGGCGCCACACATCTGCGGACTGTGGGTGGGAGCAGGGCAGGCAGCAGAGGCCTGGGGAGGAAGGCAGGGCCTTGGACAGGGGTGGAGATGGGAGGGGTGGCTACAGTTGGGCTAAGTTGAATTTATAGTGGCTATAGCTTCCCCAAGCCCTACCCCCAGTGTTGCCCCTGGAAGGAAGGTTGACCAGGATAGGCACTACCTTTGTGGGGGAAAAAAAATCATCATGACCACAACAGTGGCTGATTGCACCATTGCAATTGGCACCACAACAATGAGGGCTGGCCCAAGTATTGTACAGCTGCTCTTGGAGCATTGCTGCACAGTTCTCTCCCAGGATATACATACTCCTCCAAGTGCCAGAGACAGCAGGACTCCACATGCTATGATACTCTTCACACAGGTTGACATCTTCAGTCTCTTTCTCAACCTCTGTTCCTTCAGGGAAGCAAGCATTTTCTGTCAGTATGAAAGAGACTTGCCAATAAAAGGAACAGGAAGAGAAGTGAGGGAACAAATTGAATCTTAGAGTATGAAACTATGTGAGCACCACAAACATTAAACCTCCTTCCTCGCTACCAAAAAAAGAAATCAAGTGAAAAAGGCACTTTGAAAAATTTATTTCCATGACTGTTTCAGATTTCATTTTTATTGTATCTGTGACCAGGGGCAAGAGAGGCAGACTGTTGGCCTAAATCCATCTGGCATGTCAGAGAGGTCAGTTTGTAAAGTATGAACAGATGTACTTTTATACTAGGGTAAAGGAAGAAGGGAACTTTCCCAGTCAGGAATGTGTGTCAGCTGACCCAGTGTAACTATTCCACCTGCCCACTCCTAACCTGCAGTAAATGCATCTAAACCACAGTAATTTACTTTTGAATGAAACAAGGGGGAATTTACTATTATTCAACTTCCTCTTACTGTGCTTCAGAAGCTGACAGATTAAGTAAAAGGCGCCTGTAGATGTGCAGGGAGGCTGCTCTGATGCACCGTAATTACGGCACATTAGAGCAGACTCAATTAATTGAGTCTTCTGGAGCATGCTAACTGGCATTCAATGAGCTTTAATTAAAGTGCCCATGCTGCAATTTTGAAGTGCAGGGACTCTGATACACAAGACACTGTGGGCGCTTTAAGTAAAGCAGCTCTCAGAGCCATTCTAATTAAAGTACCCTCCCCCCCACCTCGAGCACATGTGAAAATGAGTAGAGATTTAGCTCATAGGCAGTGGAAGGCTGGGGCTAAAGGGGCTCAGCATCCCCAAATGCGGGGCAGTGGGTAGGGCCACAATGCAGCCCAATCATAGGCTCTGGGCAGCTGCAGCAGGCAGGGGGGGATGCACACACACCCAGGATCACAGCTCAGCATGTGGATCACTAGCTGCCCAGTATGGCTCAGCATCCCCAAATGCGGGGCAGTGGGTAGGGCCACAATGCAGCCCAATCATAGGCTCTGGGCAGCTGCAGCAGGCAGGGTGGGATGCACACACACCCAGGATCACAGCTCAGCATGTGGATCACTAGCTGCCCAGTATGGCAGGAAAGTACCTGTTATTCCGGGAAGGGGAAGGGGCTGGGGAGAGGCAGACTGAGGCCCTGCGGTGAGGGAGGGAGCGGGGCAGAGGCAGGGACAGGGCTGGGGTGAATGGGGCCCCAGCCAGGCTGGGTGATAGGATGATCAGAGCCCCAGAATCTCATCCGGGTGTGCACAGGGGCTCCTGCTGCTGTGCACACCTGAGTGGAGGGCTGGGGGCACGAGTCCCCTGCATCTGTGAGCAGGGTGGAGGCAGCTGCCACTTCACTTTGCACCCTGCTGCAACCGCCCCAGGAGTGGCACAACACCACGTACATCCCAGTGCTGGGCTGTGCCTTGCTCCCTGCCCACCTGGCAGTGGGACACGTGGCATCATGTGGTTCCAGAGGCAACAGCAGTTGCAGTGGGGCAAGAAGCTCAGGGACAGCCACCTCTGCCCTGCACACAGATCAGGGGAACGTGCTCTCTGGGCCTTTGCTGGGACATGCATAGCAGCCGGAGCCCCCCATGCTCCTGGACAAACCACCTGGGCTCTGATTGTCCCACCACCTGGCTCATCTGGGGCTGCATTAGCCCCTGCTTCTGCCTGTGCCCCGTTCCTTCCCTCACTGTGGGGGCCTCTATCTGCCTTCCCCATGCCCCTTCCCCCTCCCTTCACCCATTTCCCCACAGACTTACCTGCTGGGTGGGAGGGAGGGAGCAGAGCATGCACATGCTCAGCCCCCCCCCAATACTTTTTTCTTCCTCTGCCTATGATTTAGCTGCACTGTAGTAAGATTCATACCATTGCTGAAGTTAATGGAAGTTACTTGTTTTTACAGCATGAGCCGAATTTGGCCCTTTCTAAGGGCAGGTCTCAATAGTGTATGCATATTTCAGTGTAATTGCTTTGCCTTGTTAATTTTGTTTTATCATAGTTGACATAAATCAAGGTCAGTGAAAGGCATTTGCAAGTCTAACATGTGGAAGGTTTGGGTTGTACATTCTTAGAGATGGATGGCATTTGTCATCTTTATCTGACACTAGGAGCTTTTCATTATCATAACCAAATTCTACTCTTGGCCATATGTCAATGGGAGTTGTAGGCAAACATCTGAGGGCAGGATTTGAGTGAGAACTGATGAAAGGGCATTTGCTCAAAGAGGAGGCCTGGACTGGAATTCATTTTCCATGTTGACATCCCCAAATTTATCAACTACTAAAGAACTATTCCTTCAGTTTTCAGTAAGGTAGTAGTATAAAAAGAGCTAATCACTGTGAAAGGGCTGAGATACAGTTTGAATCTGATTTTCCTTGTTCAGTGGGTTCTTTTCTGGGTTTAGTGGCATGGAGAAATTGCTGCCTTTACTCCTGTTTTATAACAGTGTTTTTCACAGTGGTCCAAAGTGCTGAGACCTTCAAGTAAGTAGATGCTTTTATGGTTTATTCAGGGTTTGAACTATCCAATTTCAGTTATCCCAACTGCTTCTCCACTTCTTCTACTAGGAAGAACTCACACTCAGCTTTTCTGCAGCAATGATTTATAGCTCTTTTAGCTTAAGACGAGATGGCCGTTAGTAGGTGTATTGCAGCTTTAACTCACCAAACTCTTCAAAAATAGGATCCTTTCATATGGCCAAGTTTCATCACATTTTTTTATGTTCAGTTTCTTCCCCTTACCTAGTTCATATCTCCACTAATATGTTTGAAGTTCTATTACCCAGAGTCCCCTGATTTATCTCCTGTAGTGGCTGTGGTTTTCATCAGTTTTAGCCATGTCTATACAGTAGACTTACCTGAGCTGCTCCTAGTAAGCTGCCTTCTAAAATGCTATTGTGCCTATATAGGCACAGGAGGGCCAGTTAGTACTAGTGAGGGCACTGACATATGTCCAGCTCCCCACCATAACTCATGGCGCTTCATGGAAAGTTCAATGTTTGGTGTGGGGAGAGGTTGAGCTCTACTTTGGAGCTAATCCAGCAGAGAGAGGCTGCATGTCTGCATCCTCTCTCCTGTAGTCCTCCCCCGCTGCTTTCCAGCACTTGAGGTGGGGCCAGGTGGATTAGAGCCCCCCACAAGGTCGGGGGCTCCAAACCCCCACCCCTCCAAGCGTAGACCCAGACCGGAGCTCCCTTCCCTGCCTTTTCCCCTCTCCCATCCTGAAAACAGCACTGGCAATGGGGCTGGGCTGATGCAGCCCAGCCCAGCTCATGTGCATGGAGAAACAGGAGTTAAAGAAGCTGTTCTACTTTAGAGTGCCTTCACCTGAACCCTCATTAAATGAGGGTTAATTTGGCATGAGACTGGGCACTTTTAAAGCACTCTGTGGTCAGGGTCGGTCCAAGGGTAATTGGTACCTTAGGTGAACTATGTACCTCAGTGCCCCCACCACTTCCAATATAGAGGAAAATAAGAAGTCTAGAATGAACTTTTATATGTACTTATTTGATAATTCAAAATGAACAATAAAACAATAAAAACACATTTTTTTTATTGATTGTTTCACACTTTTCATTAACCCTAACACAATTATAACAGCTGGCCAGGGCTGCTATTTAGAATGATGTTCCTGTTATTTTGTTCTGAATTTAATTTTGGTGCCCCCCGCAAATTTTAGTACCCTAGGCAACTGCCTAGCTTGCTTAATGGTTGGACTGGCCCTGTCTGCAGTCATGCACTTCTGTCTCAGCACAGCTATAGAGTGCTTCCAGGGGGCCAATCGTGTAACAAATATCACTTTTGTCAGCACCCTGAGTGACAGCTCCAGTAAGCTGGTCTTTACACTAATTTGACTCAGTCCTGTACAGACATAGCTATACTGCTTCTGGTCTAGAAGCAAGTTGTCCAGACCAGCACACTATGCCTGAGGGCACTGCTGTGAGGTACACAAAGTTTACCATGTAGGCCTGGCCACTGGAAACATCTTCTTTCAATGTTTTATACAAAGAGGAAAATACAGCTGCCAGACAGATATTTTTTGTTTCTAGAAAGCTTGTCCTCCTCCCCTATACCTCCTTCCACCAACACAGGCATGGCCCCTTCTTTACTTCTGATATTGTTTTAACTAACATATCACATAAATTAGCAGAGGCAAAGGTGGATGAGCTCTGGACCTAGCTCTCTTCTACTTTACTCTAAGCCACATTTTGTTATGGTAGGCAAACAGCTGAGGCACATGGAGAAGAAGCAACTTATACCTGTCCTACCATAAATGGAAACAGAACCAGCATACTCAGTATTCACCAGCATAGAAGTACTTAACATGCACCACTAACAGAGGTCTTAGCCCTTTAGGGAAGGCTTATGGCATGTAGGACTGCACTGGGAAAGTACTCCTAATCACATAGGATGTCCTTTGTCTATGTTAATATTTTAGCTACAGCTCACCACACTTTGGCTTCCTATACACATGCTCAGTAGGGCTGTGCAAAGCTTTGGGTGCTGATTCAGTTCAGCGGAGATTCAGGCCGATTCGATGGCTGAATCTCCGAATCCGAATCAAATCAGGAGACCAATTAAAAGGTCCAAATCGATTCAAAGCTCTCCGAATAGATTCAGAAAAGATTCAGAGCGCTTCAGAGATTTGGGCAGTCACCACTTGCTGCTACAGGGACCTGGACCCGGGATCCATGCCAGTAAGTAGGGGTTGGAGGAGGAAGGAGGGGACCATGGGGGGACCCCTGCCAGGACCCATCCCCTGCCTTCCCCCCCCAGCTCCCTTGAGCACACCCCAACCCCCATCCACTGTCCCAGCCCCCACTCCCCATGGCTGCTCTGCCCGGCCCTGGCTCCCATCTCTTTAAAAAATGCCCCCATTCAC
>NW_005842224.1:486366-496799 GCF_000455745.1 Alligator sinensis
AAAATAGACCCCCCCCCCCCCCTTTTTTTTTTTTTTTTTTAAAGAGCTGGGGCTGGGAGAGCAGGCTGGGGATGGGGGCTCATGACAGAGTCCTTCACAAAGCGTGGGGCAGTGGAGGGGCAGTGGGGATCACCCCTCCCTCCTGCCTCGCAGCAGCCAGTGAGTGTAGGGCTTTTTTTCCAAGGAGCCAGGAGCTGGGGCCTGGTGGAGCAGCCACTGACAAAGCTGGGAGAGGGGGTGGGGGATGGGGCCGATTTGGAGATTTGTCTGCTTCAGCAGTGGCCGAATCTCCAAATCAGATTTGGCCAAATTGATTCAGGACAGTGATTCGAATCACCAAATTGAATCACTGTCCCCCAAATCATCTGAATCTGAAGTGAATACTAGCCACTTCACACAGGCCTAATACTCAGGGCTAGGGAGTTCTGTTTTAATCAGAGCAGTTCCTAAACAGCTTCTTGAATTAAAATGTCTCACTGTTACCTGTATTAAGCCCCTGTGCATTTCAAAATGGCTGCAGTATGCTTTATATAAAGATAAAGTGTCCCCATGGCCCTTTTGAAACATATAGGGGCTTAATACAGGTGACAGTGAAGCGATGCTAGACCACTCTAATTAGAATGTGGAGCAGACATGATTAATCGGGCCTTCTCTGATGCATTCTAACTAGAACATGAATGAGCGTGTCTATAGGCATCCTTTGCTTGTGGTAAAAGCAGAAGCTTTTGTTCTGCTATGGAAAAATTATGAATTTGAATCACTTTGAAGCATGACAAGGTGATAAAGGCACCTGAGTTGTGTCTGCAGTACAGCTCCAACTGTTGTCCCAAAAGTAAAGAAAAAGATAGTATGGTCTGATAGTATAGAGGGTTGTCCAACTTCAGTGTAGCAAGGTCACATATTGTGGGAGCAGCCTGGCTGAGATATGCCCCCACATTCCTGTATAGTGCTGGTAGCATGTGGGCCCCCCATCAGGCATTACCAGAGGTGCCCCTACTCCAGACCTCTCCACCATGCAGCAATAGAAGAGGTGGCCGAGGAGGCCCTCAAGCCACAGTGTACCTGCTCGCAGTCTGCATGTAGCCCATGAGCTTGTTACAGGCAGCCTGCAGTCCATGAGGTACCAGTTGGACAGGCCTGGTGTAGTTTCAGCAACCTAAAGCTGTACAAATCTGGTGCATACATGGCAGCTGCCATTTTGGGCTAAATCATGGCTCTCCAAAGCTCCTTCCTTCCTTCTCATGTCCTTGTTGTGACAAGGTATTCAACAGAATTCACAGATTCTTTTGGAACCTGACAGGGTCATGCCAGGAAGGTTTCTGCTATAGCCTCAAACTTGGGACTTCTGGGCTGTAAACCAAGTGCCTTAGCATCCAGCCCAAACATGAGGGCCTGCATGTTCAAGAAGTAACACATGTGTTCAGTGTTATTGAATTGTAGCAAAGTTATGACTTTTCTTAGGAGGAATGTCTTCAAATTATATTAAGTAATGTGTGTTTAGCCATCGTCAGACTACTCCATGGAAATAATATGAGAAATTTTCAATTCCCTAGGCATCCACTCAAATCAGAAATGACAATACCAAGCAAAAGGGCTGATTTTTATAGCCCCCAACTCCTATCTGAGATTTACAGCCAGTGTGACCCAATGAGATCATACTGCCAGAGCCTGACCAGGGTTGGATCCTGAATTTTCTCCGTAGTGAAAGGCCTCCAGTGCTGGTTTATTTACTCTATAAGGTAAAAAAATTATATAATAGCATTCCAAATAGGTGCTACTCTAATTAATATTCACATGCCTATAAACACTTTGTTCCCTATATAAGCTTTATCTCATCTAGAATTAGCCTCAGGTACACTACATATATTCAAGGTGACCTTGCAACCCTTACCCTAGCTTGGTTCCATCCATTTTACTTGAGTTTTCTAAAATGGTTCATTCTGTGTGACATTCTCTTGCCAAAGCATTTCCTTTGCCTGTTCCTCTCTCAGCAGAACTATAGTCAAACATATACAAGTAACTCTATACTATCTTATCATTAAACAGCTTAAGGCCTACTATCATCTGGAGAATGCTCAGAACACATTCTAATTTTAATATTACACAGATTTAATGTGTACAAGGTGTGACAAGGTCCTTGGTCAGTGTTTAATCAGGTACAAAGAATAGGACCTTCAGAGAGTATTAAACATTAGAGTTAAAGCTACAACCTCCAAATTAGGACTTCCCAGGCCTCTAAATGTGGGGAGGATGAAACAAGAGAAGGAACAAATAGGCTCTGCGTAAATACTTTCCCATTTCACATCCATTCTCTGCCACTGTGAGATACAGGATGCTGGGCTGGATTGACCTGTGGTCTGACCCAGAATGGCACTTCTTATGCTCTTATTTAGTTATACCGGTTTGTTCATTGGCTTTGTATTTTCTGCTTGGCGGTTGTGCCTTTCCAGCCAGGAGATGCACTATTTCCTTTGAATGGCTGATGTCAAAAAACAACATCCCCAAAGGAGGGAGGCAATTCCTTGATTCAAATATGATCTACCATGGCTCAATGGGGGGCCTTGAGGTGACTTAAGAGTTCAGTCTTAATCCACAGATCTGTCTTAAGATATTAAGCACTCATACATTCATACACACCTATGTTAAAAGATTGCAAAGTCAAACACTTAAAACCTCATGTCAGTCCTGTTGTGTGCACTTTGACATAGACTGAATGTGATAGAGGTGCTGTGAAAAAATTGCATGTGATCATATAATTAAAAACTATGTCAGGGGTAGGCAAAGTTCGGCCCATGGGCTGGATCGGGCCTGTGGTGGACTCCATTACCCAGCAACCGCTGCCTGCATTGCTGCAACCAGTTTCCATGGTGAGGTTGTGATAGCACAGGGCCAGGGTTTCCATGGAGACCAGCCTCAGCAGCACTGGCAGGGTGCACAGCTGGGTGGAGAGCTGCTTGGGGTTGGGATCTTGCAGGGCCAGGGCAGAGCTGCAATCTGCTGTCCACATGCCCCAGGCAAGGGTGTGCAGGCAGTGAATTGTGGCTCTACCTTGCTTCCGGACCACACTGTCACCATTGCAAGATCTGGATGCTGAGCAGCTCCCCACGCAGCCACACACCCTGCCAGTGCTGCTGGGATCAGTCTCCATGGGAATACTGGCCCCACGCTGTCACAATGCTGCTGCTCCTGGAGTCTCCATGGAAACCAGCCAAAGTGATATGGACAGGGGCTGCTGGGAAATGGAGTCCAGCTGCCAGCCGGACCTGCCATTTTGCCCACCCCTGGTCTATGTGAACAAAATTATGTAATCATATCATTAAATGCCAGTTCATACTGTAAATACCACATATGCACAAGAGCCAGAATTTAGATTGCATTGGCAACCTTAATTCTAGCATTTCCTAACTTTTCTGTGCTTGAATTTATAATCCTAATAACGTTTTTTAACATAAGTTTTTGGATGTAACAATATATGGTTAATTTAGGCATGTAATTTAATAGCTATATAAAGTCCCTTTTCATCTCATTGCAGAAAATGAATTGCAATCTTTGTGTTATACTTTATAGTTGCATTAGGGGAGCCGAAGGATTGAGAATGGGATTTATTATTAACAATAATATTAATAATGATGATAGTAGTAGTAGTAATACAAGTTTCTTTCAGTTTCTAGGAGGCCCAGACATGGACCAGAACTCTCTCATGGACGTATTATGAAGACTGAAAAGACAATCCCTGTCCTCAAGAGTTTCCAATTTAACCTTAAGGCTGCCCATTTGAATCCAGCCAGGGACAGCAGTGCCAGAATGTTGTAAGTATTAGACCTGTGCGAATAGGGAACTATTAGATTCAGATTCAGCCAATTCAGATGCCAGAGATTCGATTCAGAGATGCAAATAGTTTTTCCAGTTCGATTCAGCCGAATCGCTTTGAAAGATTCGGAGTCAATTCGGAGATTCGGCCTTAGAGTATAATGGAGAATCAATGAAATATCTAGAACTTTGTTGTCTTTTGGCTGATTCAGATGACACTTGCAGGAGTGGTAGCTCCTGCTGAGGGCATGAAGCCTGCCAGGTTTCAAGTTGATAGGTGTAGGGGTTTCTGGGAAATGGCACCTCAAAGTCCTGAAAGCAAAACTCATGTAGCATGTATGTGTTAAGCCACAGTGGGATAAAAACTGCAGGGGTGATAGCTCTTGAGGCCGCAAAGCCCCCCAAGTTTCAAGGAGATAGGTGCAGGGGTTTCTGGGAAACTGCACCTCTGCACTTTTACCTGCGCTGCTACATCCCCATTCCTCCCCCTCAGCCTCTCCCTCGTTCCATGATGCCTCCATTTCTATTTTCACTGACTGGTTTTCTTGCCTGCATTGTGGGCCAGGCCAGCCTCTGGCTTCTTTACTATTCCTTCCATCCAGGACCAGGAGACACACCAACTGCAGGTACTTCCTCAGCCTGACAAAGGGTTTTTCAACCTGAAAGCTTCCTAAGATATATTTTTCTAACTATTTCATTTTTTTTCATAATAAACATATAAACACAAGATAAGCCATCATACACCACAAGTAACATATATCCAACACAACATCTTTACTTCTTGCTGTCAATTCCTTTATAAAAAGAAAGGCTCTGTGACAGTTCCACCTCGGTACCTTTGCTGCTGCTGGTGCTATTGGTGTTGAGCCAGCTAAGTTATTTTGACCTGCCATCGTTTACAGTGGTGGACCAGTTCAAGGCTGTAAGGGAGGAGAAGGCCTCATGGGGGCACACTGCCATGTTGTGCAGAGGCCCCAGCACCAGGAAGGGCACACCTGAACACACACACAGTCCCATAAGCACCCATGTCACAAGTTTTGCCTGCCTACAGCCAGAGGTGCAGGGCCCCAGAACCCAAATTCCCCCTGCACCTATCTCCTTGATAGCTGGTAGGCTTTGTGGCTGCAGCAGGACCTAGCAGGCCTGCAGTTTTCACCCCCCTGTGCCTTAACACACACACAGTGTCACCTATGTCATGAGTTTTGCTTGTCAGCAGTTTGAGGTGCAGTTTCCCAGAAACTCCTGCACCTATCACCTTGAAACTTGGCAGGCTTCATGCTCTCAGCAGAGGCTACCACTTCTGGAAGTTTGATCCAAATCAGCCAAAAAACAACAAAGTTATATATATTTTATTGATTTCCCATTATACCCTACGGCCAAATCTCTGAATCACCGAATCTTTTCTGAATCTTTTCTGAGTTGATTTGTAAGCTCCGAATTTATTCAGAAAGCCTAAAGCTTCTAGCAATTCAATTTCGATTAATACATTTGGCCTCCAAATCATCCAAATCATGTCTGAATCCGAATCGTGATCCGAAGCTTTGCACAGCCCTAGTAACTATGTGCTTCAACCCACCTCCCAACAGAAAGGTATCTATACTACCCTAATTGGCAATAAATGTTGGCTTTTAAGTTTGTTTTCCCTAATGCTGTTTATCCTGTGCCTACAAAAACTGCATCTGTTAATCATCTTTTAGCAGACCCATATTTAACTATAAGTTAAATATAATGTTCTATTTCTATGGCATAGAACACATTAATTATTCCAGGACTTTTTTCAATTATTTGATTAACCATGTAAAAATATTTCTGGTGGGCTCTTGTGGGGAACATTCATCATATAGTAGCTATTGTGCCCTCCCTCTCATTCTGCACAGTTGCCTAACCTGCCTTTGAAGATGATTTGTGTCATTAGTTATATAACTAGTTTAGGCCCTAGGAGAGGAATGGTTTCCTATTTTACATTTCACTTGACCTTTTAGCTACATTTCAGGGCCTGGGTTTAATTTATATAAGATTAAAGAAAGCATTTGATAAAGAAGACAATCAAGCTGTTGTCTCCGGAGCAGTACTTTCACTGCTGAGAACTTCAGAGTTCCTAATGAAATCTTTTACTCTTTTAATTTTTTTAATCCTCCGAGCTACCTGCCTTATATGTGTACAAATCCAAAGGATGAGCACTGTGGGGATCACTAGCAAATTTATTCTGTAATTAACCTTGTGTTTTTCCTTCTCTAAAGCCACAAGCATTTATCACAGAAAGAAAAAAGTAAAGAACAAAACATAATAGTGGCCACACCTTTACGATGACCTTTTACGAAGATAAGAAGTAGTCTTGTCAGAAGAATAAGGCTGTTTATAGAGAGGTTCTATAGAAGCAATTAGCAACTACAACACTTACTAAGTAATTCAGGCTTCTTCAGCCTCCACAATCTAATTGCTCATACTGAATCTCTAAGCAGTTCTAATCATGGGTGTATCTAGAATTTTGAAAAAGGTGGTGCACATGGCATAATGCATCATCACATATGACACAAAGCCAATTTTTCTCTAGTTAAGGAGAAACTAGATGCTTTTAAAATGCTAAGAGGTGAGCACTATATTATTCAGTTTAAGATCAAGGCAAAATAAATATAACTATTGGAATGTGCACTGATTTGCTAGATTATATATCAAGTTTTAATAATACAACACACTAGGCAAAAAAATAGTCAAAAGATAGTGTCATTAGCAAGGATTCTGGTTTTCCATTGCCCACAGAAAAACAGAGAAAAACATGGATTTCCTCCTTTACCAGAGCAAAATATGGATTTCAAATTTTAGCACAGCAAACCACACATTTTGAAGTTTTGCAAATTGCTCTCTGCAGACTGACAGAGTTCCAGCCTGCAAAGAAGCTAGGAGCAGGAGGAAGATAGTCAGGCAGGGGGCATCATGTGCATATATATGCACATGGCCCAAGGCAGGCTGCAGAATTAAATCTCAAAAAAAGTTTACAGAACTATGAAATAAAGAGTAGGGTTGGGTATTTGACCAGCCAAGTAAAGTTTGTTCAATTGACTGGTAAAATATTGGTCAACAATTATAAAAATATTACCAATAGGTTCAATAATACACTGAAAAAGCACAAATTTTCCATTAAGAAATATGTAAAAAAACCAACAATTATATCCAGCGAGAATGAGCTGTTTGGTGTCCTAGTTTAACTATTTCTAATCTAGTTTTCAGGCATACCACTCTTCAGTTCAGCATCAAATATCTTTGAGTCAAGAAACTTGTCGTTTAATGGTGTAACCCACTGATCAACATATTCCCCACTGTGCTTAATCCATAGAGGATGAGAGTCTGTTACAGCTTTTAATGACCAAGCCTAATGTTTTAGTTCAGCCTATAGAGACTTGTGCTTTTTACCCTGGTGGTTCCCCAGTTCAGTGCACTGTGTTGACCAAAACAATGACTATATTTTTAATAGTTTTATAATTGTTAGGGTCAGAAGGGACCACAATAGATCATTGAGTCCGACCCCCTGCCCTGGGCAGGAAAAAGTGCTGGGGTCATATGACCCCAGCCAGGTGCTTGTCCAGTTTCCTCTTGAAGATCCCCAAGGTAGGGGAGAGCACTACCTCCCTTGGAAGCCCATTCCAGATTCTGGCAACCCTTACCATGAAGAAGTTCTTCCTGATGTTCAACCTAAATCTGCTCTGTCAGTTTGTGGCCATTGTTTCTGGTTATTCCAAGAGGTGCCCTGGTAAACAGCATCTTCTGTTCCTTGCTCCCTCCCCCCCCAAATGAATTTGTAAACAGCCGCAAGATCCCCTCTCAGCATTCTCTTGTGGAGGCTAAAGAGATCCAGGTTCCTCAGTCTCTCCTCATAGGGCCTTACCTGCAAGCCCCTAACCATAAGAGTGGCCCTCTTCTGGACCCTGTCAAGGTTATCCACATCCCTCTTGAAGTGCAGCACCCAAAACTGAATGCAGTGCTCCAATTGCGGCCTGACCAATGCCGCATAGAGGGGAAGTATCACCTCCCTGGACCTGCTTGTGATGCACCTGCTTTTATATTTCTATCATTAAATCTATGAAGTGATAACCTTAATATACTTTGGAAAGTCGATGCAATATTGTTCCTGAATCCATGGCGCTTTCTTTTTTAAAATATGTACTGACTATTCCATTCTACAGTGCACAGTAGTATAACTTCCACAGGACATTTGGAATCATTTGCATTTTATCAAAATAACCTGCATGTTTTTGCAGGTTTTTATTAGAAACAAAGGTTTTACAACAAAATTGTAAATTCTTGTGTGAAAATTTCTATTTAGCCAGATCTAGTCCAGGATGTTGACCAGGATAACGTAATAAATTAAAATATATTTACCAAGAAGCAACAGCAGAAAAATGTATTGTGGGTTCCAGAAAAGTACATTCAAATTATCAATAAAAGCATGATTCCACAATTGATTAAAATAATTCAGCAGTGTTATAGCTCCATTTTTATGAACAGGAAATACAAAACTAATTTTCGTCTTATTGCATGAAAATAGCATGTGACGGGGAATTGTCAAGTGATAATCCTGTTCTCATTGCAGTCAATGGAAGTTTTCATAATACCTTCAGTGAGTACAGGATTAGACTATGATTGTGGCAGGAATAAGGCATTATAGCCTGACAACTGGTCATGCCCTAAGTGAACTAGTTGATGGTTGCAATGTTATTCCAAGAGACGTATCTTCATATACAAATATAGCACAAATGACACTCTTCTTCACTGTCTCAGCTGAGACACTGAGCATTAATACACCATGGACACTGACCATCCCTGCTGACCCTAGATGAGGTCCCTCCCAAGTCAGAACTAAAGAAACTTGACAACAAATGGGTGCTTGTACACATGACAGGAGTTTAGTCTTCAGGGTTTTATTCTATGTCCCCTAAATTGAAATGGTGGGTTTTAATTTTTTCTGTCACTGCATACAAGTGACAGCTCTTAAATGTCATAAATCTCAGTGTGGTATTCACAGTACATTCCTGCAGGGGGCACCACATAACAATCCACCCCACTGATCTCTCTGCTACTGAATTGCAGCAAGGGGTGCCGCCAAACCACTAATCCCTGCTACAAATTGGTCGATGATGTCTAGCTCACAGGTCACTGGCCTGTACAGTTAACTAAAACTTCTGGGATTTCATTAATTTAATAAATGTAATTATCATTTCAGTAATTTTTTTGTGTGTTTTCAAACTGCCCCCACATGGGGCAAGAACTACCTCCCCTGCTGCAGCTCAGGGGCTGCCTGGCCCACTGGCAGTTCACCACCTGGCCATGGGGGGGAGAGGGGGTAGGCTCCACCAAAAGCAGAAGCAGGCCCCTCACCACTTCTGCCTGACTGCCCCAAAGGACCCACCTGTGCCCCTCACTCCCAGGCTATGCTAGTGCCCTTCAGTCCCAACCCACAGCCCCCTATCCCTGTTGCTGACCCTCATTCCTGATCCCCCAGGTCCCCCGCCTCCCAGCCCATGCTGGTGCTCCTCACTCCTGAAATGCAGCCCCCCATCCACCTGATGCACCTCACTCCCAACTCGCAGCCCCCTGTTTCCCCTATCTCTGTTAAAGAGGGCAGCCAGATGCCCCCATCCCAACCAGGCTGGAGTGTGGCAGCTCTGATTCGTGGGAATGATGGCAGAGTAAGTCAGGCCCCAGCATGAGCTGTAGGGAAGGAGAGGGGATGCCTATGGCACCCCCTGCCCTGGCCTGGGGCTCTAGTGCCTTGCTATGCTGACAGAACTAACCAGCTCTTCATAGATTGGGTACCTTTAACACTCATTCAAGCTAACAGAACACCTCTTATTGGGTTTCTGTAAAACCAGCAAGCTTTAGAGGGACAATCACACCACGGCCAACTGAAAAGGGATGTTTTAGAGGTGCAGAAAATAAACTTTGGCAAGGGTTCAGTTGTATGAGTTATGGGTATCATGTTCTTGATGGGTCTCTCACCCAGCAGATTCAGGCTTCTTTACTCAAGGTATGGCATAGTATCACAGTATCATAGTGCTTACGGTAGGAAGGTACCTAAACAGATCATCAGGTCCAAACCCCTTCCCCGGGCAGGAATGGGTGCTGGGGTCATATCATCCCAGCCAAATATCTGTCCAGGCTCTTCTTGAAGACCCCCAAGGTAGGAGAGAGTACCACCTCACTTGGGAGCCCATTCTAGAGCCTGGCAGCTCTAACTGTAAAGTAGTCTCCTGATGTCCAGCCTGAACCTTCTCTCTAACAATTTCTGGCCATTATACCTAGTAACTCCAAGTGGTGCCCAGGGGAACAGAGCCTCCCCCAATTCCCACTGTTTCCCCCGGTGAATTTGTAAATGGCCACCAGATCTCCTCTCAGCCTGTAAGGAGTGACCTAGAAACCACTATGCAAAGACCAAGCAAAAGGGAATGTTATGTGACGAATGCCCATCTGCAGTGATAAGGAGGAGACAGTCTTAGATAAAGGAGGCTTGAAAACAAAAGCAGAATCAGAGTACTGGGTCAAAGAGCTCATTAAAATACTAAAAATCACGCCCCTAGGTGGGGAAAAAGTATGCTAATGAAACATACATGTATGTAAATGAGATACAT
>NW_005842224.1:505454-508327 GCF_000455745.1 Alligator sinensis
CCCCTAGGTGGGGAAAAAGTATGCTAATGAAACATATATGTATGTAAATGAGATACATGGCTAAAACACAGGTATAGAGACATGCTCAGTGAAGAACTCCTTGCGTCACTCCTTTATAACCAATTAGCAAAAAAGGATGCTTATGAAGGTTCAAAAACTCCTGTATAAAAGATGCTTAGAAATAATGATCTGTGTGCTTGTTATGTGAAATTACTCCGCTTGCACCTTTTATTGCTAGCAATAAATCTTCTTTATACTTTCACCCCTGGTATCTTTATTGGCCTTTGCATACCAGGCACGATCCCAGACTTGAGCTGGGGCTCAACAAGCCTTCTCTTGTGGAGGCTGAGTAGGTTCAGACCTTTTAGCCTCTCTTCATAGGGTTTGCCCCGCTGCCCCTTGACCATGTGACCCTCTGGACCCTCTTAATGCTAGCCACATTCCTCTTGAAGTGCAGTGCCCAGAACTGGATGCAGTACTCCAACTGTGGCCTGACCAATGCCACATAGAGGGGAAGGATCACCTCCCTGGACCTGCTTGTGATGCATCTGCAGATGCACGACAAGGTACAGTTAGCCGTACCGACTGCTTCCTCGCATTGGCAGCTCATGTTCATCCTGGAGTCAACAATGACTCCAAGATCCCTTTCTGGTACCGTGTTGACAAGAAGGATGTTCCCCAATCTATAGGTGTGTTGCTGGTTCCTTCTCCCTAGATGCAGCACCCTGCACTTGTCTGTGTTTAATTCCATCCTATTCTCATCCACCCACCTCTGTAATTTGTCTAGATCTAGCTGGATTCTGTCCCTCCCCTCCAGCATGCCCACTTCGCCCCACAACTTGGTGTTGTCAGCAAATTTGGACAGTGTGCATTCCACACCCACATCCAGATTGCTGATAAATATATTGAACAGTACAGGCCCAGGACTGAGCCCGGGGGGACTCCACTGCCCCCATCCCTCCAGATCGAAAATGACCCATCCACCACCACTCTCTGGGTGTGACCATCTAGCCAATTTACACAGATGGCATCTAGCCAATTTACACAGTCTATCTGACTGTGTAGACATCAATGCCTCAGTCACTTAGTTTTTTTAAGAGAATGTGGTGGGAAACAGTGTCAAAGGTCTTCTTTGAATTACCAAATCAAATCACTGTCCCCTGAATTGGCTGAATCCAAATCCAAAGTGAATACTAGCTACTTTGCACAGGCCTCATGCTCAGTGACAATGGTAAGTTGACTGGGCAGGTCCATGCCCAGGTGGCTGCCTAATGAGCCCCCTTTCTCCATCCCCACTTTGTCCCCTGAGGCTTGCAGGCTGCTGGGTGTTGGCTTCAGGGACCTACTACTGCAGCTCCAAACCCTGCTGCCCCACCTCTGCCCTGAAGGTCAATCACTCTGCTCTGCTGCTACACAGACCTCAGTGCCCAGGCTTGAGGCACATGGGGCTCCCAAACAACTGGTGTGAGGGGCTGGCTGCACAGTCACCATCCCCTCTGGGAGCCTCTCTGTGGAGGTGCCCCAGGACCAGCCCCCCCTCCATACTGCCACTGTGCCCTGAGCATGCCTCTGCTGCATGTGCCCCAAACAGTACACAATGAGCTGTTTGTGCAGGATGAGGGATGTCCAATCCACTAGGCCCTGCTGATGATGATTCTTCTGATGCCCCAGGCATACCTGCACTCCTAGTTCAGGACCCTTAGCTGTGACAGCACAGGAGGCAAGCCTGGGCTGCCACACAGCCTCCACTGCCAGCAGCGTTACATGTCCCTGCCCCCCCCCCACTACCAAGGAGGATATCACCACCTTCTTCAGTGTGTGAAAGGCCCTTGCCCACCCAGCAGCAGGGACATGGGATGCTATATAAAGTTGCCAATTTTATCGTGCCTCTTTGTGTGTTGTGGGGGGCAACCAGGTGCCAGAGTGCTGTGGGAAGACCAGGCAGGGAGCTCAAGAAGTATCTTGCTCCATAATGACATCCAAATGTGATCTTCATTTAGCGCTGACAGCCAGTGAGGAAATGAATGCTGACAGAACTGACCCACTATTCATAAAGTGGCTGCACTTAATGGTCCTGTGGGCTCAATGAACACTGCTTGTTGGGTTTATGTAAAACCAGAGAACAAATAAATGGTGTTGGGGGTGCAATACGGCCACAGCAAGCTGAAAAGGGATGTTTTAGCAGTGCAGGGTAGAGGGGAGCAGTCGTTCCTCACAGCTGGTTGTGGGCAAAGTCTTGGGAGCTATGCTTTGCAAAGCTATGTTCTGCAACTGTTGCAACTTCTGCTGGAGCCAGTGAGTGGCATGTTCTGAATGGCTTGGCACCATGGCAGTGGGTTCTGGGGAGTCAAAGTAAGGAAAAGAACCTTTGGAAACCTCAGTGACCCAGACACTGTGACCCATTGACCCAGACTCTGCTCCTGGAGGCCGCTGCCCAACCGACCAACCGACACCCCCCACCAGCCGTCCGGGACCCCACCTGCCCCTCTGCTGTTGTTGGGCCAAGCACAAGCCTTTGTCCTGGCCTGTACCTGAAGCTCCAGACACCAGGGCAAACCAGGAAAAGTGTCTGCCCTCGTAAAACTAAAGGTTGCATCGGCAGAGGGGCCTGCACACTGAAAAATAATGTTATGATGCCTGCAGGCTAGAACCTGCAATCCTGAAATTGGTGACTGCTTACTGCTTTAAACAGCAAATGTAACCATGCTTGGTAGCCTACTTGAAGTGGTCAAGTGGTTATTAATTCCATGCCAGTGGCCAATTAATGCATGGGGCCACAGGGCCTTGACCCAGGGTCCCCTGCCAATCAGGGGCCCCCTGGAACACCAGTGGCATCATGGCCCAGACAGGCATGCTGGCCACTCGGAACCGCG
>NW_005842224.1:508700-533936 GCF_000455745.1 Alligator sinensis
CCAGCATGCCCCAGAGGGGCTTGCTGGCCCCGGGCAGCCAGGGCAGGCAGTGCATGCCTCTTCCTATCCGGCTTGTCCAGGGCCAGGAACTAGGGGTGGGCATGGGGCTCCCTGCAGGCAGCAGCTGCTTCCTGCAGTTATCTGCTTCCAGCAGAACCCATGGGTGACCCCACTCCTGTTCCCTTCCATCTTCAGGTGGCCATTGGCACCAGCTGCGGGTGGTCAGGACCACCTACACCTCAGTGGTCCTCATGCCCACTGGCTTACCGTGGCTGTGCTGAATTAATGACATGAATAAAACCAGGGAGTAAATTATTGGCATGTGGGGGTGTGGGGAGAGCTGTCTTTGGGATGGGCAAAACTCTGGTCAGGGATGTTCACGAGATTCCTTTAGTGCCACAGAGGCATGATGATGTTGTGTGGCCCAAGAAGGATTTTCAACTATAATCCGAGCCAAATAGCCAGTTCCTAATTTGAGCCATTGTACTTAGCACAGTGTAATTGTCCCCCTAGTGCCATTTAGTCACTCACCAGTTTTACGTCAAACTGAAAAGCGGTGTTCTGTGCACCCGATGCAGTGTTAAACATACCTGTTTAATGAATAGCGGGTCAATTCTGTCACTATTCATTCTCTCACCGGCCATGTAAAAAACTGTCAGTAGGGACCGGTGTCTTGACACATGGGTCACTGGTGGGTAGTCTGTTGTTGTGCCATGTCCCAAAAGGGACCCTGTAGGCACCCATCGTGGGCATAACTGTCAGTACATAGGTCATTGAATAGCTACAACTTGCAGATATTTGTAGCATCAAAACTCACAAAACTAGTCCAGAACAAGTATGGCCATAAGATACTAAGTTGCCAGCGTGGTGCCAGCATGTCCCGTGTCCAAACTTTGTGCACCAAAAACAGGGTTGGAAGGAGGTGAACTTCCCTGGACCCAGCCACCTCAAGACTTATAAATTGAGTGCACAGCTTCCTGGGGTACTCTTTATTGATGCAAGATGCCTGATGTTGAGGGAAGAAGGGAGTGGACGGGGGCACATAGGACAAGGACCACTAGGACCTTCACAGAAACTAAGAGCCTGATGTGGATGCTGCGGGACTCTGAGGTTATGCACCAGTTTGTCTGCAGCCTGTGGGCCAACTGGTACGTCTACCTTGATGTTGCAAAGAGACTTGGTGAGCAAAGGCACAACAAGACAGCAGTCCAGTGCCGGGTCAAGGCCAAGATTCTGTGGGCTGCTTTCCACAGAGATGTAACAAGAGCACAGGAACTCCACCATGTGACGTGACACATTATAAGTACCTGCAGCCACTAATGGAGGTACTCAATCTCCCTGAACACAGACAGACAGAGGTCCCCATGCCATCCTCTGCTCCTGAGACCTCGCTGACCATGGCTACAACTCATGGGGGCTCAAGTAAAGAAGATAGCGGCAGAGACCTGGTAACGTCACCTGTGGCTGTAGCATGAATTGAACTAAGGTAGCTGATGTTAACGAAGAGTGTAATAGTAGTAAAATGTAACCAGGTTAGTCTTGTCCTGTAAGCAACTTGAAAACTCTATTTTGTATCCTTCTGCTTGACATAAGTGTATGAACCCTGCATAGCCTTTAAGTATGTGTGTGTGTAAAAGGTTGAATGGTGAGAGAATGGCATAGAGATGGGAGAAGATTTAACTGTTTATGTAAGCAACAAGGCGCCAAACGTAAGTTACCAGTCAGTAAACTAATTAATGAATGGCTGAAGAATCCCTTTTAGGCTCAAGGCACAAAGAAGATAACGAAGAGAAGGAATGCACCCATCCTGCCAGACGGGTGGCAAGAATACTCCGGGGCTGAGATAAGCTGAAAACAAAAGAACAACAGCAAAAACAGAAGCTGGGTATAGAAAAACCCCAAAGCACTGAAACAAAGGATGCCAATCCCTATAAAAGAACACTTTGAAAATGCCAAGTTGTGTGAGTTTCTTTCTCTACTGCTGTTTCACTGGAGCACCGATGCATGTGTTCACTCCGCTCTAGCTGTTATCTTCAAATCTACTATCTTCAAATCATCATCATCTACTCAATAAACCCCGGTTGGTCACCCTGGGTTGATATTGCTGGTAACTATATCTGGTGTATGTGTGGATGAAATGGTTGTTTTGTGTATGTGTATGCCTGTGTGTAATGATGTGTATGATGATTTGTGTGTGTTTGTATGAATGGTGTGTCTGAACCTCTATGACTAACCCATGTAATCAATAAATGTGGCACCTTGCCTTATCCCCCTTTATAAAGTCTCGCTCGTGATTTAAGCAATAGGGTAATTTGTTAACATGGCTTCCTGCAAGGACAATAGACTGCCAACTTTGACCTCCATACCTGGTATGTGAAGCCATGGGGACCTTTTAAGTCACCTGTCACCTGAACTGACAGCAGCAATTAGGCTGGGTTGTAAGGTGAAGGGAGGGGAGATTGGGTTGACATAGAAGATTGCTTTAAAGACCCTGAGAGTTGGTGGGCAGTGCAAGGAGATGTAGGGCAATGCACAGCATGGATACTATGCTGGGCAATTGTTTGCAACCACACAGGGTCATTTTGGCCCAACAGCTTCTTATCCACTGGCAAGATTTGCTGAGTATCAAGCTCTTTAAAAAGACTCCACTTGCCACATTTCTTGATTTTCAGCTCTGCTTGGTATGCCACCTCTGAGCAGACATAGGCCACATAGAATCAGAGACTCAAAGGACTGAAAGGGACCTGCAAGATCAAGACCAGTCTCCTGCTATGGGAAGGAGATTACTGAGCTCAAATGAGCTCAACAAAGTGCTTATCCAGCCTCCTCTTGAAAACCACCAAGGATTGCAACAGCACCACCTCTGCTGGGAGCATGTTCCAGATTCTAGTTACCATTATGGTAAAGATGTTTTTCCTTATGTCCAGCCTAAATTTTCCCTCTGGTAGCTTGTGCCCATAGGTCCTCATCCTCCCAAGGGGTGCCTTCCTGAAGAGTTGCTCCCCTAGAGCTTGGTACTCTCCCCTGACGTACTTGTAGGCAGCTATCAAGTCATCTCTCAGCATTCACTTACTCAGACTAAAAGGCCCAGATCCCGGAGTCTCTCCTCATAGAGCCTATCCTCCAGGCCCCTAATCATATGGTTGGCCCTTCTCTGTACCCTCTTGAGGTTATCCACATCCTTCCTGAAGTGCAGTGCCCAGAACTGGACACAATACTCCAGCTGTGGCCTCACCAATGCTGAATAGAGAGAGAGAAGCACGTCCCCAGATCTATTGGCAACACATTGGCTGATGCATACCAGAGTTCTATTTGCCCTTCTGGTGACTTCATTGCACTGTTGGCTCATGTTCATCTTCCAGTCAATTGTGACTCCCAGGTCCAGTTTAGATGCTGTGCCGGCCAGTGTACCACCACCCATCATGCAGTTATGGTGGAGGTTCTTCCTACCTAGATGAAGAACCCAGCACTTTTCCCTGTTGAACCTCATCTGATTCCATTCAGCCCATAAAGCCAGTCTGTCAAGTTCATCCTGGATCCTTACCCTATCCTGTGATGTGCCCGCATTTCTCCACAGCTTAGTATCATCCACAGACTTAATCATTGAGTTTTCCACCTCCTCATCCAAGTCATTGATAAATATGTTAAAGAGCACAGGTCAAAGAACCGATCCCTCGGGAACACCACTGGGGATAGCCCTCCAGGATGAGACCATCCTATCTATTACAACTCTCTGAGATCAGCCTCTAAGCCAGTTGTCCACCCACCTCACTGTAGACTGGTCTAGGCCAGTACCTTCTAGTTTAATTGAGAGAATCTCATGGGAAACAGAATTAAAGGCTTTAATTCTGAAGCCTAAGTAAATTATATCAATTCATGTCCCTTGTCCAACTGCTTAGTTACCTGATCATAAAAGGACATGAGGTTTGTCAAGCATGATTTAACCTCAACAAAGCCATGCTGGTTGCTTCTTAATAACTCACCAGTTATGAGCTTGTGATTGATGGCCTCCTTAACATTTTTAGTTTTTTTTTCCCAGGATGAAAGTCAGACTGACTGGTCTATAGTTTTCTGGGTCATCCCTCTTCCCTTACTTAAAGATAGGTACCCCATTGGCCCTCTTCCAATCATTCAGGACTACTCCCGAGCTCCATGACTCTTCGAATAGCTTCACCAGAGGCCCTGCTATCAGCTCAGCCAGTTCTTTCAGGACTCTTATATGCAGGTCATCTGGCCCAGCAGACTTGAAAACATCCAAATGTTTTAAGAGTACCCTCACCTGTTTATGACTGATTTTATGTGGTCTGTTGTCTTCCCCATATTCCCTGGGCCTCTGAACAGGTGAACAGCTTCCATCTGATTTCAGGAAAACTGATGTGAAGTAGGCATTTAGGAGCTCTGCCTTTTCACAGGGATCAACTGTGGGCTGCCCCTCCATATTCACTAGGGGTCCCACAGTGGAGCTCAATTTTATCTTGCTGCCTATGTACCTATAGATGGACATTTTGTTGTCCTTTATTTCAGTTGCCAGCTTAATCTCCATGCCTGCCTTGGATTTCCATGTTTCATACCTGCAGACCCTGGCTATATAAGTATACCCCTTTCTGGTTGCTGAACCATTTTTCCATTGTTTATATGCTTCTTTTTTCTTTTCAATAGTTCCCTAATGAACCTGTGGAATTAAGTGGGTCTCTTGGCTCCTTTCCTGCTTTTTGACTATGTAGGAATGGCCTCTTTTTGAACAGTGATAATTGTCCCCTTGAGGAAGCACCACCATTCCTGAACTCCCAAATCATCCAGTTGCTGGTCACAGAGGACATCACTAACTAGACTCCTGAGTTTGCCAAAGTCTGCCTTTCTGAATTCTAGGACTTCTGTTCTACTAACTGAATTCCAAGGCTTTTGGTGGATGGTTAACCTAATCAGATTGCGATCACTGTCACCCAGAGTACCTTCGATCCTCAGGTCACTTACCATATCCTCACCTTTGGTCAGCACTAAGTCCAGAGTGGCTTTACCACTAGTCAGCCCTTCCACAACCTTTGTCAGGAAAAGGTTGTCAGTAGCTGCCAAGAAGTTGGCTGACCGCCTGGAGCTGGCTGAATGGCCCTCCCAACAAATGTCAGGGTAGTTGAAGTCACTGATGACAATCTGGTCTTTAGGGCTGGCTGTCTCAGTCAGTTCCCTGGAGAATGCCTAATCAGATCACTCTGCTCTTCTTGGGAGTGGGGTCTGTAGAAGACCTGAGCCCTCTTGTATCTTGACCCAGAGGGTCTCAAGGGACCTCTCTCTGCTATCAAACATGACCTGTGGGGAGCGGTAACATAACAGGCTGTTGCTGATGCCCAGACAGAAAGTATCGTAAGTGCCCTCAATAGCTGCAAGGTATGGCTGTGCAAGATTGCCAGACAGATACATTTTGCTGGTGGCTGTTTCCTGTCCATGCACCATGACATGAGGCATTCCCAGACAAGGAGGAGAGAATAGCAGCCATGCTCAGTAGCTTAGAAATGATTATTGCTTATCTGTTATAAAAGTTGTTATTTGATTTGTTTAATTATGTTTAATTTATGTTTTGTAAATTATGGGTTCTATTTGGTTGATTCTATTTTTCACTTTGTATTGATTATTGATTATTGCTTGCCATTATCTTCTAAATGCTATTCAGTGGATGTAAATAATGTAAATTATGCTTAATATGTACTGTATGTTTAATTATATAAGTAAAGGTTTCTATTTGCTTGACGTCATGCTCCCTGTGTATATGAGGCAAGGGGAGGGACTTGCATAAGTTTGATGGGCACACATGTCTTTCAGTGTGAGTGATTAGCAGATACTCAAGCCAGGCTGCTTAGCTTTGTTCTCCTGTCAAATCAACAAAGGGACCCAGAAAGGGGCAGGTAAAACTAGTAAACCTGGTAAATCCCTGTCCCGCCCCTTTCATGCTGGCAGCTCACCAGTATCCAACCTGTTAAAACTGTGGGTCAGCTTCTGGGGATGTGTCCACACAATGAAAAATAATTGTTATGATGCCTGCAGGCTAAAACCTGCAATCCTGAGATTGGGTACCCACTTGTGGCTTTTAATGGCAAATGAAACTGCTCTCAGCAGCCCACATAAAGCACCCAAATGGTTATTAATTCTATGCATTAACCCAAGGGGTGGATTAAGGGCCAACGGGGCCCCTGGCAATTGAGGGCTCTCTGGGGAGCCAGGGGCAGCACAGCCCAGGCAAGCATCCTAGACATGGCCATCTGGGATAGGCACAGAGGTCCATGCAGGGAGCAGTGGCTGCTTTCCAGGGCTGTCTGCTGCCAGGAAGCCCCATGGGTCTGACTGTACTATGAGCTCATGTCCACACTGGCAAAACTACAGGTTAGCTTTGTGGAGGTGCCTGCACAAAAAAAAAAAGATGTTATGATGCCTGCGGGCTAGAACCTGCAGTCCAGAGACCGGGCGCCTGCTTGGTGCTTTTAACAGCAAATTAAACTGTTCTTGGCAGCCCACACATAAAGCAGCCAAGTGGTTATTAAATAACAACACGCATCATAGTACCCCAGATAAGGGAGCACATACAATCAACACTGATCAATCTCCAAAAGAGCCCAGGATCACCCCGATCTGCAACCCCCCACTATACCCTCAGGCCCTTAAAACACCCACCACATCAAGCAAAATAACCACAGATCTGTTTCTTGGAATTCTTTATTTAATAACAGGTCAGCAGAAGATTGATTCATGTTGGACTGTGCAGCTACACCTGATGTCCTAAAACATTCACTACACACAAATACCTGCAAATTGAAGCAATATCTGGTGGACAAAGGGGCTCATTACACATCATTTAGTGAATTACCATGTATACGTGACAGATTAATGACGGCATTGTTGCAACTTGTGTCATTGCAAACTAAAATACATTGGGGTGTGGTTTAGTTTGCAATGTAACAAACACATTTGAATTGCAAAAAACCCATATACATGTAAAGCGTGACACAATTAAGCCACACAAACCGGCAATTTTCATCACACGTACAAGTGCCCCCTGTGAACAAAAGTTTGCAGTGAGGCTACTCAGGGGCTATATCTGCTGAAGATAAATGCAATTTTAACAGGAACACAGCTGTTTTTTTCTGACAACTTGCACAAATGCTCTATTTCTTTTAAAAGGAAACAGATCAGGAAGTTTTGTTCTGAACATTTTTCTTAATCTGCCCACCAGTGTCAGCTGTTAATTCTAACCTGTCAGCACTTAATTATCATGAAGATTTAATTCTTAATATATTTACACCTGGACAAGTATTCAAAGTTATTTTCCTGTCACTAAGTCTTACAATCATGTATGCAATGCATTAAATCCAAAGGATATACAGTGAATTGATTTTGCAAATGCTCAATTAAAAATGTTGAATTTCATACATTACTGTAAGGCCTTTTTGTAATTACAGTGGAACCAGATAACAGAACCATGAGCAGCAAGCAGCCTGGGCTTGTAAAGAATAGACATGACAGACAAATCTGTTTGCACCTTTAGACAGAACAAAAAAGGAAGTTGGAGATATAAATATAGTTGGGTTTAGTGAAGTATTTTATAGGGTCCCACAAATATTACATTGAGCAGTAATTTACATCAGTTGGAAAGCAATAGTGTCACAGACTGAAAACTGACAGTACTGTCTTTTAAAATTTTATGATACTTAGATCCTGAGCAAAGTTTGGAAATATAACAGAAAAATAGATTTGTTGAACATTGTGTAATAGTCACCAAGATCTATAGATTTCTGTCAGTACTAACCAATATTAAGTTAGTTATGTGGCTTTTTTCTCTGACTTGATTTGTAAATTTAATTGGGTAGAAAAAATAAATGTAATATAGTGAAGAGAAACATTTCTAAAAATAAACATTTGCAACAAAATAACCTAATCTCACTAGTTTCCCATAACAAAATATAAAATGTTTAGGGGAAGAGGAAAAGGAGAAAATTTAAAATACAGTAAATCACAATATTAAAAATAAACAATGATAAAAGTGATGGAACTTCTGCTATATTAAATTATACTCTAATTGTTTCCAATCACATGCATTTATATGCCTACATCAGGAAAAAAATCATGGTTCTAGAAAGACATGGACTTTCATTGCTATGACCTTTGTTTAAACCTACAGTACACAGTACAAATACATTTTTAACAGTTTATTTTCCTGAGAAAAGAAAATGTAAACCCTTAAATCCTCCAAATCCATTCTTAAAGGCTTTCTGTGCTCATGCCTACAAGAGATCAGCCAGTGTACTGTTGTTTCTATGCTGAGGGTCAGGTGGAGAACTTGAGTACTTATTCATTTATTAACAAGTTA
The DNA here is from genome assembly GCF_000455745.1 of Alligator sinensis. Classification (NCBI taxonomy): domain Eukaryota; kingdom Metazoa; phylum Chordata; order Crocodylia; family Alligatoridae; genus Alligator; species Alligator sinensis. The sequence goes on from NW_005842224.1 coordinate 517,057, forward strand.
TGTATACAAACTGAAATATATGTTTGACTATGGCCCTATCTGCCTTTTGTAGAATATTTTTCTTCTATGATTGAAGTTCTTCAGAATTAGGGGCTTCCTCTGCTTTTTATTCCTCTAGTTCTCTATCACCCTAAGAAATCCCTGCCTCTTACATAAATCCTGGAACATCACTTTAATACTTCCTCTATCATCCTAATCTTGATCAGTAATTGGGGAACGTGCCCATCCACCCCTCATTTAGAACAACTGGATGAACTTGTTTTTAAACAACGCCTGTTCACCTCCTCTCACCATAGACTACAGATTTCTATCTATTACTTGCCATTGAAGAGATACCAGAACAGGGGTTGCCAACGAGGGGTACACATACCCCCAAGGGTACTTAGAAAGGCAGTAGGGGGTAAGGGTACCTAGAAAGGCAGGCGGGCAGGGATGGAGTAGGCCTCGGGGTGCAGCAGCGGCGTCTCCCCCAGCGCATTCCAATATTTTGCTTCTTACCCAGGGGAGGAGTGTGCTGGGCACCACCAGCCCCACGCAGCACATTGCAGTGCCTCGCGGCCCCCCACCTCAGCTTGCTCTCTATGCCTGCTCCCAGGATCAGGGCCAGGGGGGTGAGGACAGCAGTGCCCCTCTGTAGGCCACACATGCACCGCTCAACTGACTGCATGGGAAGGGGGGCTCACGGGCAGTGGCTGCCACCACCCCATGCCACTGCTGCTGCTGCACCCCATGCTACTTTCATGCAGCCAGTTGCACATGCGGCTCCGTGGGCTGCTGACGTGCCTCGCCCCTCACGCACTGCCTGTCAGCAGTCTGTGGAGCCGGTTGTACGACTGACTGTGGAAAAGCAGGATGGGGTGCAGCGGCAGCACTGATAGCCACTGCGTGAGCCCTGCCCTTCCCATCTGGCCAGCCGGGTGGTGCCTGTGCGGCCTGCAGAGGGGCACCGCTGCCCTGGCCCCCCCGCGTGTGCTCATGCATGCATGCATGCATCTCCATGTGTCTGTCTGCATGTGTGTGTCTGTGTGTGTCTGTCCCTGCATGTGTGGGGCTGTGTATGTCTGTGTCTTTGTGTGTGTATGCTTTGTGTGTGCATGTGCCTGTTCCCTGCCTGCCCGGCCGCAACAGGCACATGGCGTTGCATGGCTCTTGGGCTAGCAGTATGCAGAGTCCAGCCTACAGCAGCAGCTGCCTCCACCCCACACACAGATCTGGGGGGCACATGCCCTCGGACCTCCACCAGATTGTGCGCAGCAGCGGGAACTCTCCCCACCCCCCACCCCACACACACCTCCTGGACAAACTGGTCTTGTGGCTCCATCCTGCACTCCTACCTGACTGTGCAGCGCCTTCCCCTGCCCCTGCCCCAGCCCCAGCCAGCCCCACTCCCTCCCTCACCACAGGGCCTCGATCTGCGCTCCCCCCACCCCCCCACCTGGCCCCTAAAACCAAGAAAAAAAATATAAAAGGGTACATGACCTGAAACTTTGAGGCAAAAGGGGTACACTTGTTAAAAAGGTTGAAAAGCAGTGGGACCAAGAGTGTCTCTTCCTACCAGACTGATCTGCAACCCCATAACTGCAGATCCAGAGGGAGGTTTTGGCAGGGTTAAGAATGCTTGGGCCCTTTCATTTAGAGCGGTGGTTCTCAACCAGTGGGTTGGGGCACCCTTGGTGCCACCAGACCCTTAGAGAGATTTGAAGAGATAAGTGAGCTTTGAAGAGATAAGCAGATAAGCCAGGTTCAGACTTCTCTCTGCCTGACAGTTTCCCCACCCCTACTGCTCAGCCCCTGCTTAAGAAAGTAAGCACTTTAAAATGCTTAGAAAGGCTTGAGTCCTTAAAGGTTGAGAACCACTGATTTAAAATAAGTTATCCTGCCAAAGTGTCAGGGTCTAGTGGCTTCTAGAGATTGCTCACTCAGATAGCTGCCAGCATTGAGTCAGTGTCTCAACTGGGCAGCTATTCACAGAAAAGATATTTTAATAACTTGAAGTGAAGAAAGGAGCTTAATAATCAAGAATCAGATTGTGTGGGTCCCAGAGTACTTTGATCAAGTAGCCTAGAGAGAGAAGACATCTGTGACAGACTGTATTTGTAACATTTCAGGGTTAAATGGGTTTATGTTACAAACATGTTGCATGTCTCAGTTCCCTGACTGGTTTGTATCCAGGGAAACCATGGGTTAATTGTGTTTCGAAGCAGAGCTGTAACAATCGACTTAACTTCTCTGTTAGGGTGCTTGTACTTGTGATTGGGGTTTAATCCCCAAGGTTGGATTCTATGCCTCCTAAATTGAAATGATGGGTTTTTAATTAAAACCCACCATTTCAATTTTTCGATCACACTGTGGCGAGGGGTCTGAGCTTTTTTTTTTGCTTTTGCTTTTTTTTTGTCGGAGCCTGCCCAAGGGACACTTTCTTGGATTATAAAGCCCTGGATGTTCCTGCTCAAACCTCTCAGGTGCCTTTCCTTCCCCGCTCCCGGCAGCTCTCTCCTTCCCTTGCCTGTAGGTATCTCTTTTTCAAGACCTCTCTTTGTACTATCCTTCTTAGCAGTGCCTCCCTGACACCAGAAACAGCTCGGAGTCTCCTCAGGTCCTGGGCTGGAGTCCAATTGATTTGTGAACAAGGACAAATTAGCTCATTGTTGCTTAAGAGCCCTTTCTCCACTAAGGGTGCTTGTACACGTGACACCATTAACATGTACACATAATGAAAATGTCACTTTGTGTGGCTTAATGGCACCACACTGTATACATTCAAGAGTTTTGGGGGTTTTAAATGACTTTGCATCATTGCAAACTAAACTACATCTGGCTGTAGTTTAGTTTGCAACAATGCATTACAGCTGTCAGCTCACCCCACAGCCATGGGAGAAACAGGTAGGCTCTACAGAAAAAAAGGATCGGGCTCCTTACCACCGTCTGTAAACCAAGCATTAGGAATCAAGAAGCTCTGTGTATTATAGCCTGTTTCAAATACTGGACCTCTATTCAACCTGCTTCAGGCATTTCAGCATTAACTCGGGGGGTGGCTTTTCCCCTAAATTTCTAAGCCTGAGGTTGTTGAATAATATGCTAGTGCTTTTCTCTATAGGGATATTTGCTAAAACTCCACAGCAGGAGATATTCTGGTGTTGACAACAACATTGGAAGGGAGCGCTAATTGCAATTTTGACAGAAGACTCCAGCTGAAGCTCTTTGCAAATTCATTTTCTAAAACTGAGCCTATCATGGCTATAAGGAGCAGAAATGAAACTGCAAAACGCTAAAGGGAAAAAAATACCAACTTGCTTTTAATAACATTGCTTTTCTAATTCTTGCAGGCTTTCCAATTAGTAATGCTTCTAGCTTTAGGTGACTGTTCTGATAGCAGAACCTGATTTAGCTATGAAATTGCTGACAGAATAACAGAAAGTATCGATACAATGATACTCGATTCAGATATTTCATTCATTCCAAACTTTTCAATCAAGAGCATAAAAACAGCACAATATCTTACTGGGAAATCTACCAGTCTACTATTTACCTGTGTATGAAATCAAGCAGAGGAATGCAGTTTACATGCTCTTTACTGTGCGTGAGAAAACCAGGACTGGAGTAAAAAGCCTGAGGAGTGGAGAACAGGACTTTGTAAGGAGGGGAAAAAAAAGTGGGGGAGCTGGAGCGGAGACCCATTGTATTATTAGTATTTCTCTGCTGCCAGCAGAAACCCACTTATTTCATTCTCAGCTAATCTACACAGCGTGCATCTACACATGTTATTAGCATGGAGCAATAAACTGACGCAGTTTGCACCAGTGTCAGTGGCTCCTGGGCATAGCATATACACATGCATCCAGGACCGCAGCAGTTAGAGCTAAGGTTAAGGAGCCCCAGGTTGGAAGCAGGCTCAAGGTGTTAGGGTTGTGGCACTGGGTGGCAGAAGGGCTGGCTGGGGCACAAGGGTGCTACAGTGAAGGGCTAGCTGGCAGGCAGCCCCCACACTGTAGCACCCTAGTGCCCCAGCCAGCCCCAATCACAATCTACATGTGTGCTGAGGTGATGTAAATTACTCTGCTGTAGGATAGTACTTGTCCTGAACAGTACTATCCTATGATGGAGTTAATTAATTTACTGTACCCTAATACTGGCACATGTGTAGATGGTGACGCTTTACTGTGGAGCTAATTAGTCAACTCCACATTAAAGCTCACATGTAGATGTACTCACAGAGGATGACAGCCTTCATATCAGAGGATGTCTCTGCTCTCACATGTGCCAGAGGTTGGCAAAGTTGATCTAAAGGTTCTAACCATGTAGGTTAAAATATGCTCCCTACATGATGCAATTTTTGGCTTTTCAGTATCCTTTATTTTAACAAAAGCCTAGAAAATCAGATACAAAACCTACATTAAAAACATTATTAAGGTTTCAAAAATCAAATACCAAAAAGGTGAGAAATGCCAGAATTAAAGCTGCCTCTGCAACCTTGTTATGGACCCTTATATGTAAAATCTTAATTACTGGCATATGATTATGTGCTACTTTTCCATTGCAAAGGATGAACCTGCTATGGGAATGAATCAAGGTGAGGGGGGCACTCAGCTGTAGGACTCCAACTTCCTTTACAACAAAAGCTGGAAGTTGTTTACTTTTGGAGAAAACCTGGGGAGGGTGAGCAGGCAGCCTCAGCCCACACAGAATGAGAGACTCAGATTCAGGCTGAAGAGAGTGCCACAAGGTCAGGTCCCAGATGATTTCTGGGAACAAACAACAGAAAATAATGTCATTGAGATAATGGGATCAAAATAAGGGATCCAGGGGGAAGCTGAGCTGAGAACATCTGGAAACAACCACCACTCTTGAAAGCAGTCCAGGGAGAAGGGAATAAGGTTGGGGGTGAGGAGGGGTTTACCCCTTTTTAGCTCGGGATTTCAGAGACAGACACCAAGCAGAGAGGCCTGATAGCCCCAATATGCCACAAAGGCATCCAAGGAGCTGGCTGACATCTCCCCATGCATAATGAATGAAGCAGGTATCTACAGGAAGAGAAAAATGATATCATGGTTAAAGCAGCTGCTAGCTGCCCTGGAGAGATGGATCGTACCCTTGCCTTTGCCAGAGTTCCTGTGTAACGTTCATCAAGTCACCCAAATCAGTCTTTTCAGACAGTCAATAGCACCTTCCACCTCACCAACAAACTTGCCAAAACAAGATTGAATGTCAAGTGTGGAACAAACTCTATCCTTTTCTAAAGCCACCTAAAGTACCTTGGAGTCACCTGGGACCACACCCTCACTTACAAGATGCACCTTACCCAACTGGCAGCCAAAGTACAAGCTTGCAACAACCTGCTCTGTCAACTAGCTGGCCATATCCAGAGCCCCTCTGTCAACCAGCTGTCAATTAGCTGGGGAGTTAACCCCACTGTATTTTGGACATCCACCCTGGCACTGGTATATTCAACAACTGAATACTATGCCCCAGTGTGGTGCAGAAGTGCCCACACACAAAGATGACAGGGCACTTAACAATAGCGTGTGACTCATAGCTGGCTGCATCCACTCTATCCCTACAACACAGCTCCCACTCGTCAGCGGTATTACTCCCCCTGACATCCACTGTGAGCAGCAATGCTTCCACCTCCCTTACCGTGCTGAACTAGATCATAACCTCTACCTACATCAGCACATCTGCTCAGACCCTCCAGTCGGGCAGCACCTCTGAACTAGGAAACCCCTTATCACCCACCTGCACCATCTGCACTCTGTTTTCAAAGGTTCTTCCCCAGTTGACTGGGCTGCACAATTATGAGAAGAATGATGGGCCTCTGAGAACTGAAGACTCAAAATGTTCAACCCAAACCCCTCTACGAGGGGCCGGGCAGATTCCCTTGGGTCTGTCCAATAGACTCCAAACAGGCTCTGGCCGCTTCCGCCATAACTTGCATCAAATGGGCCTGACATCAAGTTCCACTTGTGAATGTGGCACCCCCTCCCAGATGGCAAACCACATAGTTACAGATGCCCTATCTTCCATTGTCCTGGAAACCTCAATGCCCTCGACAACCCAACTCGATCTTGGCTCAGTTCTGTCCGTGGCGGGCCAGTAGGGGGTGCTCCTGCATTGAGCCGCCCACCTCACTGCGCCCGACCACCTTCCAGGCTCCGAGTGCCTCCCTGGGGTGCTTCACGTCTGGCCGATCCCTTCCCTGGACCACCCTCGCTAGCCTGGGGTTCCCACTGCCACCATCCAAGGCTCTGGACCCAATTCTGGCTCTGCGCACCTTGGAAAATGCAGGCCAGATCATCCAATGGGTATAAGACCCAATACAGGCACTTGGGGCACTTCCCCAAGTCTGGGTCTTATTAGAAAAAGTCTCCCTTAGTCCACAGACCTAAGGGGCCTCCTTGGCATAATTTAGACCCACCCCTCAATAAGTCTCCCACACCGGTCACAAAGGAGAACTTTATTGATTTCATGGGGCAGAGTGAAAACAGGGTAAAAGGTAGAACAATATCAGAGGAATCTCAGAGGAATCCCGTAGAGCAAACTAGAATGGCTGAGGTAGCCATTTAAACACGCATCTTTGTTACTGTAAGCTAAATATCTAGTCTGATCTCGAATAGCTTACTCATACGCATCATCCAGAGGTGGTAGGAGTTTTCCTCTGGGGGCAGGTCACTCTGAGCGTGCGGTTATGAGGAGAGAGACAGTTTCAGATTCACCTGGATGACCGCATGGCTAAAGGCTTCCCTTCTTCCTGGCCCGGGCCTTTAAATAACCTTCCTGACCTCAGCAGCCTGGTCCAATTGAAGCTGCCAGTGCTGGCCACTAGCCAACCAATTAAAAAAAACATCACTGGCTACCTGGGCTCGTGAGCAGGGCTTTTTCCTCCCCCTCCCCAGGTGACCAGAGCATCCGCCTCCGAGGCACCAGGTTTTTGTCATGTAGACAGGGAGGAAGATCCCCCGCCCTGAGGAATTCAACGCCAGCCTCTCACGCTGGCAGAGACAGATTTCTGGAGAGGGGCACAGACGGTGGCCTTTCTGCCACTGTCCAATGTGAAATATGGCTCTGGCGCATCATTTCTGTCATACAAAAAAAACCCAACCAAACAAACAGGTGATCTGTAGGCCATGTCTACACAGAAGCCCTCATGTACTCTTGTCCTGCTCTGGACAAGCTGCTTCCTAAACTGAAAGGAACATTGCCACATCCATGCAGTGCCATGGGTAGGCTAATTAGCCCAGTAACTGAGCCGTGCTAATTATCTTGCCCCACAGACTTGGCTACAACACTTCCAGCTGAGGAAGCAGCCTGCTCTGAACAGTGCTGCTTTGACACAGTAAGTAACCATGAAGTCATTGCTTAAGTGTATATTCTTCAATTCCTAAGTGCCTAATTGGAGTCTGATTTATAGAAGAGCTGAGTATGCATGCCTGCTCAGTTAATTGCAACAAAGTGCTCTACAATGTTAAGTATTCTGAACAAAATCCAGCTCTACATATCTTGCATGGGGAATCCAAGATTAGTGGAAATGTTTTACATTCATCTCTGTGTGTTTCAGATCCCCATCTGTAAAATGGAGATAATGCCACCCCCTCATCTCACAGGGCTGTTAAAAATATAAATTAATTAAGGTTTGTGAAGTACTTTGAAACTATAGTGATGAACACCTTAGAAAATCCCCTGAAGAAATTAATTATTCTGTCATCAGACCACGGTTTAAATAGTGTGCAGTAAATACAGCCTTAGGCTTCACACTGAAGAAAGAAGATAAAGCAAAGTATTGGACTGCTATTTATTGAGTATAATAAATCCTTTTCAGTGAATGAGTCCAAGGCCCCATGGGAAAATAATATGGGATAATGAAATTAAAGATGGTATCATAATGAATATGCACAAAGGGTAAATTAAGGTAGCGCAGTCAACTTTCATTCTGGCATTTCCTAGCTTATTAGTATTTGACTGCTCAACCTCCACATTCTGTTACCATTGTCTGCCTGCAATATACTGTATGTTGTATTGCATTTTACAGACCAATTAAATTAGGAGACATAACATTGCTTGGCTAATTAAATGAACCCTGACATTCATCTAACATTACTGTGATGCTTAAATGTTTAAATGATTGCATTTAAACAAGAGAGAATGAGACACTTCTTTCCAAGAATACCTTCTAGCTTCATGTTTCAACTCACTGCCCTAAGTCAGACAGGGAAGGGATTTGAAAACAGATCTCCCACATCCCAGTTATACGGCATAACTGGGATAAGGGTTAGAATGGACATCAGAAAACACCTCCTTTGCCAGGTTTGTAAATGGTGCCTGAGGGCAGATCTATACTGCTTCTGTGTCAGGAAGTGGCACCATGAACACACACCCTGCCCATTACTCCTTCTCAATGCATACCAGATGCCAAAGCTTCACAGATGCCAGGCTCCCCCCCTCAGGTGTGTTTGTTGGTGTGCATCCAGAGCCCCTCCTATTGCAGGTACATTGCATTTTTTTGGTATTTGGTGCATGAAGAACAGGAGTGGGGGTGAGGGTTTCACAATATCATCTCTCCCATCACAGCTAGAGGTTGTAGAGACATGCCTAATACCTCAGCACTTTTATTTAGCCAAAAAATATATACCAAATTCAACCCATATCATAGATAGTTAGTGTCAATAAAAACTACATTTTTCATTGAATAAACTCTTTTAAAAAATCATTCAGTTCTCCATTGAATAATGCTTACTAAGTACTTCTGTTCGAAATTCTCACCTTACTTCTAGGAAAACTGAGTAGAATTCATAACTCAACTATATAGTCATTAGGACTGTGCAAAACAGCACCACTTCATTTCAATTTCTGTGTCACCATTTTGAAGGGACAGTGTTTTGTTTCATTATTTCATTTAATTTCAAAGCACTGATCTGTTTCGTTTCATCGAAACCGTTTTGCTGTTTTGATATGTTTCAATGTTTCGTCCATAAGTTCTAATGGGTAATCATGAAAATGCCTATAACTTTGTCATTTCTTGCCTGATTCAGATGAACATCGGCGGGATGGTAGCCTATTCTGAGGGCACAAAGCTTGCCACGTTTCAAGGAGATAGATGCAGGGGTTTCTGGGAAACTCCACCTCACAGTACTGACAAGCAAAACGGGTGTCACTTGCCGGCAGCGGCAGCCTCCTGTCATCCCACGCACAGATCTGGGGGTCCACATCCCCGGAGGGCTGTGGGGCTGTGCCAGACTCCTCCTGGGGGCACAGGCTCCCAGATCTGTGCTTGGGATGACAGGAGGCTGCCGCTGCAGCCTCGGACCGTCACTGGGCACAGCCCACACCCAGCACCGGGAAGACTGGTGCTGACGCTGGTCCCAGGCAGCAGTGTCAGTCTCTTGTCATCCTGCATGCAGATCTGGGGGCCTGTACCCCCAGGAGGAGTCCAGCAGCACTGGGAGGGCAGATTGAGCTCCAAGGGGCTGGCAAAACTGCTCAGAGAACAGCCCTGGCTCTCCCCGCCTCCCACCACCAGGCTGCACTCTGAGTGGCTCCACCAGCCCCATGGAGCTCAGCCCAGTGGCATGAGGTGGCAGGAGAGCCAGTGGTGGAGCTGCTCAGACAGCAGCCCTGGCCAGTGGCTCTCCCCCACTTCCTACCACCAGGATCAGCTCCATGGGGCTGGTGGAGCCACTGAGTGCAGCCCAGTGGCAGGAGGCAAGGGAGAGCCAGGGCTGCACTCCAACTAGCTCTGCCAGCCCCATGGAGCTCAGCCTGGTAACAGGAGGCGGAGCGCAGCCCTGGCATCCCTGGCTCTCCCCTGCCTCCCACCACTGGGCTGAGCTCTGTGGAGTTGGCAGAGCCGCTCAGAGCGCAGCCCTGGTTCTCCCCCACCTCCTGCCACAGGGCTACTTCAAAACTAGAAACATTTCGAAACTTTCATTTTGAAGCTTTTGGTTTCATTTTGATTTCTCTTTCAAGCTCAAAATGCATCTAAACAGCTTCAAAACAAAACACTTGTTGAAATTTCACACAGCCCTAATAGCCATATGTAGTCATGAGCACCTATTCTACTTTTTTCCCCCAAATTTAAGTGTATTGTTTATTGAAGGACAAGTTTAAATCTTAAGATTTTGAGGAGCTTCCCAAAAGTAATCTTGAGAATGTTGTTGTTGCTAATTCTAAACTTTGAATCCATGTTTTACATCTACAATATTTTAAATTCAATTTTCAATTTGATTGAACTTTATACTACAACACTGAGAATGAAAGTACCTGTTTCCTCTCCTTCTCATAAAAGCTTGTGCATCTTTGGCTGCAAATAAGTATTTTTCACTTGTGACTGTTTTTGTTAATGTTTATCAAAATTATGTTTTTAATGGCATAGAGGATTCCCATGTCCAGATCCTTCTGAATTTAATGTGCCTACTAGAATGAGGTAATGGACACAGTGTGCACAGTGTTCCCTTCCAGTCCTGTGTTCCTATATTAACAAATTCAATATTTACATATCTATGTACATCAAAAATCTTTCTGAAATGCAATTTGTTCAACTGAACATGAAATGTACTGAGACAGAAGGAAAACTTAGCAACAGTTTTTTTTCATTGAATACAAATCAGCTATTGCAATTTGCTAATTAAGTTACAGGTTATAAATATAGTATCTGTTTCCACTGATGTCAAAAGCACACTGGCAATTCATAGCTATAAATAACATCAATTTCAAAAGGATTGAAAGGGGAGATTCTTATTTGAAAGCAGAACACATTTGAATAGGGATTAAAGTCTATTTCTTTTTGGTTTTAGATTTAAAAGGAATTTGTATGAATTGCTATCAGCAATAATGGTTCCCTCTCCTTGTAACAAATCCATGAGTAAAATTCTGATACCACTGAAATCAATAGCAAAAATCCCAAAGATTTCAGTGAGGTCAGGATTTCACCCTGTCTCTTTCTACAGATTAAATTCTTTAAAACAAAGATGAATTTAAACAGGGAAGGACATGAATCTTGTGCAGAAAAATACTCAAATTACCAACTCAAAAGTATACAATGCATATTTCACTTACGACAGCTTGTGCTGATGAACAATATCAACGATGCCATACTAAGCATTCTGTTTCAGTGGATTAATTACTTTCCACTTTAGATGATATCTTCTAGTATTTCTTGTTTGCTACTCCTATTTTCAAAACTAATCCAAACCAAAAAAAAGTGATCAAAATTCATGTCAAATCAAAATGGTGTAAGTATTACGTTATTTGCATTCCCTTGCAGGACATTGATGCCACATTAATCCAAAAGAGTCAACTGTAGCAGGGACCCAGCCCAGCACTGCATTTACTAAGGCAATGACCGCCAGGGTGCCCCACAGTCTGTGGGATCCTGGGCCATCCTGATGGTAAGCAGTGGGCCCTCAGGCAGACATCACACCTCCCCACGTGCTCTCCCCCCAGGCCCAGAGCCTGGTCAGGAATGAGAGCAAGCAGCCAGCATGTCCAGCATCAGCTGCAGCCTCAAGGTCACAGCTGCCAGCAATGAGGAACCCCACAGGGCCTCTTAGTACCTGGCAGCAGTCACAGGGCACATAGGAACCTCCCTTATAGGGCAGCGCCAGCCCCAGAAAAGGGGAGGTGCTGGCATAGACATCAGCCCATGCTCCTTCCCTCAACCAGAGCCAAGGATGTCTGATCAGAGACCAGCCTGACCCCAGCTCCTACAGCAGAAACCTCACTATCCTGTGGATGCTGGATGCCAGGTACTTGCAAGTGCCTCATGGTGTTCAAAGTATCTGTATCTCCAAACTACCCAGGGGGGTTGGCCCAATACAGGCCTGCCCTGTGAATTAGGCTTGCAACTGGGGGAAAACTCCAAAGAGCCTCAGCCTCATGAAGAGAAGGCGAACACACACTACAAGGCTGAAGCTAGGCCCATGAGTAAACAACAGACATGGATATTTATGTTATATTACTTAATTAATTTGCATGCAGTACAGATGATGTTGGTGGTAGACCCTTACCAGAGTAACAGGGCTTGGCCACCTCATGTCAGTCCCACACTGGGGTTTTTTGTCCTCATGTAGGACTTTTTCTCCTGTCACATGAAGACAGGTGCCTGGGGGAACCAGGTGCCTATCCCAATCATCACAGGAACACACGAATGGAAAGGGGTGGAGTGTAAGGGAGGCAAAGCCCCACAGGAGATGCCCGGATGGTGAGACCTGCACCCAACTACAGTCACCTCCTGCTTTCCTTTTCATTAACAACAAGTCATGGCAGGTGGGAAGTAGAGATAAGGGGGTTAAACACACATTCAGAGTGAGGCACCCAGGCCCCACCCCAGTGTGGCCCTTCAGCCTGGATCCCACTACACAACAGTAACTGATATGTTAACTTGAAAAGCAAGTTTCTTAACAGTAATCCACTTTCTCTGAACCATTTTGCTAAATCCTCAAATTTGCCTCTCTAAATGCCATTCTGACCTAGGGATTTGGTCTGAAGGTCAACAGCAAGGAAAAATTTCTCTAATCGCAACTTTTTATAGAACTGGACAAGGAGAAACAGGCCTTTAAATGCAATGGATTGCAAAACACTGATGTCTTAATTGTTCCCAAATTACTGGTATTGCATTTTTGAGAATAAATGTTTAAGTATATAAGGGGAAAGGCACAAAACTGCAAACCCAAGGACATCAAGACACATAGGCAGATACAGCAAAAGGAAAAAGCTGAAAGACAAGGAAGATGGTGATCTCACTCAGCACTCAGTCTCTTGCTCTCAGGTCTGACAAAGACTAAGAGTGCTGTAGAAGGCGGATACCCTCCCTCCTCACTCACTGCCCCCGGCCCCCCGACACACGCACACACCCCCTGGGAAAAGAGAACTTTGCTGTTCAGATTAGGAGAGGCATTAACTGACTCCATGACAAATTCCACCATCCAGTTGTCTTTGGTTATGGAAGATCTGTAGTAATAGAGGGCCTTTTCAGAGTTAGTATAGGAGGAAAATATCCTCTATCAAGGAATGAAAAGATGGCTGTTTGTCCTGATACTTCTGTGGACCACATTTATAATAGCACTCTGAGCACTTAACAGATAAGAACTGGGATACATGGCAATGACCAATTTCTTCTTTTTTTGGTTCTTAGAAACAGCTACTGCTCTAGACCTTTAACTCTCTTTGTGCTGCACCATACCTTCTAAAGCAACTGCCGTCATGGAAACCCTTCCTCCAACCAAAGGTTTATTCAGCTTCATTCTATAGATAAGCCAACAGTGGGTATTTGGAAAACAACAAGGTGACTCATTATTCTAAGGAAGCTGATTAGTTTTATAGCTTTGATAGCAGTTCCTTGAACAAATGAACCCCCAGCTGTTACGTTCTATCAACTATGTCTGCTCTTAAACAAAGGTATTATCACTATTTAATTGCAAACTATAGATCAGAAGTTTGAAGTCCCTACTTTTTTTTTTTTTACTGTGTCCTAAATCAGTGAAAATGTATGTGAATCAGGCTTTTGGTTGAATACCTCTGACCATTTCTGAATATATTTTCAATTTTGTATTTTATTGTTCCCTACAAGGTTTTGCTTTTATGTCCTTGGCACTTTTGCCTTACAACTCTTCAAAACTCACATGGGAATTCTAGTTAAAATGATCAGTAGGCAAACCATAGCTTCCCATCTATTGTGTACTTTGTTCTCCACTGACAGGTTTTGGGTGTCCTTCTGCTCAAAATCCTATTACTTTGGATGATGCTCTACGGTTTCTCCACCAGAACAATATAACATTTTCCATAAGTGTTATACATTGATCAGGTTCAGGCTGTGTTCAGGCTCTGTGTTCACAAGAGCAAGGCACATGTGTTCAGGCTCTTACTGTGAAGCAGCATCTCACCATTACCAGCTTTGTTTAACATGGCAATAGGAACCCTCTTTTGTTTGAAGTGAGTGAGGCTTTTCAGCCATAAATCAACTATAAAGTCCAGCCCAGCAAAGCACTTATACTGGCACATAAGTGATCCCTCGGAAATTAAACTACTTGTGAATTCAAATTATTCATGTGGTTACATGCTTTGATGGATTGGGCCCTCAGCTGGGATGAAATCTGATGAACCTCAGTTAACTTAACTGTTTCTTCTTATGTTAAATCTGAATTTGGAAAAATATTCCTGTGAAATGTAGAGAACTAAGCTGCAAAAGAGAGCAATATGATTACCATTTTGCTCTGGATCTCTAGTGAATTAACAATATATTTAGAATGACAATATATGGAGGTATATTGTATTTAATATCTCAAAGGAATTCTGGTAAAAATGACTACTTAAAGCTAAAATTTAGACATATTTTAAGTATTTCTTATGGAAATCTAAAATCCTTCTAAAACAATATTAACATGATAATTGTGGAGGCAAACAGTCCTTCTCTCCTTTGTATCATGGATATTTTTTCAATAGTATTTAAAAATGGTTCTGTCTAAATTCTGCCCCCAGCTAAGTGAGGTATGGGTTGATTTTCAAAATTTAAGCAGTCAGGCTACCATTACCAGTTACCAACAAACTAGTTTACTCTCACTTCTATTGTTCTACACCCACTCAGTGAATAATTCTTCCCCTCTCCCAAACATAACACAGCTGCACACTCATTATAAAGAAATATTAGACAAACAGATATGTTTTACCCTTCATTACCAACGTTCTAAACAAACATGATATGATATCTAGTTTATTATGGTCGTTATTTATGATGAGAACCTATTTTAAAGGGTAGGAATTGTGTAGAGAGGATGCACGAGATCAGGGATATATCCTCAGTCACCTGATCTATTCAGGACATGGTGACTCAGGGTTAGCCAGAGGAGATATACTGCTGCTCTGAAAATGATTGGCCATGGTCCTAATAATTCATCATGTCAATCACAATATGCCAGTAACTAATGAGAGTAGGGCTACCAAATATATGATCTGTGGGCTGGATTCAGCCATGGAGACTTATCAACCAGCCTACAGTGCTGCCTGTGGGTCTTGAATGAGCCCAATGTGCTGCATGTGGTACCTGGAGCCACCTGGGTATGTGCTACAAGTAGTGCCCTTGGCCAATTCAGGGTATATCCTGCACGTGATATGCTGAATTTTGGGATGGTCTAAATAGGACCCACAGACTGGCTGCCCGTGCTGGATCCAGCATGGAGGGCCAGGGTTGGCATGTGCTGCATGCAGTGCACAGGGCTGGAGCTGACATGCATGCTACAAGCAGTACATGGGGCCAATCCAGGTTATACACTGGCTCCAGCACAGACCAGCCCCATGCCCCTCATTCAATCCACAGAGACAGATGAGTTTGATATCCCTGAGCAAGAGACCTGGATAAGCTAGCAGATACCAACAAACTCAGGTGCCATGTTCCCTTCTTAATGTACTCTTTGAATGCTAAGTAGGAAATGTCTTATGCAGCTGTGTGGAAAGAAGCTGCCTCCATCACAAATAAAGTGCCCACAGCTTAAGCACTGCAAGGAGACCAATCCAGGATGTGAGCTCTGTGATGAAATCCTATTCCAGCCTCCTCCTTGCCATGGGGCTAGTCTGTTTCCCCCTCCCTCTCTCTCCTATGTGTCTATCACTCCAGTTGCTAAGAAACCAGCTCTGCCTACCTGCCTGATGACAGGTAATAGGTGAAAGCTCTCTATTGTGTTAGCACTGGCCTCATGGCATAGGGTCAGGGGCTGAAGCCCCTGTCAGTCCACTAGGTAGCGATGATGCTTTACAAATTGATTGGCCAGCATCCAATAACACATGCCCTTACTGGGTATGGAAAATTAGGCCAGAAAATTATTTAAGGGCATCTTCTTCCTGGAAGTGGGGGGGAGCCATATTGGGGAACACGGAGTAAGCACACATGTGAGTAACTTACCTGAAACTTAT
This sequence comes from Alligator sinensis, assembly GCF_000455745.1. Taxonomy (NCBI): domain Eukaryota; kingdom Metazoa; phylum Chordata; order Crocodylia; family Alligatoridae; genus Alligator; species Alligator sinensis. The sequence goes on from NW_005842224.1 coordinate 532,951, forward strand.
CTAGATATATAGCTTACTGGGATGTAGAAGCATGTCAACCAGCTACTAAGCTGGTTTAAACCAGCTGCTTTGCTCTGGGTTATTCTTTGATACTTCTCTATCCTGTACCCTTCCCCAAGCATACCCTCTGTAACCAATAAAGCTCTCCACTATACAAGCATGGTGGACTGGCTGAGAGAGGGATTGGGTAGGTCATTGTGCCTCCTTGGTTTGACTGACTAAGGGACGCTACTTTCTGTACTTCAGGCTAAAGGATGCACCCCATGTTCTTGCAGTGGGTCAAGCACCCTCAAGGGCTACAAGGAAGAGATAAAGTCCTGACTCCTGGGTGGTGGCAGCGTTTAGCCCAGGCTTGCGGGTGTGCTCCAGGAAGGGAGCCAGCCTGACATGAGGCACCCCAGAGGAGGCACTCAGAGTTTGGCAGGTGGTCAGGCGCAGTGAGGTGAGTGGCTCAGCACAGGAGCACCCCCTACTGAACTGCCACATTATCCAGGTTGACCTGTTGCACATGGATAGTATTCAGGTCAGCATAAGACACAGCAGCAATGGTGGCTACTGTCTGTCAGAAAAAGTTCAGTGGAGGAGCTGCCACCGATCACATTTTGCATCACAGCCCAGTTTCTTAGTGCACTTTCCCAGAAAATGAGAGACTTGTGTTCATTAGGCTTCTCAGCCTAAGGAGATTCAAGCCTACATCTTCTGCCTCCCAGAATAATGCCCTAACCATCAGAGGAAGTATGACTATATCCAAGTGATGCAGGCACTGCAAGAGGAGTGGGAGCCCTAGGTTCTAGCCCTTGTTCCTGATACTATTTATGCATTTTATCTAATGAATCTTTCATCAAAATGCATAAGCATACCCTGAAGCAGATACATGGCTCCAGTACTTCCCCTTCCTCAAGGATGCGCTCACCATTGCACCACAAATTATGTTCACTCTTGCTTACTCTTTGTCTGGCATTTCTGGCTGGACTGTGACAACTTCA
>NW_005842224.1:533967-534839 GCF_000455745.1 Alligator sinensis
CAGGACAGATGGAGTGTAGCCTACCCTGCTGACGTGACCATTGTATAGCCTGATTAGTGCACTCTCATAGGAAATGCAAGACTCAAACCTCCTCAGATGGATCAGGATGTTGAACCCAGGACTCACTTCTTAGATGAGTGCTCAAATTCCTAGATTAATCATTACTAGATTGATAATTAGATTAAAAAGCAATCATTTATTACTATTTTATATACTTAATAAATTAGTAATTAGATCGATCTAATTGGCTTAAGCTTCTATTCAACTGTAGAGAGTAGATAAACACCAGCAGATTCTCACTATGCCTGAAGAAGCTTGCTTGTGCCTAAAACTTGTAAAGAACAATTTTTCCAACTGTTCAGTTGGTCGAATAAAAGATATCACATTTACCCAAATAACCTTGTCTGCCTAGTCCCCAGGATATTATGTAATACAGGTGGTGCCAATACCACCAACTTCTCCAGCTGTATCCTAAAAAAGGAGTCAGACAGTCATCTGTCTTCAGAGGGATGATTAACACCTTCCATGAGGAGGGTGCCTGTGTGAGGCTGTGAATCCAGGGAGGAATAGGACCCCTGCTAAATGGGCAGAAACAATTAGTGACGGACAGAGGGGACAAGGCTGAACTCCTCAACGAGTTCTTTGCCTCAGTGTTCCTAAGTGAGGGGCACAACAAGTCTCTCACTGGGGTTGTAGAGAGGCAGCAGCAAGGCGCCAGACTACCATGCGTAGACCCTGAGATGGTGCAGACATCATTGCAGAGCCACTGGCGGGAATATTTGAAAGCTCGTGGCGCACGGGCCAAGTCCCGGAGGACTGGAAAAGGGCCAATGTGGTCCCCATTTTCAAAAAGGGAAGGAAGGAGGACCCGG
>NW_005842224.1:536020-538055 GCF_000455745.1 Alligator sinensis
TCTTTCCTGCTTATGCAGGGGGTCGGACTCGATGATCTATTGAGGTCCCTTCCGACCCTAACATCTATGAATCTATGAATCCCAAGCCTTACATAGGTACGTAACTCTGGGACAGAGACAGTATTTCAGATACCTTCCTTCTCTCAGCATCTCCCAAGAGCAAATCCAGAGGGGGTGCAGCACTGTGGTCACAACCCCCCACCCTTCCCTTGACTGCGCTGCATATGAGCTCCCAACATGGGGTCTAGCTTGAGCCTCGACTTTCGTGTGGCTCTGGAGTCCAGAGGGTGAGCTCTGTCGCATCTGCTTTTCTCTTCCTTTTTCCTAAACTGGTACACTTTTTTGTATAGATCAAGCCTAGCATAAGGTTATAAAGGTAACTTATGTTTCTTCTAACTTTGACCCAGGGAAGTGAAACAGCCTTTAAGTAGGCTGTGCAGTTAACTGTTGGGTTTTTTTTATTTGGCCTCCAGATTGAAAAATTATTTTAAAAAATATTTTTAATCAAAATAAGAATTTCCTTTTTCCTTGCCAAGTGAAAAAAACCCTGTAAAAATATTGTTTCCATTTTGAGCCTTTTTAACAAATAAAATAAGGGAAGTAAAGAGCTAGAATTAGGCACTATGCACAAAACAGATGAAGTAGTGATGTCAGCATGTTCCTTTTACCATATAACCCAGTGGTAGGGTATTCATTCATGATGTAGGAGACTGAGGTTCAATTCCTCCTATACCAAAGGGAATCTGAACCCTCACTTTCCACCTGGAAAGAAATTTCCAAACCACAAAGTGTTCTGAGCTAGGTTTCTCTCAGTCTCTCCAATTGACACAATTTCATTTTTCATTATGCATTGGTAGAGGGACTGGAATCAAAGGGCATGTCTACATGTGCCTCTATGGCGCAGTAACAGCCTGTACTGTGCTGTGCCGGTGGTGCATAGTTACTTTTAGCCACTCCGTCACCATAGCAACATGCGATACCAAGGGAGTGCGTTGCTATGGTGACGTAGTGGTGGTTTTGCCCGTGGATGCTACATTGCCCTAGCACATTGCTACAGCAATGTAGCATCAGTTGGAGATACTCCCAAAGTGTCTGATTTCTCAAGACAGTGCCCCAACCAGTTGTGCTGGAGGGTCATTCTCATTCTCATTCTTAGTATCATTCACTGTCTTCTTCTTTGGCTCAATGAATAGTTAAGTACTCTGCACTTTGGAACAGTATCAGTAAAAGACACAGAGCTCTATACATCAGAATGCTGTAGCTTGTGGTAGTCAGGGCATGCCCAGGGGGGATATGGGCACAAATTAGCTGAAGTAGAGAAGGAATTGAACTTGGGTCTCCAGCATCTTTACCATTCTTACTAAGTGCTGAAACTACAAGTCCCTTGGATAAGAATCACCCCCCTACATCTACCCTGAAAAATGATGATTCAAAGTAAAATTCAATTTGAATTCATTAATAGTTGGGGGACAATCTACACTGAATTTTTCCACAAATAAAATATTCACCATCTGTACATCTAATATGTTAAAGCTGGGGGGGGCAGGAAATGTCTGGAGCCTACTGCCCTCAAGATTCTCAGATATGTTTACACTGCAGTCAAGAAGCAAGGTCAGTTAGCTTATACTGAGCGTTGTGCTGCTGCAGCTACTCTACTACCAATATCTGAATTATCTAATTTAAAGTTAGGGCCATACACAGACATTGACTTTCTACAAGAGAACCACCGCTTTCCTGGCAGAAACTGCAAATGTCCAGATGTTCCAGATTTTTCTCCCAGAGCAAAAAATAGTCATTCCCAGAGAAAAATAGTCTAACTTCACCCAAATAGAAATTGTTCCTGGGAGAACAAGAGAATGAACATTTGTACACTTTTCCATTAAGCCGGGAGGCTTAAATCTTCCTGGGGACCAGGAGAAGAAGAGTCACTGTAAAGAGCTCCTGTGCCTTCCAGAGACCAAGGTCAGCCCAGTCTGGAGAAGATGGGATTGGGGGGGAACTGCTTCCACCCCTCCTGTACAGGGGGAGGGGAGGG
>NW_005842224.1:538065-540915 GCF_000455745.1 Alligator sinensis
TCTTCTTCTCACTCCAGACTTGAGACTGTTCAGCCTGGAGAAGGGAGGACTCAGAGGGGACTTGGTGGCAACCTATAAGTATATTAGGGACATACATCAGGGCCTGGGGGAGCATCTGTTCACCAAGGCCCCCCCAGGGGAGGACAAGAAATAATGGGCACAAACTGATTGAAAATTGTTTCAGACTGGACATAAGGAAAAACTTCTTTGCAAGTTGAGTACCCAATGTTTGGAACAGGCTCCCCCCAGAGGTGGTACAGTCACCCACCCTGGCAATCTTCAAAAAGTGCCTTGACACCCACCTTGCTGGGATTGTCTTTCCTGCCCAAGTACAGGGGGGCTGGACCCAATGATCTGTAATGTCCCGTAACATCTATGAAACTATGACTCCCCCAGAGCCTGAAGTGGGCAGAGGTCTTTGCCCTGCTGCTCCCTCCTCTTGGCTTCTGAGCACCAGGAGCCAAGTGGAGAAAGTGGCATCATGAGCCCCCTGCCTTCACTCTGGAGTTTCTGGTGTGAGAAGCAGCAGTGGGCTTTCCCTTCTGTTTTTCCTGCTGCTCCAGTCCTCCCTGAAAAGGAAGGACTGAAGCATTCCATGCTCTGCCCAGACCAGATCATCCTGGTCTCAGGAAGACTCAAGGAGCAAGGGAGAGGGGGCATTTGCAGACTGAACACCTGTACAATTCCCTCTCCAGTAATCATTTCTAGTAGTGGAAATGTTCCACCACTAGAAATTAACATTTCCATGTGGCCTAGGTTGGGTATCCCTATGCTTCAGTGCAGTCACAAAAGTGACTCTAGTATAGGCATACCAAGAGCACAGACTATGAGTCCCCTCCTATAAGGTGCTTCATTTTCAAAGCCATGGTTTGATGGTGGCAGGAGAAATGTCTACTGCCATACAGAAGCAAATAATTTAAGAGGCTTAATGTGATGCTTCCATGTTCAGAAGCTGAAGAAACACATTTTTTCCTGTATCTGTTTGTAGCAGCAAGACACGAGCTGCCACGAACACCGGCAGCCTGGAAGTGCCATGAGAACCCCAGCCCTGGGACTTACTGGCACTTCCAACAGCGGGACAGCTGGGGGAAACCCCAGCTCTGCTCCCAGCATGCTTTACCAGTGCATGCTGGCTCCAATTTGTCACGTGGAGGACTTCATAAAGATGTGCCCGCCACCAGCGAGGGAGGAGACTGGAAGAGGAAGCTGGGGAGTGAGAAAGCCAGCTTCTAGCGTGGCATGCCCTGGCAGGGGCGAGTGGAGGGAACCAGCAGAGGTTCCTTTAAAGGAAGACTTGGAGGAGTCTTCAAACTTTCCTAGGGAGCAGCAGCAAGAAGAACTGGAGTGGCTGATTGGCCAATCAAGAAGCAGGGAACACTTGCCATCCTGGTGAAGAAAAGAAGAATTCTAACCATGAGTGGAGTGGGGGAAGCAGAGAAAAGTCTTTCCCCCCATCCTCAAAGAATGTAGCTGATGGTGCAGTAAAAAGTCCCATCAGGGGTATTGGACATTGCACAGAGGCAGGCAGATTGCCTATGGACTTAGGTTAACTTAGGCTTCTGGCTTAGATATAAGTTGCACCAAGTATTTGAGGATGTTGTGGGCATGCTGATGGCCCTACTTACCTGAATGTGACTGATAACATCGGGTTGGTGCTAGGACAGGATGTAGGGGAGGCAGAGCCCCATGGTACATTGCTTGACTGAGCAAAATCCAGGTGTAAAGGAATTAAAACTATTCCTCCTCTTCACTATTGAACACATCAAGCCTGGCAGGTGAAAAGAGGATTTGCACCATAATATTTTGCAACTTGAGTCAATCTGTCCAGTCCTAAGTGTGGGCATGCAGAGGACCCTGCCTCAAGATATAAACATCCAGCCAAGACAACGCAGAGACATTTACACTGTTTTGTGTATTTTACAAAGTCCATTCAACTTTAAAATCCAATTGCTACTTTGCAATACTTCATATTTCTACAAAGAATTTTAGTTTAAATTGCTTCCAGGTGAAGTCCAAAATCCCTCCTCATATAACTCCACTAAGCCACACAACAAAGGAGTTCAGCTCAGTATCATTAATACGCACATGGCATCAGAACACTGCAATCTTCACAACCTATTTAAACAGCAACAATTTTTATGTACATGGCAACATGCTATCTAGAACTACTTCTCCTTTGTTTACCCGCTGTGCAAGCTCAACAGTTTTATTCATACCTGGCTGCAACTGAAATGAAAGTTGTGGGCTTTTTTCTCATTGCCACTAGCATATAAAATTATAGATGAGTAAATAGAAAATTTCAAGATCAGGTCTATCAGAAAGTTCCTTTATTTAAGGGCCTCCTCAAGCAGTGGCAGAAGTGGTATGGGGCATCCATCACAGCTGCCCCAGGTGCTGACTTGAGGATGAAGGGGCAGAAAATCCCCACACAATTGTGTTCTGTGCAGGTGACTGCTGTGAAATACAAATATATAAAGTTAGTAGTCCTAGAAATAAGAATTCCCCTATGAAGCACTTGCAATTACCCTCTGCAAAATCCTGGCTGACAATCACAAGTGTTGTTCTAATATACATGAAAAGCATTGTGACAAAGATGGACTACATTTATACTGCAGCAGTGTATGCTGTGCAGTGGGCAAGGTACACAAACAATGAATAAGGGAAAGATGCAATGAAAAAGAAAAAGCATCATTCTGAATTGCTTTGTGCATGTAACCTATCAACTAACTCTCTGAGCTCTTAGCTGGAAATTGGCAGCAATAGAGAATCAAGGAGAGAAAAATGTATAAACCTTTTTTTTAATGGCATGCCCTTGGGCAGACAAGATGATAAGGCAAAGGGTGCATCAGC
>NW_005842224.1:540946-552749 GCF_000455745.1 Alligator sinensis
ACTGAGTGATGGGGCTGAGTATGTTGTGCTAAAATGTGCTTACCATACATAAGCTGACAGACTCCTCGGCACCCACCATGCTTGACTTAAGCACTTCCACGATGTTACACTTGCCTCTGATGGACTCACCTCAACAATAACCCCTGAGCCTGGATGAATATGGGATGGTATTCCATTACTGAAGGGACCTAATTCTCACTTAACCAAGAGTCTTTTACACCACTTTGGCATTGTAAGGGGTCCCTAAAATTGATGCTTTCCTTCAGTTTAATTCCCCTTTATGCTGGTGAAGGAACATAAAGGACTTTACTTAAAAGGAAAATCTGCATTTACTGACTTCCAGAACTAGTGACCATAATTTGAAAATTTAAAATAAATACACCAACTGGTTTGAAACATTTGGCAAAAACTATTTGCTCCAAAATATGGCAAACAAAATGCAGGAGCATTTGAAGTGCTCGCCCTATGTAGCAGCATTTAATTCCAACAACAGTCTTTCCTTTCTGCCTAACTGCCAACTGATTCTGTTATCACTTTGGGGAACACAGGTTTGTTCTTTATCTTATCACTTCAGTTCTTTGTACCTTATTCTTTGGCAGACAATTTAGATTCACAGTAATTCCAGATGAGATTTTTTTTTCCAGTCAACTCTTTCACTTAACTGCAGCTTGCCTTGCCTCTGTGCAGTCATTTATTTAAGTTTCAAGTTATTTTTCTCCGTTCAGAGACTAAATTTGAAGTTATTTTGGGAGAAAGTTAAAAAGACTTAGAGAATCATTTTCCCCATTTCTTGCTTGGGCACCACTATTACCCCTTCCTTCACACAAATTCACAAAAATAACTCATCTAAAAACAATTTTCCTTGTCAACAAGTCAGCATCTCAACAGCTGAAAAGAAATGTTTTAAGAACAGTGATGCTGGCTGAGAACAGGTGGTATTTCAAGAAATAATATGCAGCCAGGGTGAGCTACAGCATCGTTTCGCTAATAAAGAGTGTAATATACATCTAGATACAGTTCCCAAAGGTCAGGTTCCAAGGTCACTAAATTATCATGGGTCTCAATAAAGCTCAAATTAAGATCACATTACTTTGCTAGCCAGTAAAGTTCAGCTCAAAACATTGCACAGCTAGGGGATGCTCATTGTTTGTCTTACCATTTCTATGCAAATGAGCAGCCTTGTAAGATATGCAGTCATGGAAATGCTTTATTAGTTGGTGTATTACAAGTACATGATGTGCCAGCAAGCTTTGCAAAGGCAGCTACACACAATTAATCTAGCAATTTTGTCTACCAATTTTAAGCAAATTCCAGCTTCCTAGCAGAACAAAGTTAATGGCCCTCATGAACCATAAGCAGTCACCCACTTCACAAGTAATGACTGGCTATTATTTCTCAAGTATTCACTAATAACAATCTATTGTATGTTCCTTCACATCATTTATAAACTGAAAAAGAGAGTGTCCAGGTTCAGTAGTGTCAAATGTTCAAGAAATATACTCATACAATTCTGTCAGATGCTAACAACTGCCAGTTCAATCAACTACAACTCCTGAAGAAAGTAAGCCAGTAGAAATATGTGCCACTTAGTATCATACCAGTGTTATTGACACTTCAGATGAAAAATAGATTCATCCTTTGCATTCAGAAATTACTAGCATCGGATTTAAAGCAGGGGTGTCAAACTCACCCCATGCTCTGTCTGGGCTGGATCCAGACTATGGGACTCCTTCTGGGATGGATCCCTGGGGCTCTTGGCTGCAGCAAGTCCAATGGTGGGGGGCCAATAGCGGTGGTGAGGGTCTGGTGACAACAGCACCAAGTGATGATGAACCAGGCGGCTGCAGCGTACGGAAACCAAGGGCTATATCACACATCCCTTGCTTACCTTCCTGCTGCCAATGGCCATGTCCAGTAGTGCCTAGTGGCCCTGAATTTTGCATCAGCCTGTATCCTGAAGCAGGGTGGATCCAGCCCACAGGCCATATGTTTGATACCCTCAATTTAAAGGATCTGGAGTGTTCTTTATGGGGACCTGAGAAAGCAGGTCAAGGGCAAGAACAAAGTCATTACAAAATATTAAGAGAAAGAGTTTTGAATGCTTGTTCTAAAAAATCACTTTGTTTGGCCCAGCACTGCAGAGCTCCAAACCTGACACTCATGGAGAGTTAACTAAGCTAGAGGCCTTAGTGAATCCCTTCTGTGCTGCACAGTGCTCACACAAAACTAACTGAACTCCTCCATCTTGTCCAATTTTACACTAAGCTATATGGAAAATTTCAAATGGGCCAATGACCCCTTTTAGTTATTTTATTGTCTTTGTCAACAATCAGGATGAGCAGTCCTGAGGAACAGTTGATTCCCAAGTGTTATTCATGACTCTACCAGTGACTTGAGCAAATTGTCAAACTTACCTGGGCCTTGGTTTACTGATTTTCTCTTACTGATGGTGTATTACTTACCATGTAATGCCCCAATGTTTAAACAGTGCAGAGATCCTCTACTAAAAGCCAATATCTATATTAAATTGCACGTAGTGTTGTTATACTATTATAGCAAAAAGTTCAGCCTATAAAAGTATTTAAGCCAGCAACTTCTCAATTGTTTGAATAAAATACAGCTCAGCTGCTGTAAAGAAAATAATGGAAGGGTTTTTTTTAAATTAACCCTCTCCCCACACTTCTTTTCTAAGCTTATTCAAAGGGAAGGAAAGAAATTGCAGTTCTAATTAAAACATTTGTAATAGACGTTCAGTTTTGCCTGGTTCCGTGGGCAAGGATGTGCAGGAAATGGATCGCAGCTCTGCCCAGGGCCCCAGCACCTTGCTGTCACCACCCCATGATCCTGGCCCTGGCTCCACCCACCCTTCCTGCTCCTGGATACTGCTCCCCACCTGCCTGTGGCCCCATCCCATTGGCCTGCCCATGCGGGTCCCAGGCCGGTCTCCATGGAGACCCCACCCATCCACCTGCTCCATCCAGTGCCCTCAGTGCTGGGTGCAGGGCAGATGGACCGGGGGCCAGATAGGATCAATTCCCTCCCCCTGCCCCTGCTCCGCTCCATGCCAAGTTAGCTCTACCTCCCCCCGGCCCACAACAGATCACTGAAATTCCTTAAGTGGCCCTCCAGCCCAAATAATTGCCCACCCCACTATAATCCCAGAAAATAAAAACCATTGTCTTTTCCCATTTCCTCTTTGTTTCCATTTAGTCTGAGGCTCTTTCTGTCCATTGCACTGAAAATGGCCTCACAAAAGTTATCAGTAAGACTTCTATAGTTTTTTTCTGTATGATTTTATTTAGTTCCACAGTCTGGTAGGACAATGACTTAATTTCCCTTCTCTTATCACAGGGCCAATTCAGTTTTCCAAAATCATGTCCTGAATACTGACTCTTCCTCCACAACTTGTCCATCTATTTTTCTAACTGTCTGACACAGATGATGATCAGGGATGGGTTTTTTTGTTATTTGACTATACAGTGCCTCAAATAATGTTGGTGAAAAAGAGACAGATCTGCATGTGACTGTGGTGACAGAAGTTGTAAATTAGATACACTCCTTTACTTAGACTATAAAGGTTGTAGATCGGGGGATGGTCTCTCAGTTAAGCTTGTTGGGGCCTTATTACACCTATTACATCTGCTAGCTGGAGTTTGGAGCAGTCACACCCTAATGAGGCTAGAGACCACCTCCCACTGTGCCTGACATACACAGCTGTGACTTGCCACTAGAGGGCTGGTGAGCCAGGACAGACTTCTATCCCTGCTCTCCATGGGAGTATATGAAAGATGGGTGGGGAGAGGGCAGGAACATGAAACTGGGATGTGTAGAGTTAATGGGATGTGGATGGGTAATGAAATGGGAGGTGGAAAGGAAATGGGGGTGGGGGAATGGTGGTGAAATGAAGGAAGTCAACCACTGAAGGATACAATAAAAAATGGGAAGAAAAAATAATTTTTAAAGAAGTAAATTAAAGGAAGTCTCATATTTTGATAAATTGAGATTTGGTATGGAAGTGTGGGGACTGCTGGTCATGCTTCCTGGTGGCTGAAAGCTGGGAGCAGTGACGGAAGGCACCTTTGGGGGAGCTACTGTCCCTACCCTGCCCCAGGAAAGAAGCCCCAGCTCATGGGGACCCAACATGGCCCCAAACCTTGTTCCCATCCACCTAGAGCATCCACCTCTGGGGCTTGCCAGAGCCTGGGTGGGTCTTAGGGCTTTCTGGGGCCCGCCACAGCTCTCCCCAACTCTCTCAGATTTAGAGGGGGAGTGGGGTCAGGCAGTGACCACTTGCCTGGACAGGTTCAGCATTGGTGGGAAAAGGTGCCCCCACTAGCTGTTCCCAGACTGGGCGGCTGGGGGATGAAAGCCCCACCCTCAGGTTCTTTCCCACTCTCCAAAGCTCAGAGGGAGTCAGGCAGTGACCTCCCACCCAATGGGCTCAACATTGGTGGGGAAAGGTGACCCCACTGGCTGGGGGGAAAGGGAAAAGCTGTGGCTGCAGCCCCTGTGACGCTCCATTGAGCAGCCTAGGGTAGGAAAGCCTGATTTTGCCCCAGCCTTGTTCACCCCCCGCCCCCCAAAATCTCCCTGGCCCTCCCTTCCAGACCAGTCTGAACTCCCAGGATGAACTGGGCTGGGTCCTACAGTCTGGGCCCTGCCTTGGGAACCCAGCTCACCCATACCTGGCTCCTTCTTTCCCCAGTACTCAGGGCAGGGTGACCAAGGTCTCTCTGGAGTAGCCTGATGTACAAAGGGGCTGGCAATGGGAGACAGGGAGTCAGTTACCTTCCCCTGAAGATGGGGGCAATGGGGGTGAGCTTGGTTCTCTGGGAAGGGCTCATGCTACAAGACTCACCCCATGTCAGCTGGAGAGCATACAGGGTTTGTCTGCCACCTGCATGGGCAGGAGAGGGCAAACGAGTCCCTCATCCGACTGGAGCCCTCAGACAACAGGGAGCCAGGCACAGGGAGAGGAGTTGGTACAACCAGTCCCAGGGGAACCCCATGAAGCTGGAGGCCAGGGTGGGCTGCGGTGCTCTAGTGCTGGGGGTGGTGGGTGGTAGCTCCTGCTCCCTGGGTACAGGCTCTGCTGTCTCTGTCCTCTCCCCAAGCTGGGTTCCCCATCACCCCAGAGCTCCAGGGGGACATGGGGCTCATTTTCCTTCTCCTGCTTCTGCAGGTGGCAGGGAGGTCTGGTGCTCCCCGACCCTGGCTGAACTGGGCTGACTACTGCAGCCTGGGCCCTCCCCTGGGACCCAAGCTCAACCCCATCCAGCTCTTTCTCTGCCCAGAGGCTCTGGCTGGCTGCAGTCTTGGGGGTAGGTGACTGGTTCCCTGCCTCCCATTCCTGGCTTCATCCATACATCCAATTGCCCAGAGACCTTGGATTGAGAAGGCATCTGGGATGGTTTCTCTGCCAAGTCATCAGCATGCTGCCCCTGCTGTTGCCCTGCCTGTGCTATGGCCCAGCACCTGTTACCCTCTTCCTCCAGTGCCACTGTCCTTCAGTCCCCCCTGTTCTTCCTGCTTAACGGGGCTCCCCCAATTCAGGCTGTGCTAGCTCTGTCCTCTGAGTGGCCTGGGATGAAGAACCTCAACAAGCCACCAGCTTTGTCTCCCACCAACCCCTCCAACCCCCCTACTGTGGATAATTGTAGGCTGCCTACAGGCTCAGAGTGCAGGGTTTTGATACAGCCCAATCGGGTCTGGGTCTGCAATGATGCTCTTCTCTCCCCATATTGTGCTGAAGTCTAGCACCTCACAGCAGCTCCAATTTGATCCCCAGCTGACAGGGTCTAGAGGGGGCACCCTTTGTCTAATGCTAGATAAATGAGTTAGAGGTTGATCAACAAAAAGTGTGTGCAGACTAGGTGGCAGGTAATCTGCTGAGAGGGAGTTGGCTTGGTGCCAGAAGTGCCCCCTGGACAGTAGAGTTCAGGAGATGGAAAGTTTGTCCACACAGAACAGGGGGTTGGGAGAGGAATCACTGCATCCTGGGATCCTGGAGGACTTCAGTAGGGCAGCCCATCTGTGGGGAATGGCCACACATTAATGGAACACAAGCTAGGTAAGGGCCCTGTTACACCTTACACTGTGAGCCACAAAAATGTCGATCAGTGTTAGTGCTACTACACCTTACGCTGTGAGCCACAAAAATGTTGATCAGTGTTAGTGCTAGCCTGGGGTTTGAAGCAGTCAGACCCTTAGTGTAGAAACTTTCCCTGTCAGTCCCCTACCTGCACAGCTGTGACTTGCCACTAGAGGCCTGGTGAGCAAGGGCAGGACCAGGAGCTGGAGCTGTAAATTGCTACCAGAGGGTTGGAGAGCCAGGACAGGCTACTATCCCTGCTCTACAGGTGGGGGAGTGAGAGATCCTAGGACACTGGAGGACTTCAACTTGGGGGACACATCTGTGGGGAGTGGCCACACTTTAACAGAATAGGAGCTGGGTAGTATAGATCAGAGATAATCCTGCCCTGCCCTGATGCAACTTTGAGCTGAATAATTTTGAATTATAATATTTTGAATTATAATTATAAATAAATCCCAAGGAGAAACTCCTCTTAGTTAGCTCACTCACCCCAAGTCACCAAAGCTGGGAGTTAAACTCAGATCTCCCATGTGGTAGGCAAGAACACTACCACACAGCCACCACTGCTGGTAGAGCAGAGATAATCCTGCCCAGATCAGAGATAATCCTGCCCTGCCCTGTCCTGATGCAACTTTGAGCTGAATAACAAGTGCTTAAAACCACTTAATGTATTAATGTGTGGGCAATTCAGGGGTTAAGGCCTCCAGGAGATGACAAAAAATACTGTACAAGACCCCCCAGTTAGAGAGATTGAAGGACTGCAGAAGCTTGTTTATGGTTCCACAAATAAAAGGGTTTTTTTAGTTCTTGTCATTCAGGTATGCCTGTGTGTATTGAACCCAGTGATCGCTACATGGTTTCAAAAGTGATAAATGAGAAAAATGTTTTCAAGTCCTGAGTTCCAAACTGCAAAGACGTTGGAAACTGAGAGCAAGTAGAGCAACGCAGCCACGTGTAAGGACAAGGGCCTTGGTAAGTGATCTGCCAGAAGAGTTCTAGTGCAAAGGTAGCTAGTTTAGAAGCTCTGCAATCTCCACATACTGTTAGGCAATATAGCAGAGAACTGGAGGGCATTCAAACAAAAGTTTGAGTGGTAGCTAGCAGCCACAGGGACAGAAAAGAAAACTGACAAAGTCAAATCCTCAACAATTTACCTATTGTGAGGGAGAAAGCAATGGCTGTTTATAATACCTTTACCTTCAAAGAAGCCCAAAATATATAGTTAAGTGTAACACTGTTCAAATTTGAAGAGTGCTACATGCCAAAAATAGAATGAGACCCTTGAAAGACAGAATTTTTTACATGCAGACAAACAACAGGAGAAAGCATAAATCAGTCTGAAGAAACTAAAGAACTAAAGAAACTGAGTAAAAACTGTGCTTTTAGGAACTTGCCAGAATCTCTGATTAGATTTGTGGCATTGTAGACACATTATAAGAAAGGCTACTGCATGAGGGAGACTTTTCCATAGAAAAGACTGTTCAAATATGCAGGGCATCAGAAACTGTGAAAGCCCAGGCTGCAGAGCAGAATACACCAAAAGGGGTCTGTGCAGTAGGCATGAAAGAATATTGCCAGAAAAACCCATCTCACAGGGTGGGATTTTCCATTGGTAAGGAGACTAAGTAAGAGAGAGAGTGAACAGCTACCTAGCGGCAAGTGTGGAAGACAACATAGCCCTGAATGTTGTGCTGAATTTGGCAAGTTCTGTTTTAACTGTAGCAAGAGAAATCATTTTGCAGGTGCTGCTGATCTCAGACACAGAAACCTCAAGCATATGAAGATGACCACATACCAGAAAAATTTTATATAGATATGGTAGAATCAAGTAAACTCAATGCAAGTGCCAGTGGAAGTAACAGTAGTTTCATTTAAATTGGACACTGGACCTCTGGTTAATATTTTCCCAGAGCATGAATATAGAAAATTAAAAATGGGACCAAAAGCAAGTTCAAGAAACATAAAAATAACTGGTTACAAAGGAACAAATGTACCAGTGAAAATGAGATGCATTCCTAGCACCCAGTATGAAAACAGAGTATGTACACTACCATTCCTTGTTGTATCTAAGGAGGTGACAATACTTTTGGATCTGGAGGCTTGTGGAAAACTGAATCTAGTTAAGCGTGAGCTTGCTTCTTACCTCCTGATGATCCTCTTGGCCAGCATGGCCCAAATCCAGACAGTCTATTTAGGAAGAAACCAGTTGTTCCAGAACACCAGAAGCAACCATGTCCTTATAGGAAGAAATGCATCTATGTACAGATGCAAATGCTATCATGCAGAAAGAGGACTCAGCCTCAGTGGTCTCTAGTTCATGAACTTTGTGCTATATGCATAAGCACAGGTGCCAAAAAGTGCAAGTCAATTGGATCTGAGTATAAGGACTCAAGTTTCAGGACTTGGAGGAAAAGCTTCCCACAAAAACAAATCAGAAACAAACTGATGCTTCATCAAGCTAAGAAAACGAGACTTGTTAAAAGAGCTTCAGAAAAGGGGAAATAAGACACTGTGTGGTGAAGACTCACTCCAGACTAAAGTGCTAGTAATCTCTCCTCTACAGATGAGTGTTAATTAATTTTGTAGTTATTCCTAATGGGGAAGATGTAGTGACAGAAGTTGTAATTTTGAAACACTCCCTGATTGAGACTACAGAAATTGGGAATTAAGAGTCTCACAGTTAAATTGGTTAGTCAAAAAGACTGAAGGACTGCAGAAACTTGCTTACCACTCCACAATAAAACTTACGTTTTAGTTCTTCTCATTCCTGTATGATTGTGTTTACTGAACCCAATGATCACTACACTGACAGTGCCCTGAAACTGTCCTGCAACAGTAATAAATGAATAGCTGTACAGTGGTCTGTCTAGTGCAATATCCCACCTACAATAGAGACCAATACCAGATGCTATAAAAAAAGATATCAGGTAATCTGTAGGAGCAATTACCCAGTAATCAAGGTTGGCAGATGTATACTACCTATCATATTTGTAGAGTAAATCTGATCTACATATCATGTATGATAAATAACTGAGAAAGTAGCCAAAATGCCTGATCATTCAGGAAACGCCACAAAAAGTGTGTTCTTTGAAATACAATCAATTTTCCATCTTTAGTTGATCTTAAATTGTCTGTGTTTAATTCCTCATGCATACAGACTCCCTTAGAAACACTTTACACATGACTGCATTTCTAAAGGTTATGGTGTAACAGTGGAACACAATGAATCAAAACGGGAGGTTGACAGTGGCTAGATACAGACATTCAAAAAGCCTGAGGTGGAATTGATGTAAGTTACGTGGTTTTCTGTAAGTGGTGTAGTTTAGATCGGTAGTGAAGTTGGGACCCAGCTCCAGAGCAAGACACACGGGTGTAAGCCCGTCACACTCCCATGAGCTTGGGCCTCAGAAGACCCCTGGCGGACCCCTGACTGGACCCCAGTGCAAGCCGGGAGATAAGTGGGGCCTGCAGTGGGTGGGCACTAGCCAGTGGGGCAGCTGAGCGGAGCCGAGTAGGGTCACCCCCGCTACAGCTCCTACTTAGCCCAACCTCTAGGGAGCCACATGACCAGAGCCATGTGAACAGAGTGCACAAACAGGTATGTTCTGGGCCCAGGGCGCAAGTTTGCACATGAGTTTGTGCAGGAGGGTAGCAGGAGGGGCACGAGGCTCTAGGCAGCAAGTCTGAAGGCAAGGGTCTGCACAGAAGTAGCCCAGACTACTATGTGGACCATGGTGGGAGGAACGCATCGAACCCCAAAATTCCCCCCTGCACCTGGACCCCCCTACTCTGGTACCACTGAGGTGTCTACCTAAATGGAGCCTATGGTTCTGGCCCACACCTGGGTAGTACACTTCCCTTCAAACTGAGTTTAACAATGTAGGAGGGCATCTTGACACCCTCTGGGTTAAAATATGGGGGGAGCATGAGGAAGGGGATATAAATGTAGGAGTCTATTACAGACCTCCCAACCAAGATGAAGAGCTAGATTGAGAATTCTATAGGGAACTGGGTAAGGCTGCATGCTCCTGATGCTTAGTCATCATGGGGGACTTCAACCTCCCCCACATCTTGTGGGAAGAGCACACAGCCAAATCTGATTGGTTGCATAGCTTCCTCATTTGCATTGACAACCTCTACCTAATGCAAGAGGTCTATGGGCTAACTAGGGGACAGGCACTGCTGGATCTGGTTCTGGTAAAAGGGGATGATCTCAGTGACACTGACCATGAATTGATCACTTTTTCTGTCCAACGCAGGGTAGGCAAATGTCTCAGCAAAACAGAAATCCTCAACTTTGGGAAGGCTGGCTTTCAGAAACTCAGGAGACTGGTCAGTCAGGCACTAAGAGACCATGGGCCCTTAGAGAGGGGAGTCCATGAGCAATGGTGGTTCCTTAAGGGTGCAATCCTCAAAGGGCAAAGCAAGTCCATGCCATCCTGCATCAAATGCAGTCAGCAAGCTGGGAAACCCCCTTGGCTAAATAGAGAACTTTTGGACCTCCTGAAACTAAAAAGAGAAGCCTACACCAGATGAAAAACAGGAGCCATTACCAAGGAGTGGCCCACACCTGTAGAGAGTGGATCAGAACTAGCCAAGGCAGAAGCCAAACTCAGGCTAGCCATGGGAATCAAGGACAACAAAAAGTCCTCAGATATGTGGGAAGTTAGAGGAAAAAGAAAGGCAACATTGGACCTCTGCTAAATAAAATGGGGCAACTGACATCTGACGCTCAGGAAAAAGCCAATTTCCTAAATGATTACTTTGTGCCAATCCCAAGGCCATCTTTCACCCTGTCCAATAGGACACAAAACATCTAGGGGGTGGAAGATGGGCCCACAATTGATGTAGATCAAGTAAGGGAACACTTTGAGAGGCTTGACATCCACAAATCTATGGGCCCGGACAGAATGCACCCAAGAGTCTTGAAGGAACTGGCGGACATCATAGTGCGCCCTATGGCAAAGATATTTGAGAACTAATGGTGCTCAGGAGAGGTACCAGAGGACTGGAAAAGAGCCAACATGGTCCCAATCTTCAAGAAAGGAAGGAGGAAAGGTCTGGGGAATTACAGATCAATCAGTCTGACATCCATCCCTGGAAAGATCCTGGAGAAAATTATCCAAGGGTTCTATCAGCATCAGGCTAACAGAAGGCAACTTTGTGAGTGCTAACCAACATGGCTTTGCTACCAGAAGGTCCTGCCTGACCAACCTCATCTCCTATGACCAGGTGACGCATTGCCTGGACAAGGGAGATGAGGTTGATGTCATATATCTGCAGTTCAAGAAGGGCTTTGACTTGGTCTCCCATGATGTCCTCATGGCTAAGTTGAAGAACTGAGGCCTCGATCATCTCACGGTCCAATGGCTGGGGAACTGGCTCCAGGGTTGGACCCAAAGAGTATTAGTTGATGGGAGCAAATCAACTTGGCGCAAGGTGACCAATGGTGTCCCTCAGGGCTCAGTGCTTGGGCCAATGCTCTTCAACAATTTCACAAATGATCTGCATTTCGGTGTCACATGCGGGCTGGCAAAGTTCACAGATGGCAGTAAACTATGGGAGAAGGCAGCCATACTGGAGGATAGGCTAGGGATACAGACTGACCTGGACAGGCTCACAAGGTAGGCAGACCAAAACCTGAAGGCATTTAACACAGAAAAGTGCAGGGTGCTCCACCTTGGGAGGAACGACCAGCATCATACTTAT
>NW_005842224.1:552778-557934 GCF_000455745.1 Alligator sinensis
ACTTGGGATTCTTGATTGACCACAAGATTAACATGATCCACCAACGCAATGCTGTAGCCAGCAAAGCAAACCAAACTCTGGTCTGCATCCACTGATACATCTCAAGCAAAACCAGGGTCATCATCTTCCCACCCTACTTGTCCTTAGTGAGGCCACAGCTAGAGTATTGCATCCAGTTCTGAGCCCTCCACTTCAGGAGGGACATGGATAAGCTTGAGAGAGTCCAAAGGAGAGCCACCACATGATCAAAGGCCAAAAGAGCAAGCCTTATGAGGAGAGACTGAAAGACATGGGGCACTTCAGTCTGAAGAAGAGAAGGCTCAGGGGGGGACTTAGTGGCAGCCTATAAGTATATAAGGGAGGGGCACCAAGATCTGGGAGAACAGTTGTTCACCAGGGCTCCCCAAGGGATAACAAGGTCTAATGGCCACAAACTTTTGGAAGGCCGATTTAGACTGGACATCAGGAAAAACTCCTTTACAGTTCAAGTGTCCAGGTTCTGGAACAGACTCCTCCCAGAGGTGGTGCAAGCACCTACTCTGGACTCATTCAAAAGGCATTTGGATGCATATCTTGCTGGGATCATTTGACCCCAGCAGATTTCCTGCCTATGACAGGGGGCCTGGATTCAATGATCTCATGAGGTCCCTTCCAGCCCCTAATGTCTATGAAATCTATAAACAGAACACACATTCACTTCAGTGGGAGGGGCAAATCTTAGACCAGGTTCTGCTTTGTTTAAACCAGACTGTGGGCACGTCTACATGAGACACTGTGTCACTGTAGCCCATTGCTACAGTGATGTAGCTCATCACTACAGGGACATAGCACTGGCAGGCACTAACCATGATGCTGCCACTACTGCACAGTAGGGTTAGAAATGACCTTTGTCCTCCTGGGACTTCCAAAAGCAAGTACTACATGACTGCGCAGTATGAACTGCACAGTGCGGCATGTGTAAATGAGCTCAGTGTATGCCAAACTTCTGTTCTGTTATGGGTATAGAATGGTTTAGTGTGCCAAAACTCTGTTCTGTTATGAGTGTAAACTGGTTTTCAATCACTAATACCAGTAAAAGGGTAATGTCTGTATCTGGCCTCATGAAAGATTAGAGCTCTAAGACAGGGGTGGGCAAAATATAGCCCGCGCGCCAGATCCGGCCCACCAGGCACTTTCATTCAGCCCACAGTGCCCTCCAACGAATTGCACCCCACCCAGCCCTTCCACCCACAATGGTGAGAGTGAGACGTCCATGTGTACAACCCCCCAACATACCCTCTTGGGCTTTGATCCCACTCTCTTGGGTGGAAGGGCTCTGCTTAGCCAGCAGCTTCTGGGGAGGGCTCCCGCTGCAGTAGGGCAGCAGGTAGGGAAGTGGTGGGGCTGGTTGGGGCGAGGAGTGGAGTTGCAGTTAGGCAGAAGTGGGAGAGCAGCATGGAGCTTGTGCCCAGGGGGCACCAGGAATGTGGAGCTCAGCAGGGCAGGGTGTGGGTGTGAGGTGTAGGGACCCCCCACACATTCCCTCCACAGCGTGCAGACCCTGCTGCTGGCAGCAATGGCAGGTGGGAAGGTCAGGACGCTCATGCCTGGTCAGGCTCCCAGTGGGGTGTGGATCTGGCCAGCAGTGCATGGAGGGAGGGAGTGCAGTCTGCCCGGCTACCTCTATCAGGGCTCTGCGCCCCATGCCTGCAGCTCCAGCACTCAGAGTGGGGGAAGCCCCATACTGGAACCTGTTGCCTCCCCCTGCTGCACAGGTCCCCACACTCTGCTGGGAGTGAAGGGAGTCCCAGCCCCTTCTTCCCCATGGAGACCAGCATGGAGCTTCCCTGCTGTGAGTGCAGAGCTGCAGACATGCCACGCATATCTCCTGTGATAGAGGCAGCTGGGCAGGCTGCACGGGGGTGTGTTCCTTGCCCCCAGCAGAGTGCTGGCCACCTCTATTGCAGGGGCTTCATGCCATGCACCTGCAGCTCTGTCACAGAGCACTGAGGTGCCCTGCTCCCAAAGAGGGGGAAAACTGCTAGGGAGGAAGCCCTAGCAGGCAATAAGGAGCCCAGCTGTGGGTTGCCGGGGCAACCAGGGAAGGTCAGCTGACCAGAAGGGGCAGGGCCTGGGTCCCTTATAAACCCTAGGGGCTGGGGCTAGAGGCAGTTCCCTGCTAGGTGCCAAAGAGGAAGGAGCTCTCTGCCCTGGGAGAGATGGGAAACCTGATGCAGGGGTTGCATCTGAGAGTTAAAGGGTCACTGGTAGGACCGAATGTTGTTTGGGCCGGTTGGCTTCTGTTTTTGTTATAGCGAAGGGCTTGTGTTTATGTTGTTGTTTGTGACCGGTGGTTTGGGAGAGGCTATTAGGGGTTGGAGAAGGCCTCATAGGGAACTCACAGAGGAGTGTGCGGACCCCAGTGCCAGTGAGGGTGCAGCGTTTGGGGTGCATAGACTCCAGCCCTAGAGAAGGGCAGTTGAGAATCCCCAGAGAGGGGATGTTACTGAGAGGCCCCAGTGAGGGCCTGGTGAGCCCCAGAGAGGGGGCGGCCTTTATTGAGAAGCCTAGTGCAGGCATGTTGAGCCCAGAGAAGGCCCCAAGAGAGGGTGGCCTGACAGAGAAGACCCAGAAAGGGGGCAGCAGTATTGAGGATTGCCCTGAGAGGTGGCAAAAGCCCAGAGAAGGGGGCAGTTACTGAGAAACCCCAGTGCAGGTGTGGTGAGCCCTGGAGAGGGGGTGGCACTACTGGGGAGCCCCAGAGAGGGGGCAGTTGCTGAGAAGCCCCAGAGGAGGGGATGTTATGGGGGGAGCCCCAGAGAGGGGGCAGCATAACTGAGGAGGCTCAAAGAGGACAAAAAGGGCATAATTAGGAACATCTATTCTATCAGTGAGGTGTGGGCTGCGGTGTAGGGGAGGAAATGGAGCCGCAGATAGCACCCCCTGGCAGCGGGGCAGTACAAGGGCAGCGACCTGCTAATTAACACCAATTAATTAATTAACAACAAGGCATGGCAGGCGAGTAGGTGGGCGGTTGCCCCAGGAACAGGTGTGCAGGCCACATTTAGGTCGGCCCAGATTGTGTACCTGTCACAAGCTCCCAGACTCGCAGTGGGGAACCCTGTGCTGAACTCCATGGGGAAGCAGGGGGCAGGGCTCCCTCTACTCTCAGCAGAGTGCAGGTCCCTGCAATCAGGGAGCAGGTGAGGCAGCAGGCTCCAGTGTGGAGCTTGCCCCACTGAGTGCTGGAGCTGCAGGCATGAGGCAAAGAGCCCTGGTGATAGAAGCAGCGAGGCAGGCTGTGTTTCCTGCCCCCGCACTGTCAGCCAAATCCTCACCCCACCAGGTGCTTGTGCAGGACATGAGCATCCTATCCTCCCTGCCTGCTGCCAGCAGCAGGGGCTGCATGCCATGGGGGAAGTGTGTGTGTGTGTGTGTGTGTGTGCCCCACACTCACACCCTGCCCCCACAACCTCCATCAACATATACATACACCTCAACATACCCTATGCCTCCCTACAAAGCTGCACCCTTTCACAATCCCCCCCACACACTCCCACACCCCACCATACACACAATAAAAAGGAGTGACACTTTATTTCTGAGTTATTATACAATCCCTTCTATATACAGTACACAATCACAATGACTAATATTTTTCTAATAAAATTAAAATATATTATAGTAGGTGTTTGACTTTTAGTGTGTGATTTGTTTTTTTTCTGGTTCTAAAATGGCAACCACCCCGCCCCCTCTCAAAAGGAGTATCTGGGAGGGGAAGGAGAGCGCAAGGGGAGGGACTTCCAGTGGCAAAAGTCAGGGGCTAGTGGGCAGGACTTCTGGTCCCAATGTGGCAACCAGGGGGCAAGGCAACTGTCAAGAGATGGGGCTACCTATGCAGCCCCCAACAGCTCGCCAAAACTTGTTAAGCGACCCTCAACCTGAAATAATTTCCCCCTTCTGCTCTAAGAGCTGATGGTGGCAGAAATGATCAAAATATTTGTTTTTTACAGCAATGCATGCATGATGAAAAAATATATATCTGCATATTCTTAAACCTGTAGTGCACAATATGATGCAGTAGTTCTGAGGTTCTGATATATTATTTCCATTTTTCAAATCTGGCAACACTGCTAATAACACACCTCATCTTTGTTCTCAATCCAATGAGTCCTTCACTTAAAGGAAAAGCTAAAAGTTTCCATTTAATACCTGGTTAGATCATACCATTTTTAGGTCAAAGCTTGTCCAATGACTGTTATATTTTTTCTTTCCTGGTTTTTTGCAAGACTGAAGCTTTCTTCTAAGGTAGGTCTGCAATGAAAACCAGTCTTTCAAAAAGTACTTCTGTTCACCAGTTTTAATGTTTCTGCAAGAAC
Organism: Alligator sinensis; assembly: GCF_000455745.1. NCBI lineage: Eukaryota > Metazoa > Chordata > Crocodylia > Alligatoridae > Alligator > Alligator sinensis. Next base: position 557,137 of record NW_005842224.1, read on the forward strand.
AAGGAACATTTAATGAAACAGTTTGTAAATTTACAACTTCTCACAAGACACAATTATCTTATGGCAGAAGATGATACTGAAATCCAGAGCTCAGAAGGATACAGAATTGAACTAAATGGTAATATAAGTAATAAGCAGTGATCCTGCTTTTCTCTGTTTAAAAACTGCAAATTCTCTGATTTAAAAATTCCAAATTCTCTTAAACCCCCAAATCCACATATTTCTGGGATTAAAATGAAAGGCCACTATATATATATCTTATGGCAGAAGATGATACTGAAATCCAGAGCTCAGAAGGATACAGAATTGAACTAAATGGTAATATAAGTAATAAGCAGTGATCCTGCTTTTCTCTGTTTAAAAACTGCAAATTCTCTGATTTAAAAATTCCAAATTCTCTTAAACCCCCAAATCCACATATTTCTGGGATTAAAATGAAAGGCCACTATATATATATATATGGCATTTGATTTTAGGGCTTTTTATCATGGAAAAATCAAAGCTCCCCCTGCCCCCTTCACTCACCAGGACACAGGTCCAGCTCCAGCTGTACCCCCTCCCCCCCGCCTCCCCCACTGTGTGGTGCCAAGCAGCCCTGATATGCAGTGCTCTGCGGATGCCTTTGACCCTTACTCCCAAACCACCCTCCCCCAGCCCTGCTGGTGCCCCTCAGTCCCAACCCACAGCCCCCTGGCCCCTAACCCCTGGCCCTGCTGGTGACCCTCACTGCCAATCCACAGCCCCCTGGGCCCTGCCAGTGCCCCTCACTCCCCACCCACAGCCCCCTGCCCCTCCAGC
>NW_005842224.1:558023-589683 GCF_000455745.1 Alligator sinensis
CACCCGTGGGAGGCAGCGGCTGCTGAAGCTGGAGCAGAGCATGGAACCTGCCTGCCCTTTTCCCATGGGCAGCACAGCTGGAGCGGAGCACAGGGGGCAAGGGGCAAATGTGGGCTGTCCTGTGGGCTCAGGGCTTCTGGCTCTGCAGCCCTCCCCACAGGGCCTCCATGGCCAAGCAGGCAGGACCCAGCACAGTAGGGTAGAGCAGGATGAGGCGGCTCAGTGCCGCCGCCAGGAGCCCCACACTGCCATGGCAAGGCACTCCCTGCCTGCCCGGTGGCAGCAAAGGTCCTAGGGGAGAGCAGTAGGACAGGAAGACTTGAGCCTGCACCTGCCAACCTGCATCCATCCCTGCCCCAACACAAATCTGGGGGGCATGTGCCCTCCATGCCCGTCCCAGGAGTCTCTCCCGAGATTGGTGGGAAGCCAGCCTCACCACCGTCCCCCAGATGAGCTGCCTATGGCTCCATCCTGCTCCGCAGCCAGGCCCTGTGGCCTCACATTTCCACCCTGGCCCCAGGCCCCCAGCCCCAGGCTCCGTGCACCACCTCAGCTGGGCAGCAACCCCAGCCTTACCCAACTCCCTCCCTCCTTCACTATGGGGGTCTCAATCCCTCCCCCACCTCGCCTGCCAGACTTACCTGCAGCGAGCTGCAGGAGTTGCTCTCCATTTTGCCTAGCTGCCACATGCACGTGTTCATAAACACATGCAAGTGATGCCCCCTTCTTGATCATGCTCCTCCCGCTCCCTCCCAGCCCTTTGCAGGCTGGAACTCTGCCAGTCTGCAAGGGGAAAGCCGGTTTCCCACATTTTTGTCCTTTAAAGGAGAAAATCCATGTTTTTCTCCTTAAAATGAGAAAATCCATGTTTTACCATGTTTTTCCATGGCAAACAGAAAACCTGGGTCCCTGGTAATAAGCATATTGAGAGTTACAGTGGTACAGAGGCCTAACTAGTGAGTTTTGCACTCTGAGCAAAACCCTGCCAGAGAGGGAGCAGGTGGCAGGAGCCAGCAAAAGAGGAAAAATCCAAGCAAAAACATTCAGGTTTGGAGAAAATGACTTACTTGTAATTCTTCCTCTTTGAAGGTAGTGACTATAGATAACCTGCTCAGGGAGAATGTTCTCTCAGCTGTCAGCTATCTTTCAATTGGTAATGACCTATTCTAACGTGCTGTGGTAAATGAACTGGCATTTATTGATTGCCATATGCTATGTAGTGCCTTTAGTCATAACTAAGTCTCTCCTGGGAATCCTACAGAGGCTTTTGAGGTTGCTTATGAGGTGTTCTGATTGTAGAGGAAGCACACACAGATGAGTCACAAAACAGACAATAAATGACATATTGAACAAAATGACAATTGCTTAGTAAACAGAATGAACTTCTTTAATTTATTTCTTTTGCAGGCACAGCTTCTTAACATGACTGCTGATCTAGAATGCCTGTCAGTGATTGCTGTTTAGTCAAGACTGGTCTAGGTCTTTTACAGAAGAATAAGGTTGTATCTACATTGGATGCATGCTACTCTCAAAGCTGCTGCTGAAAAATTAGCCCTCCCTATATACTCCTGGTCTGTACAGTCCAAAACCAGAACTGACATGGAAAGAATGCTGTAAGACAAGGGTGGTCATTGGTCAACCTGCAGCATAGGCAGCCTGTGTGTGGCATGTGGTAAACCAGCAAGGGGATAGGCAGCACAGTGGCAGATAGAGCAGGGATCAGAATGCAGATTGGAGCGCAGGGCTAATTTGTGGAATTTCTACCATTCACAAAAGATAGAAATGAATAGAAGTATCTAATAGGTTAAAACAATAGGGGGCAAAGGGAAAAACAAATTGGGTGAGTAGAAAAAGAGGGTTATATTCATTCCAGCCTCCTCACTACCTACTAATTTTATGTTGCTCTTTACATTCCAAGTTATTTCAGGCAAGGACCTCTCTTTCTGCTTTATGCTCTGTAAAGGGCACATACTAAATAATTTTTTTAAAATTCCAGGGCCTACATGTGACAAAACAGTCTACAAAAATACTTTTAAAGCTGTCTTGTAACTGACCTTTCCACCTCTCAATAATAAAAAGGAATGACATGTAACTTGTATGGTTTCACAACATTTTCTGGCTTCATTTTCTGTAAGTGTAAATGATGAATGTGGACACCGCTACATTATGCTACACCAGAGGAGTTAAATATATGCTATACCAGAGTCGATAGCTGCCATCCTGAGTGTCACAGGGCACTTAGGTGCTTGCTCCTAGAGGAGCAGAAACTGCCTGGGGAGAGCCCAAAAAGCCAGACAGGAGCCCAAATGCAGGTTGCCATGGCAGCTAGCTAATGAAGTAATTAGCCTGCACCTGGTCAGCTGGCCGGAAGCAGCAGGGCCCTGGGCGCATATAAACCCCAGGACAGGGACTAGGAGGGAGTTCTCTGCTGGTAGCTAAGGGGGAAGGAACCATCCTAGAGTAAGCAAAGGGAAGAGGCCTGACTAAGTTCTGTTCTGGGTAATGTAAAAGGGCTGAGCACACCTTATGTAGCTTGTGTTATATTATAGCCCAGGGGATTATTTTTGTTTGCTGTGTTATAAGACCAGTGGTTTGGGTGAGGCTATCTGGGGAAGGAGGAGGCCTCATTGGGGGCCCATTGTAGTGTGGGCACCCCGGCGCTAGAGAGGGTGCAGCATTTGGGGGCATAGAGCCTGTGGAGAACCCGGCACTGAGACAGGGCTGCGGTAAAGGGGCAGTTGTAGCCACGCATGTAGCCCATAAGGCTAGGGTGCCCTGAAACACCCATTGTAAAATGGGACCCACAAGGGGTCTGGGAACCCATGGGGTCAGAGAGTCCATCAAACCGTGTCCAAGAGGACTTAAAGGCAGCCTCCCTATCTTCATATTTCCATCAAAGACATGGTGGGCGATAACTGAGGGTGCCCATTGGGCCAAATTGGCACGGTCAAGGGGCCTTGGGAAGATCACGGCCATCCTTAAGGACCCTGTCCTGTGACACTGAGTTAATCAGATTTTCAGGATGCTCTTTCTGTTATTGCTGTAAAATATCTTTCATTACTAAACACCTTCTCAAAGAGACTAGAAAAGATGTTTTATGTGCACATACATGCAGACAACCTTTTTTTTTTTTTTTTTTTTTTTTCCCAAAGTTTCAATATTTTATTTCTCAAACTCTTTGAATTTCATGTGATTAACTTCAAAGCATTTCTTCATTTTATTAGGGTCATTCTGAATTTTAATCCTGTACTCCAAAGTGTCTGCTACCTCACCCAGTTTGAGAGCTCAAGGATGGAGCCTACTGGGTGCTTGGTCAGAGCAGGCAAGCTCAGGTCAAGTGCACTAGTACTCAAGGAAGTGCAGTGAGGGAGGGTGTGGGGTCACAAAGGACAACGATGTAACTTGAATTAGTAGGGGGAACTGATACTGAAATTAAATTCACTGGTCTAACCCAGATTGATTAGATTTGAGTGCACATTGATCTGGGTCTTTCTTAGACCAGGTTCCACCATTTTTTATTTTTTTTATTTATTTATTTATTTATTTATTTATTTATTTATTTTTTAGACCAGTCTATGTGCGGTGAACTTCTGACCTGTTTATAGGTATACATTGACTTCTGATTGCTTAGACTACTGAAAGTATAGTGTCTGCACCTGGCTCTAGTTAAACATTGAGCCACTGATAACTATTCTTTGAGTACAGTAAAACAATCAGTTTACATACCCACCCATTACTTTAATCTAGACAAGGACTTTCCAACTTCTAAGGGGCTGGGTACTGCACTCCCTATGGGCCATACCAGTGTAGGCCACAGCTGCAGAGATGGGGAGAATAGCAGCTTGGTTAGGGCTGCAAATCTATGGGCCGTAACTTGGATGGCCCTGATCTAAACTGTATTTCCTTAGCTTACTTATGATGGTAATACCATGGGTGACAGTATCAAAGGCTTTGTTAATGTTAAGGTATATCGCATTCACTGCCTTCCCTCCATCCACAAGCCCATCACCTTGTCATAGAAGGAAATAAGGTTGATTAACCATGATTTGTGCTTGAAAAAAATCCATGTGGCCTATTCCTTATTACTTTATATGAGCAATGGTGGTTAGCCATGTTAGTGTGAAATCACACAGAAGGCAGTCAGTTCATAGCATCTGATAAAGTAGATTGTTGCCTGTGAAAGCTTTTGCTGCTCTGAACCAGTTATTCTCTAAGGTGTCACCCCACTCTACCTTCTGCATTATTATCTTGTTATCCTTGAGGCACTTGGATTACTTGATTACATCCTCCAGAACCTTTGAGTATCTAGCTTAGACTGCCCAGTCTGTAATTGCCCAATACCCATTCTTAAAGAAGTTAAGGATAAATATGCTGTCCCAGTCTTCAGGGAAATTCACCTGGCCTTTTTGAGTTGTCTAAGATAAATGGCCACTACTAAGACTGCAGTCACCTCAACCAATTCCTGGAGTAGTCTAGGGTGATTATCACCTGACCATGCTAATTCAAAAACATCTCACTTCTCTAAGTCTTATCCTAGCTTCACTGCCAAATGGTCATCATCTGAAAGCTGACCTTACTTGTGAAGAGTAAAATAAAAAAAGGCATTAAACACTTCAGTCTTTTCCGCATCACATATTACTAGATTCCCCTCCCCATTCAGTAAGGGACCTATAGTTTCTGTGGTCCTCCTTTTTACTTCTGACATATACGTAGAATGTTTTTTTTTCATTGCCTTTTTTATATCCTGTGATAGCTGTATTTCAAATTGTCCTCGCCCTTGGTTTTCACTCTTTGTGAGATTCTTTTATATGATTCAAATAATTAAAGAATTCACTGTTTAGTGAGGCTGGTTTCTTGCTGCTTTTCCTCTCCTTCCTTTGCCTCAGGCTAGCATGGTTTGTGCCCTCAGAATTACCTCTTTTTAAAATACAGCCAGTCCTCCAAAACTCCTCCTCCCCTTGGAGTTGCAAATGTATATTACTGAATTTAACATTCCTATGCAGCCTTACACAAACCTCACTGGAGTCAAGTGGACTCCCTCCCTTAACTTCAGGTCTTCAGTGTACAAACTTGGAATTCAAAGGCAAGATAAACATATCTCTACTGGCCTGATCCTGGGGAAAAATGAGTCCTTAACAAAACTTGGGGAACTAAGGAGGGAGGTCAGTCTGGCCAACTTAATTATGTTCACAGACCACTTTTATGCCTTTATTTACAATGGACAAAGTTGGGTTACTTTCCTCCTAAGCAAATATAGTCTAGACAAAGTATTTCTCCCCCATCCCCTCCCATCCTTCTCATTAGAATTGTTTCCATTTTTTTTTCCTCATTATACTTGATCTTTCTTTCTTTCCTTTGGCTCTTGTCCACAGTGTAAGACAACTCCTTTTATTGTTTTTTGTTTGTTTGTTTGTTTGTTTTTTCCTTGTATCTCTACCTCCTTTGTAGACGTGTAGTTATCTTATGTCTTGGGTCCTGAAGTGCAGCCTTCTTCCTCACAGTTGCCCACCATGCCTTGATAGAAAGAAAAATGGGAAGCTAATTGTTGGCAATCAGATGATGAGGGCTGCAGTTTCACTCCCCTGATGGATCCTCTTCACAGGGCTCCAATCCCCCCTTATACCCTGTCCTTGCCACTCCATCAGTGCAATTCAAATCTTTTACTCTTAATCTGCAGAGCAGTGGCCTTGGGATGTCCCCAAGGCCTGAGTGCAGTTTGGCCTGGGTGCTCTAAAGTCTTTCACTTTTTTTATTTCCATCAGTCCTTCAAGGGCAATTGCTTAGTCGACCCGTGTTAAGGCCCATTCTGCCTCACAGCCCCCTTTCTGGGCAATCTTATCAAAGTCCCCTCAAGCAGTCTTTAAAATCCCAATTTACTGAATCAATGCCTCTTAGGCCAGTCTCAACCTGGCGGTGGGCTGAAGTTCCCCAGCCATTGCATCTCACTGACTTGTCACAATTCACCACTTGTCTTCTGCCCTGTTCTCACTATGGAGATGATGCTTCTTCTCCCCTCTCTGGGGAAACGAGAGTCTCTGCCTTCTTGTTCTTATATGACCTGGAGCCTGAGCAAGCCCAATTACCATCAGCTCCTTTCCTCACTTGACCTTGTGGCCAGAGGGTTCTCAGTCTCAGCACAGGAGCTACTTCTGCATTCACTCCTGGTCATCCAACATGGTTTTCCAGAGTGGCCATATGTCTTTCCCTGCTGGGAGGGGTTCCCCACCACTCCCAGGACACTTTCACCACACCGCCAGTCAGAAATGCCTGTCTGCTGCTCCCAGGTGGGTTGTCTGCCCATGCTGTGTCTTGGCTCGGCTCCTGGGGCTGAAGAGTCTTGAGTGCAGCTCCTGCCATGCTCAAACCTGTAATGGGGGCTGAAATTCAGCTCCCTGTTACATTCCTCCTTTAGTATCTCACAGAATACCGTTCTTTCTCTTCATGGCATCTGGTACAGTACAAATATTCAAAGACAAACTTCATGAATCTTATTGGAAGCATTTTTTATTTTTAGGCACTACATCATGCTCAGAACCACAGCAGCCACTAGAGTGGGAATGGCCCTTTTCTATCTGACGGGGATAAATGCCTTGGTAAACTCGGCTTATGTCAGAGAACCAAGACCAGGAAATAAAGCTCAGACTCTTGGCAGCACTCTGTGCAGTCTGTCATATAGTATTTACAATCTCTCAGTACCTTGCTACACGCACTGCAGCTTGTTGCATACACTTTTAAATTGCTGAAATGTGTTCCAAACCTCTATTTTTATAATACTACATGTTGAATACAACTATTTAAAAGCATCATACTTGGATATATTCATTAAAAACCTAACTAGAATTTTAGAAGCTCAGGCTAGTTTATATTGTTTAACAGTAATTTTGATTGTTAATATTATTTCAATATAAGTAATTTGTGGACTTGTTGATTGTCTAATGGGTACTATCCTTTCAAAAAGATGGTTGGGATATCTGGATTCAATGCTTATGGAAGCTTGTGAGCAAAGTGCCAGGCTATATTGAGAAACCTACACAAAGCTTGAAGCACCTTTTTGCCTTTGCCTGTGGATGTTTTCCCCCCGTTTCTAATCATGATAAGGTCTATTCTGCATATATATCACGTGTACCTAGCATTTTGCTGTGGCAAATTAAAGTACTGCAGCTGAATAGTGCTTTGGTACCTTATTGACAGAGAGAGTGGGTATGTCTGCACATGCAATTAATGATGCTGAATAAATACTGGTGCAGTTCCCATCAGTTTATTGTCCCAGGTGCACATGCAAACACAATACCTGGGAACCGCAGCACACTGAGCTGGGGTGGAGCAGCCCTGGCTGGCAGGGGGGACCCAGAAGTTAGCCTGCTATCCCAAGGCTCTTCTGCTCAATGTGTTATGGAGGGGCTGCCTGGGACATGAGGGTACTTCAGCACAGGACTAACTGGCAGGCAGCCCCACATTGTAGCACCTTTGTGCCCCAACCAGCTTCTACATTTACACTGCTGTAGGGTAAATAACTCCACCATAGGATAGTGCTTGTCTGGCAGTACTATCCTACAGTGGAGTTAATTAGTTTACTCCATCCTAATGGCACTGAATGTGTAGACAGTGACATTTTACTGTGGAGCTTATTAGTCAACTTTGAAGTAAACATATCATGTAAACATGCCCAGTGTATGGATGATTTTCAGCCATATCTTCTTCCCCTACTGACTCAAGTTAAAGCACTTCAGCAACATCTGTCTGACATAAAGGAAACAAACCTAATGCATGATGCTCTTCTACTCTAAAACAGTGAAGAAATGGTGGTGAAAAGCATTTTCCCACAACTATGTAAGAAAGTAGTTATTGATATTGTATGTGATATGGTTCTTCAACTGAATTTCATGAAGAAAATTGCTATTTCCCACAAGAAAATTCTATCAATCATTCTTGATTTGCACCAAAATAAAGCTAAGTCTGCCCAAAAGGGTTTTCCTGGCATAGCTGTCTCAGTCAGGAATGTGAAGAAGTATGATTTGTAAATAACACATCCTGTAATGTAGATGCAATTATACTGACAAAACTGTGCCCTGTTAAACTGCAGCTCATTTTGTTGACAGCAGTAGAGACCTCTGGATTAAGCTATAACTGAAAATGTTGTTTTGCTAATACAAGTTGTACCTACACAAAGAACACTTTGCCAATATGTTATACCAATACTGGCAAAACATCCCGTGTTATTATGTATGTGGGATCAGAGTCTGATTCACTGGTTTCTACAAAAGGAAGTGAAAGTCAAATAATTGTAAACCTTCTCCCAATCATGGTTCACTATCAATTTAGGGTGTGATAGGAGTGTAACTAAGCATGCTACCCTATTACAACATCTCATCAAAGTGAGCAAGCAAAATCCTTGAACTGCATAAAGCTTGATGGGCTACCTAAGGCTAACTTTTTCAGCTGTTATTTCTCCAAGCTCTCTCTGATAATGAAAGAACACTTAGACCTTTTTAAGCACCATACCATATTAAATATAAGTCATGTACAAAAAGAGCTCTCAACAAACGTATGAAAATGACTGAACATGGCAACCTTAGCATCCCAATGCCTACCAGAATATGGCAGCTTTTATAAGCTTTTATAACTTTTTTGATAGTTATTCATTTCTAATTTGCCCTTGTGCGGGCCGGGAGCGCCCCGAGCCCTTTTTCGCGCTACACGCGGGCTGTGGCCAGCAGCCCGGGCACGCAGGGGCAGAGAGGGAAGGCCTTCGCTCTGGAATTAGGCATGGACGCGTATCGGTAGTTTAAAAGATTGTTTACTTACACCGAGATGGCAATGGTGTAGGCTGGAAAGCTTGATTAAGTTGCAGTTACAGACAGACACAACACAGACGGTCTCGTGGAGGTTGCTAGGCTCCACGGTGCAGAGCTCCGGATGCTCTGGGTGAACAGGCCACCAATGTAGAAATCGTAAATACGTCTTATAGTAGTCACGCTCGAAGACGGGAAGAGGTGGGCGGTGGATCAGGCCGCCACGCTCCTCTGGATCTCACGCAGGGTTTCTATTACCCTGCCGTGTACCCAGAGTCCCCATGAGATGGATGTGGAGTCCTCTTCGGCTTGGGCGGAAACTGCTCAAGCCTCTTATACGGCTAACAGGCCAATCGCTAGCCGCCACGTGTGAATAATTTAGCACTAGCCAATCACGGGGAACGAATTTGCATACCGGTGGCGGGAACTCTTTTGCACTGTGCATTCCTCTTGCAACTCGAGCAATCCACTCTGCAAAAGAAGCTGCAGAAAAGGCGGGAAACTGGTCCCTGCACCAGGGTTTCCTCTTGCTACAGGAAACTCCTGTGCAATGCTCTGCAACTTAACGTGGATAATTCTGATGCTGAAGCACACACACACAATCATGCCTTTTGGGTCATGACAGCCCTATGAATGTAGAAGCTTTCTGCAGTTATACATAGGATTAATTTTAGTGTTTTACTTCTGGAAACACACAATTCTATCCAGAGTGAATCTAATCAGGTTTTCTTTTGCAAGATCTGCCTGGCTACAAAGAACTAATCTCGGCTCTGATGGCAAATTTGTTGAAGCTCTGCACAATGGATAGCTTTAGCTCCAAAGGGATTTATGTCTGAATGAAACTAAAGAATTTATCAGTCCCTATCACAGAGAGAATCCCTTGAGCGCCAGAGAGAGACAGCGATATAATAATTGGGGCTACAGATTAGATGAACTGAGCTACAACATCTCTTTAGTTGCTGATCCATTATATGCATTACATTTGTCTGTTTTTTATTATGTGACCTTTACAACTAACAATATTTCCAAATAAAGACCATAATACAGTCTTGGTTATAAGCATCTGTTTGTTTGGGCCTTGCCCTGCTACTGGCTCTGATACAGGTACAGACTAAATAGGCATCTGACAGCAGATAGTAGGCTGATTGCCAACGTTATCAATGAGCAGCACTATGCATTTTTAAATGCCTGCTGAATTCCAGCTTGGAGCAAGTGATAAACTCAGGTTTTTCTTTTTTAATTTTATGAAGGTTTATTCTGCATCTATTTTATAGGAACTGAATCAGGTTTTGACAATCTTGGTGCAATATTTCACCAAAGACAATAACTTGACAAGCACTTCCAGTTTCAAACTTAGCCTTTTTTATTTCCCAGGTCACATGAATCCCTGATAAAAACTACTTGTTTAGTGATATTACTTCATGTGTGAATTAGGCTCTCTGGATTGTCAAGGTGAAGAATCAGAAACTAATAAAGATCAGCACATTCATATACTTTTATGAAGTGAAAGAAACAAATACTGCTTTTGAATTTAATTTTGCTGAATGTACTGTTTGTTATATCTTTATAAGGATTTGTTTAAAAGCAGAAAATATTTATAACCAGCAGTAAGCAGGGGGAGGAAGGAAAGCTCTCTTATTTACATGGGTGAAAAAACTGAACAATTCCCGGTCAGTGGAATTTTCTCCAGATGAAATCTAATCTCTAAAATCAGATTCCAGCCTTAGTTGCATCTGTGTTTGGGGGTGGGGTAGGGAATCAGCTCTTCAGCTCTCTATTTATAGGCATCACAACACACACTTTAAATATTGTAATAGGTCAGTCATTCTTGGTCAGATTTGACTTAATAGAATAAAGCAGAGATGGAATTAAGTTTGACTCAATATTTAGTATGCCTGGGATCCTACAACCACCAGAAAGGGAAACACGATTTCACATGTGCAGAGATGGGAGAGCCTTTTTATTTGGAAATTTAAGACTTATTGGTTTACTTCAATTTCAACACTGTTTGTTTACAGAACAAACTAGAGGCTGATGCTCACTTGCATAATAATTGTACAACTGGGATGCAGAATGACTTGGGGCATGCCCCAAGTCACATTTCTAACGGCTTCAAAAGAGCAGGAGAAAACACTGCTCTGAACTGGAGAGCAGCTGTTATGCTGTGACGTTACAGCTTCATGCAGATGTAATAAATACAAGCATAGCTAATCTGCTCCAGTGTTAACCACTATTTATTCAGAGCTATCGCTCACTTTGTATGGCTACAGGCTTATGCAGATGTAACAGGGTGTGGACAGAAATAACAACTGAAATGTTTCAAACACCTTTGAAACGTACTAAAGGGCCACTTGCACAAATATACTTGCCCCTTGAAATGTTCCAATAGCAGCTGAAGTGTTCCAAAATAGTAGCTCTTGAAATGAAGAACTGTTTTGAAGCATTTCAGTTCCTGTTGCACGTGCACCAGGATCCTGCAGCATCCGACAGTGCTCTACTCTACCCTCCCCTTCCATGCAGGAGCAAGGAAGAGCAGGGTGAATTGAGCAATAGTGGGTGCCATCAGTTCCACAGCACTCCAGTAGTTCAAGGAAACTGTTAAGAAGATCCAAGTAGTTGTACCTCGGGGCACTGACAGAAGTGACATTTGTGACCCAATCAGTCCCTTGAAAGTACTCTATAGCCATGCCTTGACTGACATGCACAGCTACAGAGCACTTTAAAAGTGCCCAACCACATGACAATTTAACCTTCATTACATGAGGGTACAGGTGAAGGTGCTCCAAAGCTGAGTGCCTTCATTAACTTCTGTCAGATTGGGACTGGGTTGATGCAACCCAGCCCTACCCTGTCCCCAGTGCTCTCTGTGTGATGAGAGGGGGTAGAAGGGATGGGATAGAGCCGGGTGGGGGGGAACTCCAATCCATCTTCTACCCTGCTCCAGTGTAGGTTGAGTAAGCCCCAGCCCAGAGCTCCATCCCATCCTTCCTACCTTCTCCCATCATGCAGACAGCACCAGAGCTGGGAGGGGGTGGCAGGGCTAGGAGAGAGAGGTTGTAGACATGCAGCTCCTCCTGGATTAGCTCCAGAGTGTAGCTCAATGCCCCAGCCCCCTGACCTAACAGGGAATGTCTGTTGGGTCAGAAGGGTTGCTGTATCTCATGGTGCTTTCTGTGGACAATGACATTGTGAATTAAGTAGGTCCCTACATTTAACTAGTACAGTAACCTTTGCAATCTGACCCCAATCAAAAAAGTGGAACCAGGAAATAAAGTTCTGCTGTCTCTTGTTAGCATTCTGTGGACAAATTCACACCCCCAGGTCTGTGAGACTACAACCACACTGCTTAGGTTCACAAAGTGGTGCAGCAAGATTTGACTGTGTGTGCTACTTCCAGGTAAGATAAATCTGTGGGGTAAGCATACCCTTTGAGGTGTGCAGCACAAAATGTCACCCAACAACTTTTTGCAAAACTAAAGTAAATGAAACTTGCTGAATCACCAGTTTGTAAGGGACTGTGGCAGTTGGAGGGATGTGGTTGTACTGCCAAATTTTCCCCATGAGTGGCATAAAGCAGAAGAGACTGAGTGATCTACATCAGGGGTCAGAAACTGTTTAGCAGCAGTGTGCCAAATTAATAGATCTTGGTCCAAAGGCAGGCTATGGCCACTGTCTTACTCATGCCTAATGTCCCAGGGTTGCAGGCCAGATACTTTGCTTGGCTGACTGGATCTTACCCATGGGCTGTGGGTTACCAACCTCTGGTCTATAATGCTTTCTGTGGCAGGCCCAAAAGGCAGTAAAGATCCATAGTATGTTCCAACTGGAACACAACAGTGATGCAAATTGCAAAACAAAAAATTGCTTGCCTACCATGTCTTGATCTTGTTAAAGAGTGAATAAGGGAAGCTGCCCATGGGCCTTAGAGTGAGCTCCAGTCTTGCTAAATTGCCAACGGGGTTCCCCTGCACCCTGCTAGTCTCAACTATGCCCTCAGGCTCAATAGACCCTCTCAGCCTCACTGTGTCTCTGCAAGGGACCTGTAGCCTTAAGGGCCAATTGCGTGGTTCCATTCTGCCTCTACACCATGCCCCACCATGTCTATTTTCTCTGCCTGTTATCTGGACTGGGGAATTTCTATACCCCATTCAGCCCCTCCTCTGGGCTGGGGGACCTTCTGTGTCCTGCTCTCAGCTCCCCTCTGAGCTACCAGCTCACTGAGTATGCCTTAAGCCTGCTGTGACAGGGGCGAGCTTTCATGCCCAGTGCAAGCACTGGCCTGCCCCCTGTCTATGGGTCAGCCATCTGCCTCTCTCTCCTGCCATGCCTTGGTGTAATAATATTGATGTAATAATTAGGTGGGATGCTGCCCATTAAACACCCCGATATTGGGGGGTGCTATCCACAGCTCTGTTCCACCCCTACACTGTGGCCCAAGCCTCACAGATGGTTTCTCAGGCAGTCAGCTCAACCATCCCCTTCACCCATGAGTTGTGGCCCCTTCCCTGGGACCTTCAGCTTCCCTTTAAGCCCTGGCCCCGTCTCAGGCCAGTCAGGACCCAAAGCTTCTCTGCTCTGTATGGGCATCACTCGTGGTGGGCCCCATTCTCTTTTGACCTTTATCTGGGTTCTGGCCCCAGCACTGACCAGTCGGATCCCTTGGTTAGGTCTAAGCCATCTGCCTGCATTCAGGGATCGGGATCCCCCATTCCCAGCTCAGGTGCTTCACAAAGCATGCCTGGCCCTGTGGGGTCACTCACCCCAGCAGGCTCAGGCACTTCAAGAAGCTTACCTGGCCTTCCCTGGATCAGATGTAAGAAGGTGAAGGTGAGGGCTGGAGTTAAGGTGCTCCTCCCTGGCTTTCACCAGGGTGGTAACTGGCCTGGCATTTTTCTGGGGTTTCTGTGCTGCTAGGAGCCCCGCCAGACCACCCGCTCCCAGCAGGGTGCAGTTTTAAGTCATGCCCAGAACCAGAGCCTCCTGCGCCTACCTACAAGATGTTCCCATGCAGCAGCTCAGCCAGGCAATGTTTCTTGCCTGTCTTCCAGCAGTAAAATGATCTTGTTTATATAGGCAGCCAGAGTTCTAAAATGGCTATCGTAACCAAACACCAGCTGAGTGTTTAATCTAGCCCTTAAAGTGGCAGGCACCACTGGTGTCCTTCCACTACTGCCACCAACAGGGTGCAAGACTTGTGACTCAAACAAAAGCATCAACATAAATTAATGGCCACTTGACTGCATAAACCAATCTCTCTGTACCCAGATAAAATTCCTCTGTTTCTCAAGCCTGCAGAGAGGCTTACCCTAATGCCTTATTCTGTCAGGATCCTCACTGCCCTGCTGCCTGAAGCTGCTCTCCTTGGGGCTCTCAGAGCTAGACTTCCTAGTGGGTTCAGGCTCTGGGCTTATATAGCTCAAGCCTCTTCTGGTCAGGTCACTCATTACCACCACCCCGCTCCCTCCATACCACCTGGGAGCTGCCCCTCAGGCAGCTTTTTATCTTAAAGGGGAAGGTGCACTAAGCATCCTGCCACAATGGGTGCAAACATTTTGGAAATGCTAATGATTTTCTGCTGTAGGAGAGACAGAAGATAGGGGACAAATGAAGTTTGGGCACTCAAAGAAAGTGGCAAGAAAAATAGGTCTTACAATTAAGTATAATCAGACACGCATATTTATGCGTTGATAATCAATGATTTTAGGAAATTGAGCTGTTTAAAAATGTCTAGAAGCTTTTAAGGCAAAGAAATTAGAGTTCAGAGCAAGAAAGCCTGCTACTTTTCCCTGATGAGAATTTTCAGCACCAAAGTGTTGCAGCCTCTTCACTAACCTTTGACCAAATCCTGTTCCCACAGACAGACCAGCTTTCCCTCTGGTCAGCTCTCTCTGGGCCATGCTTGGATTGCTCTAAATCTTCTTTCCTTCCACTTGCTCTGGAACCTTCCATCTGAAAGGCTGCTGCCCTTGCTACTATTGCATGATTCTCCATTTCAGCAAAGAATGTACCCATTCAAGCACTTCCCCGTCATCTTGTAGCCCTGGAGTAATCTTTCCCTTAATTTCTGATAAGAGACTCTTAAACACTTGATCCACTCATGTTTGAGTATATTATCTCCTCTAATTTGGGAGTAAGCAGGTATGTGGCACTCCACACTTGCTCTATAGATTTGTTAGGGTATCTCAGCTCATTTACCACACCCCAAAGGTAGTAGATGTCCCAGTCATAATCCACCATGAAGTATTCAGTAAACCTCAAGGTCTTTGTTGGACTCTACATAGTGGGTCTACATGCTTGTCCAACCTATTTCCCCATACTTTTTTATGGACTTTTTCCCAATCCACCACATACAGGTTATTAAAATCCCTCATATTTAAAGTTTTAACAGACCACTGGGTAAATGGACTCATTTCAGTTTCCTTTCCCAGGGTTTCTAATTCTTCCACCTTACATGGCCTACTAGTAGCTGTGGTTCAGATCACATGTGGTGTTATCTGAGAAGTAACAGGCATATTCCCTAAGGCAAGGGATTATGCACACCTCCTTGGCCACTACATCTACCACTGTAGTCAAAGGCATGCAGGTCAGCATCTGACCTCCTGAGATTGATCTTTGGGTAAACCAGGGGTGGGCAAAGTCCAGCTCACAGGCTGGATTGGGCCCGCGGTGGACTCAATTTCCCATTAGCCCCTGCCCATGTTGCTGCAGCTGATCTCCATGGAGACCCTAGGAACAGCGGGGCCGTGACAACATGGGGCTAGTGTTTACACGGAAACTGGAACCAGCAGCACTGACAAGGCACATGGCTGGGCTGGGAGCTGCTCCAGGGCCAGTGTTAGGGTAGCTTGTCACATTTAGCTTTAGTTGCACTTGCTTGCATGGTGAATTACAGTATTATTATTTGAACTTTTCTTTTGCATTTTGTACCTGCTCTGTCAGCTATTAGCCTTGAGCTCACTTTCACATTATGTTTTTCTTTTCTTTTTTATCAATGCAATAAGGCAACTTATGTGCTAGCATTATCAAAATGTGAGCCTTGTTATTAGCTCGAATTAACTGAACTTAGCACTAACCACCTGAATCAGAGGGATGAAATGATCAGATATATTGATGAAGGGTGATAACAGGGGACCAATTGGACAGAGCAATATTGCCCAACTGTAGAGCCCTTGGAATTTCTGGAGTTGATGGACAGACCAAATTAGGTGTCCAGGGCATGCCCAAATTAAGACACCGGTAAAAGACTAAATTAAGATGTGTGCAAGTGATGAGTTTGTTGGAACAAAGGAATATGCTGACAGGATATAAACATGAACAGTATGATGCTCACAGGGAAACCAATCAATGGTACCTGGAAATGAAAAGTCATCAGAGGAGTCAAGTTAAAGAAAAAGCATGAAAGCGGGGAGCAACAAGAAAGTTAAGTGTATCATCATCCAGCAACATCTGGACTGAGCAACAGCCAAAAAGACTATCCACAGACAACCACCCTCTACTTTCAGGAATGCTCACTATACATCAGACCTGATGGTGGAGTAACTTCTGTGATTGGGTGAGACCATTGGGCTAAGTGTTTCTCTCTCTCTCTCTCTATTGATCAATCAATTGATTGATAGATAGTTTGATTGATATATCTATATCTATATGTAGATATAGGTATATAGATATGTAGGGCTGTGTGAAACATCATTTTTTCATTTCGACTTCCATTTTCCCACTTTGAAGGGAAAGTGTTTTGTTTCACTGTTTTCAAGCACTGTTCCATTTCGTTTTGTTGAAACTGTTTTGCTGTTTCAACGCATTTTGCTGTTTCACCCATAGGTTATTATAGACATTTTCATGATTCCCTATAACTTTGTCATTTGTTCCCTGATTCAGATGCAAATTGCAGGCATGAAGTCTGCCAAGCTTCAAGGAGATAGGTACAGAGGTTTTTGTGAAACTCACCTCAAACTGTTCAAAGCAAAAGGCTACCGCTGCACACTGCTGAAACCCCACGCACAGATCAGAGGCCCATGCCCCCACCAGGAAGAGTTGTGGAAGTGATCAGTAGAGCTGGGGAAAGGAATGTGAGAGCTGGGGAATCAAACCAGGAGCTAGATGTTAATATCAGACCAGTCCTTCCCCCCTCTTCCCCCTGCCTACCCTTAGTTTCTGTTTAGCTGCAAGCAAGCTGGCTTCAAAACTCATCCTTGTTTCATTTCCAAGCTGTTTTGAAGCCTTTCTTTTCATTTCAATTTTACTGTTTTGAGCTCAAAACGAGTCGAAACAGCTTCCAAAGAAAACACCCATTGAAATTTTGCACAGCTCTTACACACACACACACACACACACACACACCCCTACCTTGATAGATAGAATTTATATTTAATGTATTAATAAAGTTAGATTTTAGTTAAGTTGAATGGTGTAAGATGTATTCCATGTTCACTCTGGGCTGATTATAATTTAGCGATCCTTTAGCAAAGGGGGTGTCAACCAGAGATATACGTACCCCAGGGGGTACTTGAAAAGGCCCTAGAGGGTACGCACAGGTGGGCAGGGACAGAGCACCACCACACGCCATCCCACGTAGGTGCCGCCCACCCGGTCAGACACAGGGAGCGGGGAAAGGTGGCATACAGTGGCTGCCACCACGTACCACCCCCCATTCCCCCTGCTCTGTGTCCAGCCACTGGGGGTATATTGCTCCGCGTCCAGCCGCCAGGAGTACACTGACCCAAAAAGGTTGAAAACCCCTGCTTTAGCACCATAGGTACATAACATCAGGCCAAGATCTTGCAGCAGTGACAGTGTGGTCCAGAACTGGGGCAGAGCTGCAATCCACTGCCTGCACGCCCTAGGCAGAGGCATACAGGCAGTGGATCACAGCTCTGCCCCAGTGCCAGACCACAGTGTCACTGCTACAAGATCCTCCACCTTATGTGGCATCTTTGTTCTAAGATCTGCACAAGTTCCAGACCACACTGTCACCCCAGAGCAGCTCCCAGCTCAGCCGCATGCTCTGCCAGTGCTGCTGGGGCTGGTCTCCATGGAAGCCTTAGCCGCTCGCTGTCACAGCCCTGCTGCTCCTGGGGTCTCCACTGAAACCAGCTGCTGGGAAATGGAGTCAGGCCACCAGCTGAATCCGCCATTTTGCCCACCCCAGGCCAATAAACAAAACCACTTTAAGGCCTAGTGTAAGACCTGAACACTGACTAAAATAACTTATTTTATTTCCCTTTAAGGATTTTTTTGAAATCATATCAGGGGGGCGGGGGCAGTAAGGTAGAATGATGAAGAGAGAAAAATCTAAAGGAATTACAGGAGGTATAATGAAGCAAGAGGTATCCTAAACCCAGAGGTATCATAATGACTTCCATGGGCAGGATGTGTGTGTAGGAGGAAAGAAAACAGACTAGCTAAGTATTTCTTGAATGATCAGTCCAACGGTGTTGGGCCTTATAGCTGAGCAAGATCTTAGAGTTTTAATGTGAAGTATGAGTAGTAGGAAAATATTGGCCTTTGACATAAATGTATGAAGGCAAATTATAAAAGTGATTAAAGACTTCTAGGGTCAACAGAGCAAAGGGGGAAAGAAAGGAGGAAAATGATTTAAAGACTTCTAAAACTATATTGCCAGCAAAAAAGTATAACAGATATTGTAATAAAAGAATTATCAAATGAATTCCTTAACTGAATCATCCTCTTTTATTATTTTTTTTCCTTAACATAGTCACTGCAATGTATTACTGCAGCTTGGTAGTATTGTGTTGGACTGTAGCAAAAGCAATGATAGTTCAAATTTAGTCTTATACTTCCCTGAATTCTTTAAAATGTTTGCCTGATCTTTATATGACTCCCATGTGCCTTTACTATGATCATTTTTTTGCTTGAGAGAAAAAAGCTTTGGTGCTAATATCAATTATAAAGGTAATCTTTGTTTCATTTCTTTGCTAAGATTAGTGTCACTTCATAAGTTTACTGATTTTGCCATCTTGTCTTTCATGCTTTTGAAATGGAGCATAGCAAACTAGTACCTATCAAGTGCTTAACAGAATTTAAGGACTGAATTTGGCTCTCAGTTAAACAATTCCATCAGTCACACTGACTTCAATACCATTACTCTGGATTTATGTTAGTATAATAACAGAAATTGGCCCTATACATTTAAATCAAATTTAGAACCAAGTTTCAGCCTGAGAAAGAAACTTTATCAATCATTCTGATTCCTTCCTCAGATGCTGATATGAATGGCAGCTTGCAAAAAGACTTGATTATTAAAATTAAGGATGCTATGATTTAGACTCCTGGTAGGAGGCAATTTTTTATTTCAGTTTTACAGTAAGATGTACATTAAGAACTTTCAGTACTGGGTAGAGAAATTTCAACCTGTCTCAATGCTGCCTCTGATTATCACATTTTATGAGATAATTGAATGGGGGACCTCTGAGGAAAAGCACATACTGCAAAAAAGTAGAGAATGTGATTCAGTAAGGTGTGTACCTTTCAATTTTGACTTAGAACCATTGTAAAAGCATGGTGCAATGGGACAATGAGCTAGCGGTGGTTCATTTATGATGATACATGAAGAAGAGGTTACAAGTTCCAGACCACCTGTATCATTGAACAGAGAGATAGTTAGCAGAGCTAGTCTGCAGGTAGGCAGGGTAGTATGATACCTTATACACTAACTTGTTCAGAGAGGCGTGAGTTTTCATAGGCTGCAGCCATCTTTTTCAGATGCTATGAATTATATAAATCAAATCAATCACCTTACAAGGTAAGCTGTACTGTACAAAAGTTCATGCCTCCCTGAACAAGTTAGGCCAGTCTTCCTTGCCTTCTACCTATCATTGAACGGGCTTACATTTTCCAAAACTGGTGGTACTGTTGAAAAACTACATTGGTCAATTTACAAGTTGTAATTACAGTCATCCTGTCATTCAAAATGTCCCCTGTATTTTAATCTGGAAAGTATTCATTTGCCGTCCTAATATTGCAGCAATTTTTGGCTGTCTCTCCCAGAAAATGCTGAATTTCAGTGTGATCCTTTGTACGTATATTAGGGTGTAGCATAGCTTTGGAGCAGAGTAGCATTATTTTTTTCTTTCTAATTTAAGCTCTAATTATCTCCCTCATTTTGCAGAGGTACCTAACTTGTGATAACAGATAAGTGTTCTAGCCAACCAAAATGAGTGGGTATTTGTCCCATACTGAGGAGTATGTGGGTAAATGCATCTTAGCATTTGTACGCTTAGTTCTTAGAATTCATTGATGCAAAGATGAGAATTAAATCCTGGTGTGCACTGCTAGATTTTTTGATTAAATCTTTATAAACTGGTTCCTATAGTAACACAAAATTCAACAAGTCTGATTTTATATTTGCTCACATACGATGCATACCTTGTCCCCCTCCAAAATCAGGTCTCCAAAATCAGGGTGCATTTTTAAGCAGGGAAGTTGATTTTTCTTCACTGGAATAGAAGCGTGGAACAAAAATAAGCAATTAAACAGTGTGCTAAAATGGTTGCCACTGCTTACAAGGGCAGGAAGCAGCAGGTATGGAATCTAGTGTTATCACTCACACAGATACTGGTAAGAAAGAAACTTTTGGCTGATGAGCCACTGAGTTGGTGGAGGGTGAGTGAGTTGTTGCATGCAGTGTGTACTATCTCAATGAGGCTTGTGGTATGGAAGCAGCACTATTATTTACATCAGTGGTGTCAAACGCATCTGAGTCCCCAGGCAGGATCTGGACTGTGGAACTCCTGGTAGGCCAGATCCAGCCTATGGTACAGGGACAAACACTGTGGCTGCTGCAGTAGTGATGGTGGTTTCTCCAAGCAGCAGCAGCAAGAACTTCAGAAGTGCTAAACAGTCTGGGGCATACAGTGGTGAGGGATCTAGGGGTGCAGGACCCCCAGCAGCAGGAGGGTCCAGCAGTGGCAATGGGTTTGGGAAAGGCATCTGAGGGGGGTGGCAGCAGCTAACAAAGTTCATCACCAATGGCCATGGCCAGCAGAGCCAAAAGGCCCCAAATTCTGCAGCAAGCCATGTCCCCCAATTTTCAGTGGTCTGCCAGCAGCCTAGTGGGCCAGATAAAGTGGCTCCTCAGGTCATATGTTTGGCACTCCTGATTTACAGGAAATTATATAAAGAACTACATAGAGTGGAAAGGGTAAGAATGTTACTACTGCCCCTGAAATAGCCTGGGGCCTAGGTTTGTTGATATCCTGCCACACTAAGAAGTTCCTCTCTTTCACAATACAAGAACTGGGGTCACAAAATGAAACTAACAGGTAGTACATTTTAAACTAACAAAAGGAAGTTCTTTTTTTACACATCATGTAATTAAACTGGCAGTTGTGAAATTAAAGTGGGAAACTGACAGTTGTGGAATTAAAGTGGAATTGATACCTGCGGAAACTGACAGTTTAACCAGATTGAAAAAGTGATTGGACAATTCTTGGAGGAAAGGGTCAGCAGTAGCTCTTAAACATGGCAATTAGGGATACAGCCCCTGAATCAGAACTTCCTAGACCTTAAGGATACTTTTACACGTACTCTGGGGGTGGGTGGGGACAGCACTTTAATTAGAGCGGCTCTGAAAGCCACTTTAATTAAAGTGCCACTGTATCTCGTGTATCAGCACCCCTGCTAAGATTTTTAAGTGTGGGAACACCAAGCCGTGCTCCAGCAGACTCAATTAATTGAGTCTGCTCTGATGCCCTAGAATTCCAGGCTTGAGGGACAGGCTGGGGTGGGGGGAAAAGGGGGTTGTAGCAGCACAGGTAAAAGTGCAGAGGTACCTGGGGTGTCAGATGTCGGGCAGGTTTCAGTGTGTCAGAATTCCACTGTGTATATTGAGTCCATGAGTTTCTATACCTACTACCTAGGAGGCTGATGAAGTGAAGTTCATAGGCCAAGCTCTGAAAAGTGGTTTGTAAATTCAAACAAGCACCTAACCTCATCACCAGAACTGAAGCCAACTTCCTACAGCTCCAAACACAAAACCTGCTGTTTCCAGTACCCCCACAAACTGCACACTAGAACTTAACAAAGACAACAATACCCAACTACCTGTGGGGACACATTCCTCACCAAAAAAACACTCTGCCTCCAGTCTCTCAAGCCTGATCCTGAGAGGGAACAAATTACAAACCACTTTTCACAGCTGGGCCTATGAACTTCACTTCATCAGCCTCCTAGGTACAGAAACTCATGGACTCAATATAGATTAGACCAGGGTTTGGAAACCCCTGGCACACGTGCTGAGCATGGCATGCAAGGCCATTTTCCTCAGCATGCATTAGGGCTGGGGAGGCAGCAGCTGTTTGCAGCCTCCCGGCTGCACAGGACCTGGGGCCTCCTTCCCCACAGACCCATCCCATACTTCCAAGTTCATCCTGGCAGGCGACCAAGCTCAGCAGGGACATGTTCTTCCCCTGCTGGCTGGTGATGCAGTGAGTGCCCCCTCCAGCTGAGAGTGGGGCAGTAACTGTTTTTTTTTTTAAATGAAAAAAGGAAATTGGTTCAGACAGAGTGAGGAAGGTGGCACTCAGTCTGTCTGCAGGTGGAGCTTGGGAAACCCCAGCAGTGGGAAGTTCACTTTCAAGCACACTAGGTGCTCCACCAAACCAGAATCCAAGCAGGTGCAGTAGAGTGTCACAACATCCCCAGCAATGCCAAATACCCTCTTGCTTGGAACACTGGTTGGTGGGCAGGAAAGGTGTTGCTGGGCAACCGTGGCCAGATCCTACCACATCTGGCTGCGGCTTGCCCAGTAAGCCAAGGGGGTCACAGTCCAGTGGCTCCACATCCTTGGTTAGATAGGTAGCCACTGAAAACTCAGTGCTACCTGCCTGAGGCTGGGGGCTGGTTCATTTGGACCCTAGACTTGAAGACAGTGACAATGGCTGTTGTGTTGGAAACTAGTTGATGCTGGTGCCGGGTGCTGGTCCTGGCATGGGAAAGTAGATCCCCCTCTTCTTCTGTATAAGTATATATAGTGTGTTGTGTTCTTCTTTATCTGGTCTGAATCTGAATCTGTGGTGGGCTGACTAGTTCTTTTGTTCTTCTGTGTTGTCTCTAGTCTGTATGTAAACTATTAAAGCTAACTATAACTAATAATATTAATAACTAATGTAATAACCATACAATCTCTTCTATGAATATGTGATTTTTCTTCTTCTATGTGTGTGTGTGTGTGTGTGTGCGCGTGTGTGCGTGCAATGTGCAATTCCCTGCACAGTGATGGATCACACTGCCAGGGAAAATACTGAGCTTTCTTTTTTTAAAGTATTGCAAAAAAAAAAAGAGAGAGAGAACAAATATAAATTGAAAGAAATGAATTGGATAAGTATTAAGTAAAGAGATTCTAAGATAAGATAAGCTATATCCTATTCAATCCTTTCTAAGAACAGAAAGGAGTAGGCAACTGACTGACTAGGAAGCAAGCCAGGCAGCACAGTACCTTTCTGACGTTGTTGCTCACTCAGAACCAGCTCACAAAAGGCACAGCAAACCTGCAGACAGAGGTTTTTATGTTGTTTCTATGTTCCTCCCCCAGACACTGTGATTGGAAGGGCAGTCAGAGACAAATCATACTCACTGGCCAGCTAGAGATGCCAGTTCTTCCCACCCCCTGCTCCCCCTCCCCCCTGTGCTTCCCTTCCCTCTTCTAAGTTTCTGTTTCCCCATAAAGACTGCCCTCTGAATTTCCAAATTGCTGAATCTTTTCCAAATCTGTTAGGAGTCTCTGAATTAATTTGGAAAGTTTTAAGCTTCTAGCGATTCGATTCAGATTTGGCGATTCGGCCTCTGAATCGGGCTGAATCTTCTCCGAATCAAATCGCAAACTGAAGCTTCGCACAGCCCTGCAGGGCAGCCTCTCTGCTTGTGTATAGGCAACCTAAAGGATAGCACTGGAAATTAAAAGACTGGAGCTACATTCAGACAAAATAAAAGCAGTGAGAGGATTAGTGATAGGATGCGGCGCCTTTCGTTTCTCTTCTTTCAAATCCAGGCCAACTGATAGTGGACAAAAACCAGTATCATGTTATGGCTTTTCTGAGACCTCTGTGAGGTGTAAGTCATTTTGGACATATGCCCATTTTATAACATTTCAGGTTCACCTTTGAATTTTTGCTCTTCAGGCTGGAACTCCAATTCTTGCTGATTTGCCTACCTGCAGGTGAACCAAGACCAGTGTTTCTTTGAAACTGTCTTTAAAACTGAGTAAAGAAATTCTTTTCTCTGACTGCCTGACTACCCGCTAGTGATTTTAAGACTATGACTCATCAGATTTAAGATTCATTTCTTTTGTTTCAGGATCTAATTATTCTGTTCTTCCTTTTGGTTAATGAGCATTATTTACTTTTAATCAGTAGCTTGATATGCATTACCTATATTGTCTTAGTAGTTTTAGAATAATATTGAAGCCATGATGGTCCATGACTTATGTGAGAGAGAAGGATTTTTGGGAGGTGATATCTTTTATTGGATCAACTAAATGGTAGGAATAAAGTTAGTATTGTAAATATATTGTAAATTGTTAGTATAGTAAATTCATATTATTATTTATAGTTCAATATTAAACTTGCTATTAAAATTTACTATAAGTTATTTCTCAGAGTACTTGATTTTGGTGGGAGAGGCTTCACAAGCCTTCCTTCATCCCCATAACACCTTGGGGGATCAACACCTCACAACTATTGTGGCAACTATGAATCTCTTTCAAAAGAGGCTAATTCTCTCCATTCACTTTAAGCAGAACTTAGGGGATTTTTATACTGCAGCCATCACAGTGCCTGGAGAATGCTGCAGAGAAGCATATTCTGGCCACCCACTCCTGTTCTACAGGTGTCAAACCTGAAAACAAGGCAGTGAAGCTGCCTCAGGGTGCCTACCCACTGCTGCTAGCAAGCTGTGTCTCCAGCATGCTTGAGAATGATACTTAACTTGGGTTGGTAAATTCCCCTTCTGGAACGGAATGCCTAAAAATCTTTTTGTGGATCTAGGCCTAAGTAACATGTTTATTTGTTCTTCCATCTGCTACTTAAACGGCCATGAGAAAATACAGCTTGGTTAGGGATTCATTAGATAGTCCTAGCAACCCAGGACTGATGTACTGGCCGGCATGGGATAGAGCAACCTTCAACATATTCTAATTTGTGTCAACAAGGCTGGCCTCAGGATAAAGAGAGTGTAAACCGCTGTTTGTACCCTTCCCTTCAGCTGCACTGAATGCTTCTCAGCTGCAGCTCAGGAACTGGGCCCGAATGTCAGCCACTGACCCGTGTAGATTGAGTTTGATTGTTCCAAAAGATAGATATGGATTCAACTCCTATCTACATTTCCGGTTTCAAAGAAAATGCCATAGGGTTCCCCACATTTATAAACAAAACTATTGCATTTCTGCCAACATTGTGGTATCTGAGTGCCTGTCTGAGAAATGTTATTAAATATTTTATCCAGTCAAAGTTTCAAAAGTAGGTTTAAAGCAGTTTTACATTTCTCTATTTTCTGCTGCTTTTCTTATGTACCTAGTATTACTTGAGAGTGCAGCCCTGGACTTCAGAACACATCACCATACAGCCTGGAAAAAATAATATTAGCTGCTGCAGTTTCCTTAGTAACAATAAGCACCAGAAGCACCTGCAAATTCACAATAATTCTGCTAGTTCTTTGTGAGGTTTTAACATTTAAACTCCGAGTGAGCATCTGAAATAGGTGTATTGAGTCAGAAAGATCTGAAAGAAACGTGGAATTATCCGTTCGATCAGCAAATGGTTGGCTACTCAGTTCACTGACTCTAGATTACTTCATTGCTTTAGGAATTGTTCTGATTACCTTCTAGCTACATTCTGTATTTGCAGAATGATCCACAGTGCCATATCAGTGAAGTCTGGCACCCAGGGCAAAGCCTACAGCAGCAGCATACCTTTGCCCAGAGCACAGATCTAGGGGGCATATGCCCCCCATGCTTGCCTGGGAGTGCACACAGCAGCGAGAGCTACCCTTCCCCCATCCCTGCGCCCACCCAAATGAGCCACTTGTGGCTCTGTCCCACACTCCACCCCAGATAGGCAGCACCTGTTGGCACTCCTTTGCTTCAGCACCCAGGGCAGTCGCTTCGCTCGCCCTCACCTTGCTACAGCACTGATGGTCCGTAACTGTTTTACATTGATGCTTTCTTGTGCTTAGGCAAACCAACATGAAATCATGCTGGATTTTAAACTTATCTTAGCTTAAATTATTTTTCAGTTATCAAAAAGACAATAGTTGGTTCTTTTTTTCACTTCACTGATGGCAATCTGTTCTATATGCCGCCGCATGAGATTAATTAATAAAATTAATGTTAGATATAAAGTATGTTGAGTATACATACACACAAACTTCTTGGTTTGCTTTTCCAACAATGACCCAATTATTTTTACACTTAGTAGCTACTGATTTTTGACAGGATATGCATAAAGCCAAAACCTTTAAAAACAAGTCCTTCATTTCATAATACCCATTCTACAAATAAGTTATCTTCAATCAAATAGTTATCCTGTTTTCCCTTTTTATTAGATGTAAAGTTACACAGATACATTAATCTACATGGATGCCAAATCAGCTTCCTAAAAGCTAATTTTAGTAATGTAAAGTTAATTAGGACTTTTCTGAACAGCTGTGATTAGTTTGGCATTTTGAATAAAACAGTTAAGAACATAAGACTGGAAGAGAACTCCAAGTTATAAATCACATTATCTTGCTTTTGCAGGCAACTATATCATATAGGATATTGTCTACACCAGGGGTGGGCGAAACACGGCCCACGGGCCAGATACAGCCTGCCAAGTCATTCTATCCAGCCTGTAGGGCCCCTAAAAAAATTTAGAAAATTAATATTTATCTGCCCTTGACTGCCTGTCATGCAGCCCTTGATGGCTTGCCAAAACTCAGTAAGTGGCCCTCCACCCAAAATAATTGCCCACCTCTGGTCTACACCATCTCCTTTGTGCTTCTGATCAAACTCAGTCCTAAAACTAGTAAAATATGCTAATCCTAGATTAGTAGTACTCCTCCTGGACAACTGAAGCTAGATTACTTCTGGTACCTGAGCTGCCTTGTTCAGAATTAGCTCTGGTATCTAAGTACATTGAGCCACAATGGCATACCCACCGACTCCTTGCCCAAATAGTTATTTCCCATTGGGTGCATCTACATGTTCATTAATGTACTTTAGGTAATGCACATTAAATCTAGTACCTCCAGGCACATCTACATGTGTGCTTTAATGCACATTATCTTATTTTAATATACATTAAAGTGTCACAAAAAACCCAGCTATTTAATTAATGTGCATTAAAATAGGCTACTGTGCATTAAGCATCACTTATAAACCATGCTCTTCAGTTAATGTGCATTAAGACAAGCTAATGCACATTTTCCTAGTACCTCACAATGGAGGGCACCTATACATGTGCGTGGAGCCTACTATGACACACTGGAACATGGAAATTGATGCACTCTGGCAGCCTTCCATGTCACGTGTATCAGTGTCCCAGCGCTTCTCTGAAAAAATCAGCATTTGTGCTGAAAAAATGGTGGCGGGGACTTTGAAATAAAACATGTTTGAAGAGCTTTAGTTCAAAGCACCCCACCATCTTTTTTTCAGTGTGAGGATGCTGATACACATGATGCTCAGGACTGTTTAATTAGCACAGCTTGCTAATTGAAGTGCCCAGCATTGAGTCCTGCAGCACATGTAAAAATGCCCAGTGGTACTAGATTTAATGTGCATTAACTAAAGCACATTAATTCATGTGTAGACACACCCTTCATTGTGAAGTACTAGAAAAATTAGCCTATTTTAATGCACACTAGCAAAAGAACAGTTTTTGTGACACATTAATGCACATGAAAATAGGCTAATGCACATTAAAGCACATGTGTAGACACATCCATTGTGAATCCCCCCTGCTGCCCTCTCTATCTTATACTTGTTTCCACTTAGCAAGTTTCAGTTATCACTCTGCAACTCATGAGTTCCTCATGCGACTAATCTGTCTCTGCTTCTCCCACCCTCATTTCCCTCCACCAGCTCCCATTTCTAGTCTCCTTGCCCAACCAATCCCAGCTCCACTCAGTTCCCAGGAACAGTTTCTCTTCTTGATTTCAGACTATTATTCTAATGACCTGGATAGACCAGAGAAATGGTCCTCAATCAAAGAATAATTGCATGCACAAATACAGACTGGGGAATGGCTAGCTGCAGTACTACTAAAAACCTGGGCTTAGAGTAGACCATAAGCTGAATATGAGCCAACAGTGCGCTCTTGTTGCAAAAAAAGTCAACTGCCTGGCATGTTGTATTAACAGGAGTGTCATTTGTAAATCAAGGGAGTGATTCTTCTGCTTTATTCAGGACTGTGTCTATTTTTGGGCCTTTTTACACCCTTCAGAAAGAATGCCTTCAAGAAGAATGCGAACAGATTGGAAGAGTCCAGTGCAGAGCAATGAAAATTGTTATGGGCCTGGAAGATAAGACTCACAGGCTAGGGACAGACATTACACAGAAACTGGTTTAAGTGATCAGAAACTGGTTTAAACCTGTAACAGAACAGACGTTCAGTGCACATAAACCACTTTGAAAATGGACTAAACCAGTTTGAGATAAACGTGGTTGAATGTAGTACCAGATTTAACTGATTTGGGTCAAACCAGTGTATGCAATATCTGTCCCAGACCCCTTCCTGGTTTAATTTAAACCAGAGTCCCACAGCATCCCGGCAAGTTCTCTGCTCCACTGGGCGCTCTGCTCCAGCAGAGCAGGGCTGACCCCGCCCCTCTGCTCCCCAGTTGATCAGGGACAGGCAGAGACAGACAGGGGCAGGGGTCTAGCCAGACGCTGGCCCCAGAAGGGAGCAGGGAAAAAGTTTATTCCCCCTCTCCCTCCCCTGTCCCACCACCATGGACCTGCACTTCTCCATGCTCACTGATCTGGCAGTGGGGGCATGGCCAGCCCCGGCAGTGGCCTTAGCTGAACTGGCCAGAGAGGGGTTTAATTCCCCCCTCCCTGTCCCAACAACTGGGACCCAAGCTGGGTCTGCTGGGCACTCCCCCCTTGCTGCTGAAGCAGCAGGGCCAGGTGCAGCCAGGTGCTGACCAGCATGGGCCCTGAGGCAGAGAGGGCAGGGAGGGAAGTTATTCCCCCCTCCACCCTCATTTCACTGGGGGACTGCAGCAGGGTCTGCCCATTCCAACCGCTGTCCCCGCTTGCTCCCTGCTTGTGGCAAGCAGCAGAATAATACCCTTCTCCACTCCTCACCTAAGGGGCCCTGCTGGCCAGTGTCTGGCTGCACCTGGCCCTGCTGCTGCAGCAGTGAGGGGGCAGGACTCTTGTTGGGGGCAGCAGCCCCTGTCATAGTGTTGGGGAGCATGAGTCCCTTCCCAGTGTGGGGTCCTGTTTTGGGGTGAGGAGAGCTGCGCTGGACTGCAAGTGGTAGGACCAGGGTTCAGAGGGGGCCAGAACCTCCACAGCGCCGTCGGGACTGCTGCTGCTGCCACCACAGCTGCGGTCCACAGCAGCTTTCTCTGTCCCGCAGTGTGGCCCCCCAACCAGGAAGGGTCTCATGCTTGGGGAAACCATGACAGGGGTTGCTGCCTTGGTCATGGTCAGTCCTCCCCCTCACTACTCCAGTGGGCAGGCACGGGCACGGCCAGACTCCAGCTGGCATGGCCCCTGAGGCAGAGGGAGAAGGGAGCGGGGTTATTCCTCCCTCTACTCCCACTGCCTCTGGGAGACCACAGCGGGGTCTGCTCACCCTGACCACTGCCCCTGGTTGCTCCCTGCTTGGGGCAAGCAGCAAAATAACCCCCCTTCTGATCCCCCCCACCTAAGGGGCCCTGTTGGTCACCATCTGGCTGTGCCTGGCCCCATCACTACAGCAATTAAAGGGCAGGGCTCTTGATGGGGGCAGCAGCCCCTGTCATACTGTTGGGGAGCATGAGTCCATTTCCAGTGCAGTAGCCCTGCTGCAGGGCATGCAGAGCTATGGCAGACTGTGCGCAGAGGCACTGGGGCTAGGAAGGGGCCAGAGCCCCCCGCAGTGCCACCACTGCCACAGTCCACAGCAGCTTTCCCCACCCTGCAGTGTGCTCTCCCCACCCCCACCAGGAAGGGGCTTGCACTCTGGGAAACCATGACAGGGACTGCTGCCCCCATCATGGTCTCTCTCTCCTTGCCACTCCAGTGGCTGAGCACAGGTGGGGCCAGTCGCTGGCTGACAGGGCCCCTTAGGCAGAGAGCAGGTAGCAGGGAGAGGGGTTGTTTCCCCCTCTGCCCCTGGGGCACCGCAGTCAGGTCTGCCTGGCCCAGCTGCTGCCACCACCACTAGCTCTGTGCCCAGGGCAAGTGGCAGGATAAGCCCCTACCAATGTCCCTTCCCTCTGGCATCTGGCAGAGGGGACACAAGAGGCAGTTTATCCCACCACTTGCCCTGGGCACAGAGCAAGCAGTGGTGGCAGCTGGCCTGGAAAGACCCCACTGCAGTGCCCCAGGGGTTATTTCCCCTCTCTCTGGTGTCTGGTGGAGGGGGCTTATTCTACTGCTTGCCCTAGGCAGGGAGCAAGTGGTGGCAGTCAGAGCAGGCAAACCCAGCTGCAGTCCCCCGGGGGCAGTGGGAGTAAAGGGTGGAATAACCTCTCTCCCTGCCCCCTCTGCCTCAGGGCCATGCTAGCCCGCTGCTGCAGTGGCAAGGGGGGATCCCTCAGCAGACCTGTCCTGGGTCCCTGCCGGTGGGACAGGGAGGAGGGAATTAAACCCCTCTTTGGCCAATTTGGCCCAGGCTACTGTCTGGGCTGGCCATGCCCCCCCCAACACAGCTTCCCTGCAGCTGAGGGCACATACTAGCGCTCCCCGACTCCTGGCCTGAGCCACTGCAGGCATGTGCCCACATTTCTTCAGTCCACAAGGAATGTCTGTACTGTTGCAAATCAGTTCAACCTAGGCAGGTTAAACTAACCTGCAAAGATTGAATCAATTCGGGTTCTGGCTTTTTGAATGTCTGTGCCTAGCCACAAAGAATGACTGAAAAAATAGGGTTATTGAGTCTTTAGAAGAAAAGACTGAGGGCCATTTGATAACAGTCTTCAAATTTCTGAAGGGTGATACAGAGAGAATGGAGATGGGCTTTTCTCTGTAGCCACAGGAGACAGGACTAGAAGCACTGGCCTCAAGCTGCAGCAGAGGAAATTTAGGGTTGGAGATTAGGAGGAACTTTCTGACTATGAGGATGGTCAAGCATTGGAACAGGCTACCTAGAGAAATTGTGGAATCTCCATTCTTGGAAGTTTTCAAGAGCAGGTTAGACAGACACTTGGCATTTTGAAGTGCAGGGATGCTGATACACAAAATGCGGAGTGCAGTAATTGCCATGCTCCAGCATGTTGGAGCAGACTTGATTAATCAAGTCTGCTCCAACATGCTGAATTAGAGCACATTGGAGCAGCCTCCCTGCTTGTATACGGGCACCCTCCATTGTGACGTAGCAGAAAAATGCACATTAGCTTATTAGTGAAAGAGCACTTTTTGTGACACTTTAATGCATATTAAAATAGGTCAGTACACATTAAAACACATGTATAGACACACCCATTGTGAATCCCCCCGCAGCTGCCTCCCTCCCTAATCTATTTTACACTTTTTTTTCCACCCAGCAAGTCTCAGTTATCACTCTGCATCTCAAGTTCCTGGGATGATTTAGTCAGGGATGATTTTGTCTTAAGCAGGGGATTGAACTAGATGACTCCGTGAGTTCTTTTCAACCCTACTTTCCTATGAGCCTATACCTCCAGTACTAGATTTCACCAGATTGTTTATCCCAAACAACTCTTTC
>NW_005842224.1:589693-613594 GCF_000455745.1 Alligator sinensis
CACTTCCTATTTCCGCTGCATTTAAGTGAAGCAGTTGCCTCATCCATGCCTGGGAACCAACAACAGACCTTTCAAACCAAGCAGAAACAACCTTCTCTCCCTCAGTTCAGCTGGCCCCACCCTGGTCTGAAACAGCCAGGTGAAGCTGGAGTCTGTTCAGCTCCCCTGTGGAGTTCACAGATATGCAATCGGTTGCACATCAGTGCTGAGAAAAGCTCAAGCTCGCTCATTGCATACTGAATCTTCAGAGATTTTTAGCATCTAAACTCTAAGAATCCTTCACTGAGTCTGAGCAAGCTGAGATTTCTCAAAGGCTTAAAACCTGGACAATTTGTGGCAGATTTTCACAGGAATAGCAAATATTCCACCCTGTTAAATTTCAAGTACCTACTAAAAAGGTTGGGGGCACTAGAGCAGATTGTAGAAACAGAGGTGTAACAAGGGTGGAGCTAGCAAGACACTGCCCCTCCCCCCCTCCCAACATAAGAAGGATCAGTGAAATAATGGCTACTTGGGACAGTGCTGTAGCAAGGGTGGGCAAGCGGGATGACTACCCTGAGTGCCAAAGTAAAGGGGTGCCAACAGGTACTGGCCAGCCAGGGCGGGGTGCAGGATGGAGCTGTAGGCTGTTTGTTTTGGGGGCACCAGGATGTGTGGGGCAGCTCCTGCCACTGTGTGCACTCCCAGGCAAGCATGGGGGGGACCTGTGCCTCCCAGATCTGTGCACAGAGTGAGGGTGGGCTGCCATTGCAGGCTTGCCCTGGGCACCAAAATTCCTTGTTATGGCACTGCCCTGGGACCCCACACAGCAGCAGCAGCTAGGCATTGAACAGGGAGCCACCCTGGCACAGACCAGACTGAGTGTGAAGAGCAGGAGCCCTCCGTGCAGCAAGGAACCTGCACAGAGAGCTACCCCTTCATCCCCAGCAACTGCAGCAGGGGCAGTTAAGAATATTCTTGGAACTGTCCTCTGCCCTGCCACAGCACAGCACCAGTCACCCAGGGAGCAGGAAGCTGCACGCCCCCTCAGGTTGCAATAGCAGTTATAAGGCAAAGAGTTGCCCACGTACTCCAGCTGCAGTACCACCAGGCAGGCAGGGAGCAGGGAGCCAGCCCCATTGCTTTAGCAGCCCGTGTGTGAAGAGCCAGCCCTGAAGCAGCAGCTTCAGGCAGGTGGCACCGACAGGTTATCTGTTTTCCCATCAATGGTTTACAAGTGTCCTAGTCCTTGTCACTGTAAAGTTGGTTTCTTTCTCTCCTGAAATCCAGCCGCTGCACAGCTCTCTGGGAATTCTCAGCCCTAGTATGCATTAGCTCTCAAGGAGCTTTTGAAAATATTTGCTCTGTTTAATGCATTGTAAGGGGTAATCTCAAGGCCTTCGGCGCTAACCACTATACCCCCAGCTTTTCTACATGCAGCTTTCTATGACTGTATTCCAACTAATAATAAACAATGGCATAAACTTGACAGGCAGTTTTCAAATGTAAGCACCTAAGAAAAGGCACTGGTCTCTGCATTTCAATCTTGGATTCCATCTTCCTTGTCCTAGGTGTTCATGGGTAGCCAGAGGAAGAATTAAGTAGCCTAATTTTGGTCTCACTGGGCTTGTCTACATGTGCATTAAGGTGCTTTTTCTAATGCACATTAAATTTAGTACCTCCAACGTGAGGTACTAAAAAAATGTGCTTTAGGCTGCCTTAATGCACAGTAATGAATGTGCATTTTTTTTAGTGATGCTTAATGCACAGTAGCCTATTCTGCTGTGTATTAGAATAATCTGATTTTTTTTACATGATGCTTTAATGCACAGTAAAACAGGCTACAGCACATTAAAGCGCATGTGTAGATGTGCCCGCTGTATACTGTAGCTGGCTCTCCTACCTCTTAATCCTAGGGTTAAACACAAATGACATGGAACTTTTGTCTTAATTTAGAGCCTATTATAAGCTTGGGGGGTGGGGCAGAGGGGGGAGAAACAATCTAATGAACAGCAGTAGTAGGGAAATGGAATGTATCAGCCGCTCAGCCTGTTAGGGAAGTGTTAAGAGATAGGGGAAATAGAAAAAAAAACATTTAAAAAGAATTACCATTTTGTCCCCATCAAATATAGGCCAAACAATGCCTCCAAAAAAATATGGAGCTGCTATCATAAAGAGAAAAAGGTTCATGAAGAGGAAGTGCCCAAACAGTCTTCTCAATTTGTCACCTGGTTTTCAAAAGACTACACCAGTACCTTAGCTAACTCTACTGACTCATCTTCTACAAACAAGGTAGGAGAGAACAGCACTAAATCCTCTACTGGTGCTTCTATCAGCACAGAAAACAAGGAAACAAGAACTTCAAAATCCAGTCTTGATTTGGAAAAAGAACAGGAAGAAAAGTCCATTTGTAACTCTAGTCCTGAAACTGCTGATATACATACCACCATTTCGATGGCATTACACATGCACATATAGATTGCAGCAACCATGACTGTGGCCCCTGAAAAATATTATTCAGTTTAGGAGCAGATGAACAAGGTCCAAATCAAAAGCAAGATGCTGATTTCTCACTGTCAATGTCAGATGATGGAAGGAAATTCACTCATGACTGATTTATAAAAACTCTTGGTAATGGAGAGGGAATTGAAAGAAAATTGGTAATCTATCCAGCTTGGAGAATAACAGTTTTCTGTTTCCTTGTATGTTTTTTCCATACAAAATCACAGTTTACACCAAATATTGCTAATCCTTACAAAGGATTTTATTATTGGAAACATTTGAACCCACACATTCCTGAGCTCAAAGTCTCTCCAGAGCACTGTGAGTGTTATCTCAAGTGGAAAGTACAGGAACATGACCTTAAAAACAAAACCTCCACTGACGATAACCTGCAAAGAACTATATGATGGTGGAAAGAGAAAAATGACACTCAATCCTAAAAATAGTTGTTGATACTGTGCTATTTGCACCACAAATAAATCTTGCTCTTAAAAGGCATAATGCAATTATTGGAAAACCAGTTACAAGGTTTTTTCATGAGAACTCATTAACCACTATCAACCAGTTCTTGCTCAATGTCATAAACCAAATCCACCATTTGGGTGCTGTTACTCACTTCCCCCCTGTGGTGCGAAATGGACTTATTGACATCTTAAGGTGTCCAGTTCAGAAAGAAGTTTTATCTAAGAAAAACAAGGCAAACTATTGTTCAGTTTTATCTGACTGGACAGATGTAGCCTAAAAAGAGTAAATGACTCAAATTACCATATACATGAGAGGCAGCAGCAATGGGTTCAATATTGAAGAAAGCTTTGTTGACTTCATTCAAATGAATGAGAGAACTAGAAATAGATTAGCCAAAATGATAAAAAATAAACTTCATTATGATGGTTTGAGCATAAACAATATCCATGGTCAGGACTACAATGACGGAGCAAATAGGACCAAAAAATACAGTTGTGTACAAGCAAGAATTTTGAAGTTAAATACTTTTGTTAGGTTTGTCCCATGTGTTGATTAAAATTATTTGTTCACTTTAACTGGTATATGCAGCTAATATCAGTGCAGAAGTAATCACATTTTTTGGTTCAGTTCAGTGCGTTCTTGGTTTTTGTTGGTGGTGGTGGTGTTTTGTTTTTTTGCTGAATTCTCCTAAACAGTGAGAAATACTGACAGGGAGCCTTCAAAAAACACTGAAAAACCACTTTGACACATACTGGTGTACAAAAGTGCATGCTATTGGCATATTATGTGGTCAGCTGCAAAAAGTAATAGAGGCTTTGCAGAAAGTAATTGAAGGCACAATTACCATAGTGGATTTGTTCTTCAAATTGATTATACATTTATTTACCTACTAATCATATGGAACAAATTTCTGAAGTCTATTGACCACATTAATGAAAAAAAATACCAGCAAAAATATGTCAGTGGATAAAGCTTCAAGGTTAATAAAAGGTTTGCATGACACAGTGCAAACTATTCATAATTCTGTATTACAATCTGCAATGGAGGAGATCAGAAATCTTGCAGGGACTATAGATACTAAACCATTCTTTCCCAAAAAAGAAAAAGGTGTGAAAGCTTTTGAACTAGGGAGAATGCATGAATGAACCTTGCCTTCCTACTCTTGAAAACTCATTCCTGGTTCTTGTGAATAATGTACTTGATTCTCTCATGTCTGACTTGTTCACAAAATGGCAATTATGTGACAGTTTGAAACTGCATCTAATACTGAATTTTTTCTTGGAAAATCCCTGTCAGAAATGCACTGAAAACACACGCTATTTGGCAATGAAGGACCCTGAGAATTTAAATGCATTATATTTGTCATTGGAAATTGAAAGCGTCAAGTTTCAGATTTCAGCTGCTCATCCTACACTTCAGGATGCTTCCCCACTTGAGATCCTGAATCCTTCATACAAATTTGCCTTAACTGAATCACTTCTTAACAGCACAATTGCCTTAAGACTCTTTTTGACCCTGCCAATAGCAGTGCTTCATGTCAGTGGAGCTTCAGCAATTCTACAGTGTGGCACGAGTATCTTTCTAATTTGGCAATCTTGTTCCTTGAACATGATCATGTAACTTTACCAATTATGACAAGATGATCAATGATTTTTGCCTCCACCAAAGCTTGAAGAGTTAAAATACAATTTTTCCTTTTGTTCTCATTGAGCCTCCTGTCTTTTCCATTTAATATAACATCACATTTAGACAATACCTAGGTCATTTAACTTTGAGGAATGAATTACTCCATCATCCCTTGTAACTTAATCTGTAAAAATCCACTTAAAATACTGCTTTTTCCAGGAAGACTTATAAGTAACATGATGCAGATTTCCCTGTGGTTGCTGTATATTGGTTTGGACGTTCTACTGCAAGACCTCTTTTTTAATTTAAAGCACATTTCCTATCTTTCAATGTTACGTACAAAATGTGATCAAGCACATGTTGAGGCATTAGTGAATTTTCTTTTTCCATTATTGAAATGAGGGGTGCTTGACGTTTCTTCCCAGAGCACTGAAATTGTTAGTTACACCTCTGCATGCACAGAAAGGTTCACCAGAACAATTAATGCTGAAACTCTGTCCTTAACCTTGCTCACAGAGATGGCTGCCAGCCCCTCTTATAACAACATAATCTCTTAGTTAAAACCATATTTAACTCTTTACCCTATTAACCACATGACAGAACTAGGTAAGAAATGGTTTTCCTGCCCTTTGGAAAAGTTGCCACAATTTTAAAAATATTTCTGTTCTTCATTTGGATGCAACTGAGGCATTTTGAAACTTCCACTCACCAGAAGAAAAAATATGAAACCAAGAAAGAGGTTTATTAGACACAGAAGTCCTCTCTTCTAAGGACAGCATGTCTGTCCTTTGTGGGTTCAGCTGAGCTTTGCTTGGGAAGGGGTTTGGGGGAGAAAGAGGTGGGGAGTGGACAAAGTTTACTTTTTACTACCTTCTTGCCCTATTCCTGACACTGTTTCAAATCTAAAGAAAATAGTGTTCAAGCTACCTATGGTGAATTTTCATCCTCTTTCCTTGGTTGCCTATAGCAAGATCAAAATTTTTCCTACCAAACCAAAATGCCTCTGCAAGGAGTAAACAGACACATGCTCAGACAGAAATGTTCCAGACCTTTTTTCACATACATAGAACATAAAGAATGACAAGGTGGAGTGAAATTCCAAACCATAACAGACTTATTTCTTCCAGGGTTTGTTGAAGAAACAATCTCCAATCAAGTAACATTGGTATAACAGAGTGAAATTCTGATGATTGGGAACTCAAAGTATTTACTTCTAGGAATCCTATTTAAGTTGTTAACCCTAATTTTAAATCTCGTTCATATTTGGATGACATATTTGGAAAATTCACCATATTTTCCCAGTGTACTAGGAGCAGGATTTAACTCAAAGTTTGTATGGTAGTACAGCATACACATCAATGCTTTATGTATCATCTACTTGACAATAAGTGGCTATCAGTGCATGAGTATTACTTTGAGGGTATTCATTTTCATATCCATACACTTTTAGATTTTAAACTAATTTTTTTTGAACAGGAAGGTATACTCTTGCATCAATTTCCAGTTTCTGCATTAAGTGTTATAAACAGTTGCATCTGTATCTTTATCTGGTAGTTCCAGAATATTTAAAAAATGGTACATTCTCCCCTATATTCCTAGGGAAGATTGGGCTGTAACACATCAGGCCTGTATTGGCCAAATTCCCAATGGGTATAAGTTGCAAAGCTTCATTGACTTCAGAGAAGCAATCTCAAATTTACACTACTGAGGTTTTGATGTTTAGACACCATCAGTTCATCAAAGCACTTAACTATATACTTAACTCTCCTCTTCCCTTGACTCAAAGTTAAACCATGCTATTGTGCTTCAGTGAATAGGAATGCATTTTTAAGACATGGCCTTAACATTCAGTTTCTCCATTTGCAACAGAAAAAGCAGTAACTGTTCAGAAAACATGAAAAATAGATTTATCATCTTGTTGGTCTTATTAAATACAGAAAAATATTTAATTGTTAAGCAGATTGGGAAGGATAAAGAAAGTAATCAGAGCAGTTTAGACAGGATGTACGATATATTAGACAGCTGGAAAAGCTCAGATTATGTAATGAATAAAACTGTTACAGTAATAAGCCATGCATGTATGTAATCGTAGTATTAGATTTGCAATGTAGTAACAGTAATTATAAGTACATTCTGAGGTGACAATTTTCATAATCAGGCCCTAGAAATCTAGTATATTAGGAGGCAAGAAACAGGAATAAAATAAAACATTAAACAAAGGTATTGCACAAAGATAAAGGGTTATGCTGACATAAATTGAACTCCAATAACATGAAGCAGACTACAACAATTTATACCAGCCAAAGAGATGGCCCGAAGAGAATATTTCAGAGATTTCTTTTGAAGGACTTGGAATTGTCTTTCATTGACTTTTTAATGAACATACTGCTATAGTGTATTAAGCTTCATTTACTAAAGAGTTATGAAACAGAAGGGCACTGCTATCAGATAAAAAACAATGCTCTCAAAGACAGCTTGAAGAAATGTGTCTCTTAAATGTGTGACTTGTGTATGCTAGGAGCTACAGGAAAATTGGGGGCGGAAAAGGTTTCCATGGCTTCCTAGATTCATGAGGCTATGTGGAATTCCAGACAACTTTATTGAATCAGGCTTGTAATGAACAATGGTACCCAAGAGTACAACACTTGTTGCAGAGAAATTGGTTGTGTTACATTGACTTCTCTATGCCATTTCTAAGAAGAATACACTAACTTCATACTTCACAGCAACATTAATAGAAGCAGATGATATATTGAAAGGGTAACATGGTTTACATGTAGACTGATATTCAGCAATAAATACATCAGCAGGACATCACTAAATCCGTACATACATTACAATCAGACAGGCAAATTTTGGCTGGTTTCATGTTTTGTTACAAACTTAAATGCAGGCTCAAGTCCATCCAAAAATTCACAGTTCTTTCTGAGTCTGGTTTTGGGAGAATGGACAAACGTATCCTTTTGCAGTGGAACCAGGTGAAACTTTCTCAGTTCATTGAAGTCTGAAATTAGAGGAATAATGAGCTAAATACAATAGATTGCTTAGGTAACTATGTTAGGTACAGCAACTGCCAACATCTATGCACTTGGACCTAGATAATCCAAAGGACTTGGATACCTGAAGTGGGATTCGAGTAAAATTTAGTCAACCTAAGTACAAAATGGCACTACTGAAAACTCTGCCCTAACCCCTTAGCAGAAGCATAGGGATGGTGTGAAGGGGGAGAAAGGACAATTGCCTGAGGCCATCATTTGTTAGGAGCTAAATGTCCCCCTTAGGGCAGAGTCCCTTGCCCTAAGCCCACCTCCTTACCTGGAAGGAGAGAATCCTGGGTGGTTGTTTCTCCTCCCAGAAATGCCTGCTTAATTTTACATTAAAAAGCCACCAGGTTAAATACAAATAGCTTCATTTGGAGGGACGAAGGGTACCCCCTCTCCTTACTTTCTCAACGTTTTGGACTCCAGGCACCCCTCCACAACTTTTTAGAATGAAGTGGCACTCAATTTCAAAAACTAATTTATATATTTCAGTGCTTACCTCCTTGCAAAGAAGCTGGGCAGTAAGGGTAGCAGATTGGTCAGGCAGAGACAAGCCTGAGCCCACACTTATCTCCTCACACCTTGGGGTGCCCTTCAAAGGGTCTGGCAGCACCCTGAATGAGAGTCACTGCTCTAAGTTATACCTTGGTAGTTAGGGCCCTTTCGTGGGATGCAGGAGATGTAGATTTGAGCCCCAAACTGAGATGGGAATTTAGCCCAAATCTCCTACTTCCTGGGCAAGTCCTCTAACCACCAAGTAATTATATAATGAAGTGAGCAACATTTCATTCTCCTGTGTTCTAAAAAGTGTCTGCCACTGCATTTTGTTAGTCTCCTGGACCTGTAAGAGTTTGTATGTATTTGGGGGCAGTAGGACCTTCCTGTCTCTTCCCTTTGTCTATTTAGATGATTAGTTCTTTGTCATACGAAAAAGAAAATTAGTTCTTTGAAACAGGAACTGTCTTCTGGCATATATAAATGCAGTGCCCAACTGTAATGAGGTCCTGATGTTGGCTGGGACACTGTATAGTGTAAGACATATATGCAATAAGAGAACAACTTTTCAAACCTGCTTTTCCTCATATTCATCCATCTACCAAAGTTCTTAGCTGCTGTACTTCACTATAGTTTCCAGGCACCTCCTATAGTTGTATTTTTACTAGGAAAAGAATTTAAAAAACACACCAAAACTACTTCCAATGTGCATATCTAGGTAGCTGGCTTTCCTATATCCTGCTTACCTTTATGTACCTGCTATTGTAAATGTCAGCTCACTAGACCCAAACAGAAAAGAGCCATGGGAAATTTTAAGACTGTCATGTAAGGAAACATATTACAACCTAACTACAGATAAAACTGGTTAAAAGCATAGACATAGAAATGTTGTTAATGCCAACTGGATTTTTCTCTTCAAATGACTGAAATGGCCATAAACATTATGAGTGTCAACTTCCATATACACGAACTATTTCACATCAAATGTCAGCAACCCTCAAGATCTATACAAAGATCCAGCTCTTCACAAAGAAAAGATACGCTTGATATTATTGAACCATGCTGTTCACTGAATAGGATTTCTCCCCCAATAAGAATGGTGAAAATGCTAGAATTAGGAAATGACAGACCTGCCAATGAAACACCAGTGTTATACCTGATATTGAAAAGGTGAGATTTACTTCAGAAGCATTCAATATCCTCATTGTTCCATCCACCAGAT
The DNA here is from genome assembly GCF_000455745.1 of Alligator sinensis. Lineage (NCBI taxonomy): Eukaryota > Metazoa > Chordata > Crocodylia > Alligatoridae > Alligator > Alligator sinensis. The sequence continues at coordinate 599,024 of NW_005842224.1, forward strand.
ATATGTTTAAAGAAAAATGCTCTTCTTTAAATATTATGTATGCAGTTATATATTTGATTAACAAATCTATTCTTTTGGTCAAACAAATCTAAGGACTCGTCTTTTTAATTGATGAAATTATAAAATAGCCCTTGTGTCCCTGAGTCAGTCTCTCTCTAAGGGCAAGGCTCACCAGGCTCACTGTCCTTGTCCTTATTAAGAAACCTCACTGGGCTAAAGGAATATTTTTCCCTCTTCCGCAAAGGGAGAACGGCTAGCCTGCCATGCCCGCCACGACTTATATGGAATTACCAATAGGAGGAAATGGCTAACGACAGTCACTGTTCTCCTCTGAGGTACGATCAACACCTCTCTGGCTAGGGTGGATCCAGAATAGCAATTCTAATATGTAGTATGGCCTTAGGGGTCAAGTTTGGGAGCTTCTCCACCCCTACGGTCCTGCCTCATACCTCTGAATGTTTTAATAGTCTCAATCACAGCTGTGCCCAACATCCTTGCTGTAAGCACCACCCTTTACTCCAGGTATGCCTAACAGACCATTCACTATTAGTACACAAAAAGGTGAGCAGACAGGCTGCTCCTCACCCATCTGCTGCTGGACGTGCTTTCTCCTCAGCTTGCCACCAAATCAGGTTTCTGGGAAGCTTTTAAAGTCGCCATCTTTTCCCGGGAGCCAATCAACAGCCAAGGTTGCTACACAGATGGGGATGCTCCCTTCAGCTAAAAGGGAGAAGGGGTCCACATCAACCTTGGTTTGCCTCCCCTGAGAGGCCCTGGAGAGATCACTACTCCAACCCTGCCTGAACTTCCAGTTTGAGCTGGCAGTCTCTCCTGATGCCGGCTCCCAGCTCTGCCATTCCTCCCCGCACTGCGGGGAATGAGCGGAGATGCTGTCCCTGGCCCTGCAGTTCACATGCGGGGACCAGGTTTCCAGTAAGTCTCAGGGCCCCAGGCAGTGAAGGCAAGGCAGCAAGCGGGGGTTTCCCTGCCCCTCTCTCCGGCTTTGCCATACCTTCACTAGGTTTACATTCTCAGTTATCTAAATTAAACATTTTCACAATATCACTATAAAATTGCTATTTAAATATATCAGACCAAGTTTTGCTCCCAGATTACACTAAGGAAATCCTTTTGAAGCCACTGTGGTTGTTCCAGTGTACAAGAGAAAACAGAATCTACCTCATCCTATTTCTCATTATGACAGTTAGTGAGAGCTTAATGTAATGCCAGAAGGCTGTTCATCCCTTTGCTAATTATTGCCTCTGTGCCACATTTGTCTGGTACATTTGAAATGTTCCATGGCATTCAGTATTCTGGATGCCACATTAAGCATTCATCAGCTTGATTTCAAATTAGACTGAATGCATCAGAGCATTTATTTTTGCTACTGAATTGAGTTTACCTGGTGGGAGTCTTGCCTTCTTATGAATGAAAACAGGCTAATTCAGTTAGCTCATCTGAAGAAATGTAAAGTTATAATTATTTTTATAAAACAAATGAAATCTTTAACCACTGAGATAAATGATAAAATTTGAACAATGAACTGGGCTGACTACAAGAAGTCAAATAGTTTAGTAATTTTTTTAAGGAATTACAGAATTTAGGGTCAGGTCCACTAAAAAAACCCTACACACAGGGCTAATGTTATGTAGGGGAATAAAGTTAATCATATGCATTAGCATTTTCAAGACTGAGCCCTATTTGTGCAATTATAATAATTTCAACTATGGGCCTAATTCAATAGCCTATGAGATTAGTAAGCAGGCTCCCATTGACTCAAAGAGGTATTGGATCATTGACAGGAACCAAAATATACAAAAAAATCTAACCTCATGTTTCAAGACATAAACCAATTGCTTGTGAGGACTGAGAAAAAATTAATCATCCCCAAACAAGTAAATATGCCATTGTATGAGGTTTGTCTTCTTCTGAAATATCAAGTATTCTCCACTGAAAGAAAAGATGATACACAAGAGATCAATGATCCAATCAGTTAGGGCAAATTAACCCGATTGCTTGATTTTAGTATGGCAGCTTTTATAATCTGGTTAGTCATAATACTTTTGGAGGGTTTAATTAAAACTCAGGGAACTCAAAGGTAGAAACTATCTCCTTAATTCATCATGTTGCATCTACATTTTGAAAAGGCCAGTCACTAGTCTAACATCCCTTAGATAAATATACTATTAATTTACAAATTTTGTTACAAACTTTGCAATTTTCTTTAACTATTTTGTGAGTTTAAATCCTTCCCTTTGTCTCAAAGTTACTGCATTTTGAAAGTAGTAGGTTAGGGTGACATGGCCACACAGGTAGCTTCCAAATTTAACCCCAATATTATTTTTAAATGGTCTGATTTTTATTTATTTATTTAAACACACACAAGTGTGCACATGCACACACACACACACACACACACACACACACCCCCCTGCCAAATCTATTACCTGAATCTCAACAACATTCATGCCCCTCTAAGCTACCACAGTGGCATAGGGAGCCCTAAAACCCCCATATGTGACCAAAGGAAGACTAAGCTAAACATGGGTTAAAGAAGATTGCTTAATGCTGTGTTTTCAGGATGGAAGGAGTGAGCTGGAGACAGGATTATAGTACACAGTGCTGGGTAGATTGTGAGCAGCACCGTGATCCATAGGGCAGATTCAGAGAGGTTGCTGTAATTGGAGATGAGTCCCCCAGGGTTATCCAAGTTACACAGAGGACCTCTTCACCTCCTTGTAGCAGCCTAGGATTGGGAGAACACAAACCTACCACAGATACAAGTTCTGTACTGCATATATCCCAGAGGCACAACACAGGAATGAACATTCATACCCCTGTGAAGAAGCCTTAGAGCAAATAATAATCAGCCCCTGAGAGTTCTGAAACACTTTCAATCACACCTTTATACAATACCCAGATCTTCCATGGTCTGTGGAACTTGGAAAAACATCCTTCTCTTATAAATACATCCAGAGATACCTTTTAAAAGTTATTTTGATTCCCATGGATTCTTATGGATTGAAGAGAAATAGCTGAAATCCATTATGTTAAAAGTCCCTTTAAAATCAGCATTTAATTATTGGATATCTGATCTGCATGTTTCAGCTACAGTCACACAGATGTCTAGAGTATGTCTATACCTCTTTCAGGGCAACCCTGGGGGCTCTCCCCACCCACTCTTTCACCACTGCAACAAACACAGAAATGAGAACACACCATTCCTCATCACTTTCAGGATCTGTTTCCAATATGCTCCAGAACAGCAGTGAGGTGCTGTCTCGTTTCTGGGTTGGATGTGCAGAACAGAAGATGATGGGCGTAGCTGTACTCCTCAGCCATGCTTTCAGGTGTGTCCAGGAAGCAGTATAGACATACTCATATATACATGCATAGGTTTTCTCATGCTAGTAATCAGACTGTTAACCTTACAGACAGAAGGGCACAATTTACTAAAGCCAGGAACTCTAGAGATGCAGTCCTGACTTTGCCACTGATTTCTTATGCAATTTAAGCAAGTCACCCCATCTTTAGCTACTGCCCTCTTCTTAAATAGCCTCACTCTGCCACTAACTAGATTGCCTCTTCAAATGAATTTCTTGTGTGTTATAAAGCTGTCTTTTAACCTTTCTTTGTTCCTAGTTCAAAGCCCTCCTGCATCCCTCAAAACAAACTGTATTTACATGAAAGTCTTTTTCCTGATAATTAGCTCAGCCTACATCTACTTCTCCCCCAGACTTGAAGAAGGACACTTAATACTTTGAATATTTGTCCAGTAGTTCTCCCAACTATAGTTGGTCCAATAAAAGATATTGTATATTCTTGCATCACCATCTTTTGCTTCATTTTTCCATCTGTAAATTAGGGATTATATTTACTCATATGCTTGCTGTGTGGTTTGATTACTAGAGACTTTTAAAGAACTTTGGACATGTAGAGAGCTAACTATGTTTATTATTTTAAACAATGAATATTCATATAAATTAGTGAACACTCAGGAATGAGTGTGTGATCTGATAAGTAACAATGCTTCAAGAGTAATTCAAGTCTCTACTTGACCAAGTAGCCACTGGCTTGCCGCTTCCTGTTGTGATATTTTTCACCTACTTCCAAATGCTGTAAGAATTCAAAGAGATTGGCTCACCACCTGTCCATCCCCAAATGAAGAATCTGGCTAACAGACTGCATCTTTTAAAAAGCCAGGGTATGACACCCAGTTTCAGGGTATCCAGTACAAATTCCTTTTTAATATTAAATTTAATTTTAATTTAATATCCTGGGGATTTATCTTATTATAAAATGTATCTTTGCTCTGTATGCTATTGATGGATTAGCAATATTACTAGTTTGTAAATTAGTAGTGCCATAATTTGTGATACTCTCCTAATTTATCTGTAGCCCTTTTACTCACAAACCCTATAAATCCTTAGGATAAGTGCAGGCATCAAAAAGCCCAAAACTGAATTGATTCAATCTTGGCAGGTTAGTCTAAGCTGCGCAGATTGAACCTATAAGCTAGTGAACAGATATTCACTTGCGGTTCTGGAAATGCAGCCACATGCCGGCAGTGGCCCAGGCCAGAAGCCAGGGGGTGCTAGAATATGCCTCCCTGCTCAGCTGATGAAGATAGCTTGAGCCAAGGTTAGCCTACCCAACCTGCAGGAAGATGAAAAGCAACCTGGGATGTTGGGGGACTGTGAGTTAACTTGAATCTGGAGGGGATCTTTAATAAACTGATTTAACCTAAATCAGTTAAGTCTGATCCATCCAGGTTTATCTTAAGCTGGTTTCAGCCATGTTGAAAGCCATTTATATACACTGAAGTTCTGTTGTGTTACAAACTGGAACCAGTTTCTGACTACTTATACTGGTTTATGTGTAATTTTTATCCCCTGCCATAAAGATAAGATGGATTAGGCTTTAGCACCATTTCGTTATATAGGAATTATGTAACTAACTGGATACATTTGGAGAACTCAGCCTGCATACACATCCAGTTTGCCATTCCCTGGATGACAGCCAGCCACAGTCCAGCCCAAGCAGCATGCTCCTATCTTATTGCTTCAAAGAACTGTAGAAAAAGAGGACTTGAAAGGACCTTTAGAGTTCACCTCAACCAAACCCCCTGCTCCAGGCTTTGAGCCTTTAAGACCTTTAGTGAAATCAGCATCTCTTTTCTGCTGCCAAGATTAGCAATATTACTAGTTTGTAAATTAGTAGTGCCATAATTTGTGATACTCTCCTAATTTATCTGTAGCCCTTTTACTCACAAACCCTATAAATCCTTAGGATAAGTGCAGGCATCAAAAAGCCCAAAACTGAATTGATTCAATCTTGGCAGGTTAGTCTAAGCTGCGCAGATTGAACCTATAAGCTAGTGAACAGATATTCACTTGCGGTTCTGGAAATGCAGCCACATGCCGGCAGTGGCCCAGGCCAGAAGCCAGGGGGTGCTAGAATATGCCTCCCTGCTCAGCTGATGAAGATAGCTTGAGCCAAGGTTAGCCTACCCAACCTGCAGGAAGATGAAAAGCAACCTGGGATGTTGGGGGACTGTGAGTTAACTTGAATCTGGAGGGGATCTTTAATAAACTGATTTAACCTAAATCAGTTAAGTCTGATCCATCCAGGTTTATCTTAAGCTGGTTTCAGCCATGTTGAAAGCCATTTATATACACTGAAGTTCTGTTGTGTTACAAACTGGAACCAGTTTCTGACTACTTATACTGGTTTATGTGTAATTTTTATCCCCTGCCATAAAGATAAGATGGATTAGGCTTTAGCACCATTTCGTTATATAGGAATTATGTAACTAACTGGATACATTTGGAGAACTCAGCCTGCATACACATCCAGTTTGCCATTCCCTGGATGACAGCCAGCCACAGTCCAGCCCAAGCAGCATGCTCCTATCTTATTGCTTCAAAGAACTGTAGAAAAAGAGGACTTGAAAGGACCTTTAGAGTTCACCTCAACCAAACCCCCTGCTCCAGGCTTTGAGCCTTTAAGACCTTTAGTGAAATCAGCATCTCTTTTCTGCTGCCAATATTAAAGGGGAAGGGCTTACCTGGCTATTCTTGCACGGCTAGGTACACCCTGTGTTTCAAGAATGACTTCTGCAGAGACACTATTTTTTTTCACTAGATTGAGATGCCTGGGTTAGAGGGATACTACAGAGCAGACATTAGAGTACAGGGTAGTGAGAGAACATTGGTCTCATTCTTGTCACAATCAGTTGTAGACAGAGTGCAATTTTTTTGCATGGGCTCCATTTAGGTAGATAGAGACATTTAAAGAAAGTTAGCTATGATCCTGTTGCAATAAACCAGAGCCAAAGCAAATAGAATACATTATTAATTCTTCAGTTTCCACCAAGGAAGCAGACACTTGATAGCAAAAACAACAAAAGGAATCAGAATGCCACCAAACCACTCCAACAGCTACTTATCTGGTACCAATTAATTCCATGAATCCTTCTCAATATCCCTAAGTGGACCAGGACTGGTCCTCACCCTCCACCCGTGTCCACATAACATAATTATGGGACTGGATTTTGAGAGCAAATGAGCATAACCTTTGAAAATTTGTAAGCAAAACTGCACACAGATGGCTGAATAAGCACCAAGTGCTTGAGTTTTGAAATATTAACTGCACACATTATCTGTAAATATTTACTCATGACATATTTCTTTTAGATGCTGACCCAGTTCAAAACACCAGATGCAACCACTTGTACATTCTGAAGAAGTTTGGATATGGCTTCAGAAATTATTCTATCTGCTTAACATTTTTGCTATATTAATACCATAAGAGAAACATCTAGTTATGGTATTAACTGGGGGAAACAAACTGGAAAAATACAAAGTAGAATTCTATGGTCTAAAGGGATCCTAAAGGTCAATCTAGTTCAACCACCTACACCAAGGCAGTTGAACTACACATTTAGACCAACTTAGAAAGATGCTTACTCAACCTCTTCTTGAAAATCACAAATAAAGGAGATTCCATAACTTCCCTAAGCAGCTTGTATCACAGTCCTACTGCAAAAGTTTAAAAAGTACTGGGAGTTACAAAGATTGATTACATTAATGTGTCTTGGGTTTTTGTTTGTTTGTTTTGTTTTAGTTTTGTTAAGTGTAACACGGTACCAGACTCTAAAAAAAATTACTGTTACTACAAATTAAGTGGACTTTGTACACTGTCTTGCAGACCAAGACAATTAACTTGCCTGGATTTGTCTCTGTTAACAGGATTGGAAGCCCCCATGTCACAGGACCAGTGTAAAGTCTCAGTCTCATGTAGGGTGGAATAGTTTGGATACTGATGCAACCTAGCTGACCTGTAGCTGTCAAACTTGCACATGGGGCCACAGACTGCCAGTGCACAAAAAAAATACGACCATCCATAATGATTACCCACATTTTACAGATGAGAAATAAGGCCCTGGATTGTCCAAGGAAGGGCAATTGTCAGATAGGAATTAGACCTGAATCGTTCTCTCCTGAGTTCCAGTCCAGCTCCCTAACCATATAGCTATAATTTCCCTCAGGGTCCTGATGTTAGGCTAGGATTGATGTACAAGCATTGGATTTTTTTTACATTGCAATACATTTACTTTGATCCTTTTCTAAAAAAGGAAAACAAACAAAAGAAATGAAGACTTCTTAATAAAACAGTATCCCAAGAGCCGGCTTGTTATACCAGGATGGAAAGACTCTGTTCTTGAACTGGGGGATTTCAGAATGCTTCCTCTATCTGAAACCACTGTAAAGGGCTGATACCTCCTTAAGAATACAGAATAGTTTTGGTGTCTTCACAGTCCCCCATGGCCCCTTCCCAAATTGTCATGGACTAGCAACCACAGAAACTAATTTTGGCTTGATCAAGCCATGTAAGTAGGACATTCTTCAGCACCTGCTACACAAACAGATTGTTTATACTGCATAGCAGTCTCCCATCCCAGTCTACTCTACCTAGTCTTGGTCCAGTTAAAATAAAGCTTGTGTTAAATCGCCCCCTAGAGGTGATGGACAAAAAGTGACACTAATGTCAAGAATCAATGAAGGCAAACAAATGCCAACAAATGTATGACAGAAAAAACAAACAGGCAATCATTCCTTCTAGTCGTTCATATCTGTTTCTTTTTCTGTTACTTGATAATGAAATCTAATTGTCCAATAATGCTACGTCCCATTAAATTTCAAGAAAATAAAAATCTACTATTGTAAAATGAAATTAAAATATTTGAGATTAGAAAGCTAATCCACATTGATCTAAAGTAGTTATCAATCTATACATTCTTCAGCTAGTGTTCTCCAATCCAATTATAACTATCTCTAAAGAGGAGTCTAGATCAAGATGAATCGCTGATTAGAAATAAGCCTGTATTGATCTGACTCAGTTGTTTTTACAGTTATGTGGCCATTTAATCTTCAGACAGCACTTTAAACCTGTGTGTCACCAAAGCAGAGTCAATTGACAGCCTGCATTATAAAAGGAGTGCTCTAGGAAAAGAATGCACATATGATAGCTATTATCATTTATTTCTGTAGCAAAAAATTATCATTTCTGTTCAATTTTTTAAAAAGTGGGTTTATTAAAAGTTCTTTGAATCTGAAATAATGAATAAGCCTTCATATGGGCCTTTATATTATTGCATAGTCCCAGTGCTTGCTGGTGTCCAAAAGCAACAAATCAAAATGTATTTGTTCTTCACAAACCCTTAAACATGTTCTTTCTAGTTATACTGTTGGGAATAACTTTGGTTTTCATCATTCTAGTTGTATGTAGATATGTCTAAGAATACATCACATTTTTATTAACATAGATAAAGATCAGGAGGGGACTCATTTAGAGACAGATAACTTAGGACCAATGAATTTCTACTGCAGGCTTTTTGCTGTGAGTTTACATGGCATGTGAATTTGGTTTGGTGTTTTGCTGTCCAACATTGATTCCCCAAGCTTTACCTGTGGCAGGTTAGAGTGCTAGGCCTTGTGCTTGTGTGACAGGGTTGACAGTATAGTTTTAAGTTAAACAAGGATTTGTGTAGCATGATTTGAATAGGGATGATTTTGCCTCAGGCAGGGAGTTGGACTAGATGACCTCCGGAGGTCCCTTCCAGCCCTACTTTTCTATGAAATCACAAAAATGCACATTGTTTTATAAGCTAAAATATTTTACATGAAGCAAAGAAATTTAGCAATCCATCAAATGAAGAGTCTGCAAAGGATGAGCTAGTCACATTTAGGTACATAGATTTTGCATGGCTAACACATTATGGTTGCTACTAACTGCTCTCTCAGTGTGTTAACCTTCAGGTGATATTACAGTATTAACCATTGTACCAAAACACCACAAGGATGGCTATTTCAAATAACAAAAGGTAAAGGTAAAACTCTGGAAAAGCCACAAAAAGTTGAAGAACTTTACCCCGGCACAAAGCCAACAAAACACCTCTCTGCTACTTACATCCTATTTTAAATTCTTGTACTGCCCTTCTGTAAAGGGGTGAATTTAATCCTCAGTTCAATAACTGAGGCAATGTCTACATTGCAAACATTCAGTGTCTACCAGTTGCAAATGCAACAGCTCCAATAACCCTCAAACACACTATACGGCTCTATGAGCACTACTTTCCAGATGGGAAGCAATGTAGCTGCGTTCATGAATCTCTGTGCCTGAGCTAATTGGCCTGAACTCTCAGCAGTGTAAAGCTAGAAAGTAATGTGCAGAGGGCCACGCAGTGTGTTTGAGGGGACTACAGGCACAAGTCTAGACATATTCTAGATGTCCAGTGCAACAACACAGGAACAAATTAATTGTCAATGGATCCATGCATTTCTCAAATCTAATATATCATTTCTGATATTAAGTAATTCCAGAAACTCCAGGGAAAGGTACACAAAACTTTCTAAAGGACAATTTTAAAATTACCTGAGCATAAAAAATGTGTACTTTACCCGTTTGTGGTTCGTGGTCGGCTATACAAGCTGGAACAAGAGGAATCAATCACCTTTTTAAAACAGGAATGGCTTTATTATCTGAAATAATTTTGGATGTTTTCTTAATTTATGCAAATATATCCGGATCTTTTAAATACTTTATGTTTTGTGGTAATTAATTCTACAGATTAAATATGCATAGTGAAGCAAGAAATACATTGTTCTTTATGTTTCCTAGAATACCTAAACCAAGAAGGCCTGGTGCTCATCTTCTGATGTTACCACAAACCATACTAATAAATAGAGGTGCACCGATACATCAGTCCAATATCCGATCAGCACTGATACAAAGAAAATTGATTATATTGGAAATCAGTCTGATGTGTCTGATAATTTGGCCGATAAATGCCCGAGTATGTGCGCAGCATACAGGTGGCGAGGAGCACAGCCTGGCAGCTTGGAGAGCTACGTGCAGCTAGTAAGTCTGTTGTGGTGGAAGGGGAAGGTGGAGGGAAGAGCCAAGGGGGGGGGGCAGATCAATGCCCTCTGCAGTAAAGGAGGGAGTAGGGCTGGTGCAGGCACTGCTGAGCTGGAGCAGGGTGGGGTGGGGTGGGGTGCAGCGTGGGACAGGACGGAGCCACAGCTCATCTAGGGGGCATGGGGAGGGGGGGCAGCTCCTGCTACTGCATGCACCCCAGGAGGGCACAGTGGGGCATGTCCCTAGATCTGCGTAGGGGGAGTGGGAAGGGCTGCGGCTGTGGGCTAGGGCCAGGACTGCACTGGGCTCTTCCCAGTGGACTATGGGGGAGCTATAGCAAAATGTGGGGTCACTGCACCCCCCCCGTAGCCTCCCTCCCAGTGCCACCACCGTCCACCCTGAGTGCAGCCTGACCTAGCCCCTGCCCACAACTGCAGCCTGCCCTGCCCTGCCCCATGCAGATCCAGGGACACATGCTTCCCCACCAGTCCCATGCCTTCCCAGGGTCTATGCAGTGGTGGTAATCATCTCCCACTGCATGCCCCCCCCCTCCAAGACAAGCCACAGCTCCGTCCCATGCCTTACCCCACCCCAGCTGGGCAGCACCTACCCCAGCCCCTGCTCTACTCCCTCCCTCACCATGGGGGCCTTGATCTGCCCCCCCACGCCCCTTCCCTTTCCCCTCCCCTTCCACTACAACAGACTTACCAGCTGCACACAGCTGTATCAGAAATTGGATTGGTATCGGCATTGGCCGATATGCCTCCTTAAAAATCGGCTATTGGTATCAGTCCCCAAAATCTCTATCGGTGCACCCCTACTAATAAGTTATATGTCTTCTGAGTAACTCAGAACAATTTATAAACACTAAACAATTAAATCTGACATGTTCACCTTGTGGGGTACATGTTATGCTAAGGCTATTTGATGCATGAATAGGCTGAGGAACATAGAGATTGAGTGAGTTACCTAGGGTAATTTACTGTGTTATTGAAAAAGATGAGAAAAGACCCAAAAAATCCTGACTTCCAATTTCATTCAAACCACTAGAAAATACATCCTATCCCATCATGATAGTCATTCTCATGTTAATTCCATGTTAAAAGCATTTCCCAGGTTTCTTTTACCAATGCTGAAGTTACAAAGGTGTGTTGTTACAGCACTGGTATCTTTGCTCAGCTCTCAGTCTTTGAATACAACTTTCTAACATCAGTGTTGGTTGCAGTTATTTACCATCAGTATACATGGGAACTGTGAAAAGCACTACATAGGCTTACAGTTTGTCTGCATAAAACATTTCATCTGTGGAAGAAGATGAAAGAATAATTTTGAAACTTAAAAAAATAATTCCAAAGAAAACTTAGGCCTGCAATCAGGTCTGAAAAAAATCTCTTGCTGCAACCACCTAACATCTTTGACATCTTTGGCAGTTGAGGGCAATCAGGATTCCATGGAACCATATCCAAGTGTTTGTAAATGCCTGAGAGCTTTTGAATATCGTCCTATTATAATGCCATCTCTTTATTCTGGTGACATCAAACATTTTGACATTGCACTGATATCTGTGATTTCTGCATAAATCTTTGATGGAAGTGTTACTAAAACTGTACAGTATCTCACTGTTGCCTCCCATGTTGCCACTATGTGGCCGTATAAAAAAAGCATTGATGAATACATTCTAAAGCAGGGGTAGATCCTCTCTTCCTCCCCTGGGCGTGGTAGGGCAGTGTTGTCAATTAATGCAGCCACCCTTCCCCCTGCCAAATTCCCAAACTGCCAAGCCAGACTGTGACCCTCTCCCTGCATCTGGATCAGGGCTTGGCCATATACTCTCCACACCACATTGGGCCAAATTGAGACTGGGCCACCTCCCTTCCCCCCACCTCCGCAGGACTGGGTTGGGGGCCAGGCCATGCCAAGCCCCCTGCCCCCTCCCCTCCACAGGGCCAGGTTAGGGCCAAGCTGCCTGTTGCCCCGCTCTATGCAGCCAGGTGGTGCCCTGCCATGCCTGCTCCAGGTGCCACATTGGGACCACTGTCTGGATCTAGCCTGCAAACAGACCAGGCACTGCCCATCTGGCCCACTGAGGAAAAAGATTGACCATCACTGTTCTAAAGCATATTCAAATACAGTCTTACAGCATCAAATCAATATCTGAACAAGTGTAGAAAATGCATAATCAAGTTACTGCACTGCAATTAATCCAAACTACAGGTTATGTCTTCACTGCAGAATTACTTTGAACTTCTATGCTCAAGATAGGCTAGTTCCAGTGAAATCACCATATTGAAAGGAGAACTCGAACCCTACTTCAGTTACCACCTCTGCCCTCATGTTCTTTTGAACCAAATCAAACTGAGCTTCTCAGCACTGCACAAGTACAAGCTGTTTTTTAAATCTTTTGGAGTGACCTAGCCCAGGGGTTTTGAAAGGGCAAAAGATGATTGGAGGACTTGGGATTCCCTTTCCTCACCAATCTGGTAGTGATTTGGCCCAGGGGTTTTGAAGGGGTAAAAGATGATTGGAGGACTTGGGATTCCCTTTCCTCACTAATCAGGTCCCAGAGACTCACCCTACATGTCCCCTGATTGGCCCCTTGGGTCACCTGGAGGGAATAAAAGGTGCAACGCAGCTGACTCAGGGAAGAGACCAGTGAGGGACCATGAGGAAGGAGCTTCAAAGACCTGGCAAGAGCTGAGCCAGCGGGGCGGGAGCAGTTGCCCTAGAAGAGCCTGAAGAAGCGGGACCTGCAGACAGCAGTGGGACCCTCAGCAGCATGGTGAGAGAGGCTTCCTGCTGGGCTCCAGGATCCCCTACGAGAGGCTGTGGCCAGCAGGAAAGGCTCCCCCGCTCCAGCAAGGATCTGAGCAGCGACCTGAGAGGTTCCCAGCTCAACTTCCAGCTCCTCCAATCAGAGGCCAGGCATCTTGACGTGAGGCCGGGGCTCCGGGAAGGTCAAGACCCCTAGCAGCTTGGAGCAGTGCTACCGGTGGTGGCTGTGTAGCAGTGTTTCTGCCTACCATGTGAGAGATCCAAATTCAAGTCCCAGCTGGGGTGACTTGGGGTGAGTGAGCTAACAAGAAGCAAATCTTCTTGCAGTGGAAAGGGGGGCCATTGTGCTTTCCCCCTTTCTCCCCGTCCAGGTACCTAGGCCCTGTATTTCCTTGTCATTTGACATTTTGTATTTTGTGACTTTTTATATTTCCCCAACCAGTATTGTTTGCTCTGCTGTTTGTGTTTTTATATTTTGTTAACCCTGTCTTTTGTCAATGATTGTAAGTGTCTAACCTTCGTTGAATCCTGCCACCTTGGGGCACTGTAGTGTCCCATATACCCCCTGATTTATGCCTGTTATGTTCCCAGTATTGTTCCCTCATTAAAAGGTATATGGTTAAGTCCCCATTGGTGGTCTGGCTCTGCTCTATAGGGGGAGGAGAGTCCCTACACCTCCCACAGCGCTTGTGCACCCGCTTTGATCCCTTCAATTGGAGAGGGGGTACCTCTTGGAGTACCTCCCGGGTTACAATTGTGTGAAATGCCTGTCTCTTCCGGGCAAAGAGTCAGAATGGTATTAGCCCTGTAACAGTTCCTCACTTCTGGGTTAACTTCCATGACCTACATTCCAATGTTAAAGCACAGATACCACTCAGAATGATGACCTGTACCAAATGTAATCAATAAATGAAATATTCCTTGCCAAGGTGATCATAGCAAAGTAACTCATCACCTTTGCAGTTATGGGAGAGATTCACCCATAGCTCCATTGAAGCTGGTTTGCACCAGCTGGGTTTGCACCAACTGAGGTTCTATTCCTTGTATTTCTAGTTTCACAGATGTCATAGACATTGGGGCAGGAAGCCACCTGGGGTCACAGGATCCCAGCAAGATAAGCATCCAATTGACTCTTAAAGGAGTCCAGAATAGATGCTTGGAGGCACCTATACCTCTGGAGGCAGTTTGTTCCTGGCCTCGGAGGCTCAGATAGTAAAGAAGTTATTCCGTATGTCCAGCCTGAAATGGTCTTGGATGAATTTGTGACTGTTTAACCTTGTCATCCCATGGGGTGCTATAGTGAACAGGCGTTCCCCCAGATCCTGATGTACACCCCTTATATACTTATAGGCAGCCACCAGGTTCCCCCTCTCTCCC
>NW_005842224.1:613632-626171 GCF_000455745.1 Alligator sinensis
CCCCGAGCCTGCACTTTTCCAGGGTGAAGAGTCCCATAGCTCTCAGCCTCCCATCATAAGGCCTGTTTTCCTGACCTCTGATCATATGCATGGCTCTCCTCTGGACTCTCTCAAGCTTCTCCACATCCTTTTTGAATTGTGGAGCCCGGAACTGGATGCAGTACTCCAGCTGCGGCCTCACCAAGGCCAAGTACAGTGGGAGGATAACATCCTGGGATTTGGAGAGAAGCGTCTATGGATGCAAGCCAGAGCTTTGCTCGCTTGGCCGGCTGCAACATCACATTGGTGACTCATATTCATCTTGTGGTCAATCATGACCCCCAAGTCCCTTTCAGCCGTAGTGTTAACAAGTGTAGCGCTGCTGAGCCTATAAGCATGCTCTGGGGTTTTTTCCCCCAAGATGGAGTACCTTGTATTTTTTGGTGTTGAAGGCAGGTTTTTGTCCACACATTTTCCGAGCCTGTCAAGGTCAACCTGGATCACCATCCTGTCCTGGGGTGTGGACTCTTTACCCTATAGTTTGGTGTCATCAGTGAATTTGGCCAGTCCGCTTCTGATACCAAAGTCCACATCATTAATAAAGATGTTAAAGAGTATAGGCCCAAGGACAGAGACTCGGGGGACCCCACTGGTCATGGCACACCACAATGATTGACTTCCATCAACTACCACTCTCTGGGTCCGACCTTGAAGCCAATTCCCCAGCCAGTGGTTTGTGATGTAGCCAAGGCTGCAGTTGGCCAGTTTTTCTATGAGATGACCATGGGATACAAGATTGAAAGCTTTTTTAAAATCAAGATATATGACATTATCTCTTCTCCCTTGTCCAGGTAATATGTCACCTGGTTATAGAAGGAGATGAGATTGACCTACCCGCGATAAACCCATGCTGGCTATCCCTCAGGAAGTTACCTTCAGCCAGTTTGTCAAGAATGGTCTCTTTGATGATTTTTTCCAAGATCTTCCCCAGGATAGAGGTCAGGCTGATGGGCCTGCGGTTCCCTGGATCTACTTTCCTCCCTTTCTTGAAGATAGGCACTACATTGGCCTTCTTCCAATCTTTGGACACTTTGCCTGAGCACCACAAATTCTCAAAGATCTGTGCCAGTGGCAGAGTTATGATGCTTGCCAGCTCCTTAAGTACCCTGGGGTGTAAGCTGTCTGGGCCAGCTGACTTGAAGGTGACCAGCCTCTTAAGGTGTTCCTTCACATGGGCAACATTGATGAAGGGTAACAATTCTCCTTCGCCCTGGCTGTCCCATACCGTACTGAGCAGGACCGTCCTTTGGGGCTGGTGAAAGATCGACGCAAAATACCCATTAAGCAGGTTGGCTTTTTCCTGGGTGTTGGCTGTCATTTGACCCATATGGTGAAGCAGGAGCCCAATGTTATCCTTGCTTTTCCTCTGGCTCCCCACATATCTAAAAAAGGACTTTTATTGTCCTTCATATGTGTAGCCAGTTGGAGTTCAGTCACAGCCTTAGCTTTCCTGGTAGCTCCCTACAGGTCCAGACCAGTGCAAAGTACTCCTCCTTTGGGGTGGACGCAGCCTTCCATCCTTTATAGGTCTTTCTTTTTAGATGCAGGAGGTCCACTAGTTCCCTGCAGAGCCAAGGGGGCTGCTGTGCCCTTTTTCTAACTTTCCTCTGAGATGGGATAGACATTGCTTGAGCTTCCAGGATCGCTCCCTTGTAACCACTCTTCCTGAACCCCCCTCCCTTTTGGGTCGAGGTCCCTTAGGGCCTCATCAACAAACCTCTTGAGCTTGTCAAAGTCAGCTTTTCTGAAGTTGAGGACTTCTGCTTTGCTGACTGACTTGCCAGCTTTATGACAGATGGTGAAGGTAATCAGATCATGGTCGCTGTCTCCCAGCTTCCCTTCAATCGTTAGGTTGCTGATTAAGTCATCCCCCATTGCCAGTACCAGGTCGAGCAGTGCTTTGCCTCTTGTCGGTCCATAGACTTCTTGAGTCAGATAGAGCTCATCCACACACAAGGAACCTTTGCGACCATCTGATGATACAGTGTCATCTGCCTCAGGGAGGCAGCTGAGTTGATCTGAGGAGGGTCACACCCCCCCGCCCCCAGCTCCTACTTGGCCCAGCCCCCCAGGGAGCCACATGACTGGACTGCCAGTGTGTGAGACAGGGTAGCGGGGGGCACTTATCTGACCCTTCCTTCAGTGGGATGGAGGGACCCCACTAGACCCCCGAGAGTGGCGCGGTGCCAGCGGGCCCTTCTGCACATTTGGATGACTAATTTGTTCTAGTCATTAAAATAACCTTGGTAGCATGAACTGGATACAGTGTCATCTGCCTGAATTTCCAGAACCTAAAACATTCTACTATAACAAAAGCCTTAGTCTGTCTGTCTGTCTGTAATGTTCTGGGCCAACTGTGCATTCACCACCAAGAGGGCACATGCTGATTGGCTGAGAGGAACTGGAGCATTATAGACAGAGGGCCCAAGGGAGCCACCATGCCGCCCCTACACCCAGTAACAGCCAGCAGGGAGGGAGAGACAGTGGGGAAGACAGGAGGAAGGGAGGGAGGCAGGGAGCGGGAATGGGAAGGGGGGGTTTCCAGGGCCATCACCCCCGCCACCGCTGCTGCAACCCCCTTGCTGCCCACTGCCCGGCCCTGACAACAGCCAGCAGAGAGGGGGAGGTGGCAGGGAGGAAGGAGAGGGGGAGGAGAGGCAGGGAGCGGGGGCATGTTGCATCCTGCCGCATGTCTCTGGCCACCGTCATGTGGCCAGCTCCCCTCCCCCCTGTTTCTAGGAGCTGGCAGCGGTGCGGGGTGGAGTGGCAGGGGATGGGGGGTGCACAGGACCACACTGAGAGTGATGGGGTGTGAGGGGATGCAGGGGGTCTCACAGAGCTGAAGGTGGAGAGGCGGCACTGTGGGGCACTGAGCAGCAGCACTCCATCCCCGCCCCCCCCACCCCATCATTCATGACAGGCAATTTGTTAATTATCTATAAAAAGGCATGAACACTCCTATTTTTCTCAGTTGGGGCCTGGTGAACTCCATGATTCCATTGCCATGGAATCCATTATTTTTTGAACGTGCTACAAAATTCAGTATTTTTCTTACAGAATTTTCTGTTTTCTTTTCCTGCTTTAATAGGACTTGCCTGTAGCTGCCTCTTACTGGCCCAAAAGAGGAAGTTACTTGAATTACAATACAAAGGCTCCTTATAGAGTAGAGCGATGGTTAGCGGCATTAGTCTGAAGTCTATTCAAGACATCTGATGAAGTAGACTATTGCTTATGGAACCTCATGCCTCTCTGAACCTGTCAGTCTCTAAGCTGCCACCCTGCCCTACATTCTGCATCATTCCAGAGAGTCAGGCAGCATGAGACTAGGGCACCAGAGCTGGAATCTAGCCTGCAGGCCCCTGGTGTGTTAAGCAGCCTGGAGAACAGTATAATAGCCCTTGAAAATAATCAATAAGCATTAGGTTAGATAGAACTGCCAACTGAAAACCATGTTAGTATGTATTTATGTGGGGGTGGGAAGATAGAATAAAGGATATTAAATGTATTATGTATAAGAAAGTTGAGTTTTTTACTTACTGTCATGGAATTTGTTTCCTTTGTGTCAGACAGTAAATGGGATCTGCATCTCAGGTATGCATATTGTATGGTAAAGGACTCCTTGGGCAGCATCAACCCTTTTTGGGAAGCCCAGACCAAAAATTGATCCTCCAAAAGTAGACTGCACTCTACAAAATACATTAATGAACAAGTTACACAACTTCATTTTCAACAGCAGACACTTCCTACAAACTATGCGCACAAAGATGGAACTCCAATATACCAGCCTCTTCATAAACCACCTGGAGGAAGAATTTTCTGGAAAACCGCACCACTAAACTTGTACTATACCTGTGATACATAGATGATATTTTCATTGTCTAGACTGAACGCCTGGACTCAGTTGCTGATTTCCACCACAGGTTTGACAACCTTACTCTTCAATCAAATTCTCCCTGGAATACTCCTACATTAACATCAGTTTTCAATATGCCTCAATCCACATCCAGGATGACAGCCTTCAAACTACTATATATAGAAAACACATGGGCCACCATGGGTTACATCCACAAAGTTAAATCCAAAAAGGAAGGTCTAGGGAACTACGGATCAGTCAGCTTCACCACAGTCACTGGAAAAATCATGGAGCAGGTCCTTAAGGAATCCATTAAGCACTTGGAGGAGAAGAAGATGATCAGGAACAGTCAGCATGAATTCACCAAGGACAAGTCATGAATGACCAACCTGACTGCCTTCTATGATGAGATGACTGGTTCTGTAAATGTGGAGAGAGCAGTGGATGTGGTATAACTTGATTTTGGCAAGGCTTTTGATACAGTCTCCCCCAACATTCTCGCAGGCAAGCTAAGGAAGTATGGGCTGGATGAAAGGACTGTAAGGTGGATAGAAAACTGGCTGGAGCATCAGACTTAGAGAGTAGTAATCAATGACTCAATGTCTAGTTGGCAGCCGGTATAAAGTGGAGTGTCCCAGGGGTCAGTCCTAGGGCCAGTTTTGTTCACTATCTTCATTAACAACCTGGGAGATGGCATAGAGTGCACCCTCATCAAGACTGCAGATGACAACAAGCTGAAGGGAGTAGTAGATATGCTGGAGGGTAGGGCTAAGATTCAGAGTGACTTAGAAAAATTGGAGGATTGGGCCAAAAGAAATCTTATGAGGTTCAACAAGGACAAGTGCAAAGTCCTGCACTTAGGACAGAACAATTCCATGCACCCCTACAGGCTTGAGACCAACTGGCTAGGCAGCGGTTCTACAGAAAAGAACCTGGGGTTTTACAGTGAACAGTAAGCTGAATATGAGCCAACGGTGTGCCCTTGTTGCCAAGGCTAACAGCATAGTGGGCTACATTGGTGGGAGTGTTGCCAGCAGGTCAAGAGAAGTGATTTTCCCCTCTATTCAGCACTGGGGAGGCCACTTCTGGAGTACTGTGTCCAGTTTTGCCTCCCCCCTCCCCCCCCCCCCCCACTCACGAAAGGCGAGGATGTGGACAAATTGGAGAGAGTCCAGCAGAGGGTAATGAAAATGGTGAGAGGGCAGGGGGACATGACTTATGAGGAAAGGCTAAGGGAACTAGGCTTATTTAGTCTGCAGAAGAGAAGACTAATAGGGGATTTGATAGCAGCCTTCAACTACCTGAAGGGTGGTTCAAAAGCAGATGGAGCTAGGCTGTTCTCAGTGGTGACAGATGACAGAACAAGGAGCAACGGTCTCAGGTTGCAGTAAGGGAAGTTTAGGTTAGATATTAGGAAGAATTTTCTCACTAGGAGGGACGTAAAACACTAGAATAGGTTACCCAGAGTGGTGGTGGAATCTCCATTCTTGAAGGTTTTTAAGACCCAGCTAAACAAAGCCTTGGCTGGGATGATCTAGTTGGGGATGGTCCTACTTTGAGCAGGGGTTTGGACTAGATGACCTCCTGAGGTCTCTTCCAACCCTCATTTTCTACAATTTTATTATTCTAAAGCCAACCAATACTTACATCCACAAAGATAGCAACCATACCAAACAAACAGAAAAAAAAATCTATAATCTACAATCAGGAGCTGAGATGCTCTGAGAAGAATCTGCACAATACCTAAACCTTGACAATTTGAAAACTGTTTTTATCCAGTTAGGACACTCAAGCACAGAAACAGACCGTATGTTTGAAAAAAGACATCCAAATACCACAACAGCAACCTACTACAATACAAAAAGGAAACCCCCACTAACTGCAACACCCTTGACTGTCACCTACCATCCTACACTTGAACTGACAAAAAGGATCATCAAATAGTTACAGCCTATATTCAAAAAATATCTGACTTTGAAGGAAATGTTCCTAATCCTCCACCCTGCAATTCCTGGTTTTCAAGCAACCCTCTTATCTCCGCCAAGTCATCATCAGAAGCAAAATCCCTGCTGACTAACAGACACAAAATAGAACACAACCCTGCCTTAACAATAAATGCAAAACCTGTCAAATCCTTTCTACCATTGCAACAATCAATGCCCCTCACAATGAAACCATCAGAATCCACAATTCCTATACATGTCTATCCCAGAATGTGGTATACTCCATCCATTACACTAAAAATTATCATGAAAACTACATGGGTGAAACTAGACAAAAAAGACATGCCAAAATGAACGATTGCAGAAAAACAGATAAAGGACAAGAGACAAACAAGCAGGGTAAGAAAACGCTTTTCATAGAACAAACACTCCCTTTACGCCAGGGGCAGGCAATTATTTTGTGCGGAGGGCTGCTTACTGAGTTTTGGCAAGTTGTCGAGGGCCACATGGGTAGCCCCGCCCTTTGCCGGGTGCCCCACCCCCTGGTCACCATCTTGTAACTGGAAGTCCTGCCCCCTAACCCCTGACCTTTGCCACCAGAAGTCCCTCCCCTTGCCCCCAGAAGTACTCCTTTCAGCAAGGGGTTTTGCCATCTCAGAACCAGAAAAATATCCAATTATATTCTAAAAAGTGAACATCTAAAACATTCATTAATTTGATTTCAAAAAATATTTTTGTCCTGGTTTATATATGTTTGAGTAATATACATAGAGGTGATTACACAATAGCTTAAAAAGAAGTCTTAAGCTTGTATACTGTGGGGGGGTATAGGTTTGCGGGGAGATGTGGGTGTGCGGGTATGTGAGGTAAGGGAGCATGCAGGTGTATGTGGATATGTGGGGTGTTGGTGGGAATGGGTGTGGGGGTCTGCATGTATGGCAGTGTGAAGGAGGGTGTGGGTGCATGTGTATGGTGGGGTGTGCATATGGGATTCACCCTATGAATACATACACACACAATGCCCCTGCCTGTGCGCGTGGGCACACACCCTGGCACAGGCCACGTGCTTCCCAGTCCAGTGGTGCAGCTGGGAGCCATGTGGTGCTGGAGCAGGGCGGGGGCAGGAATCAAGGAAATGGCTGGGGGGGGTGGGGCTGGGCTCCTGCCTCCTGCTGCCAGCTCCCCCTGGGGCCTACTTCCCCTGGCTCCTGTCGTCTTTTACAGGCAGCCAGGAGCAGATAAATATTTTCTAAATTTTTTAGGGGTCTCATAGGCCAGATAGAATGACCTGGGGGGCTGGATCCAGCCTGCGGGTCATATTTTGCCTGCCCCTGCTTTATGTCCTCACAATCTCCATGCGCAAGGAAAATTTAGAAAACACTTTCAAAAAACAGGCTTAGGAAGAAAAAATATTTCGCTTACTGGACACACAGAATCAAGGGCTAAACACAGACATTGACTTTATGTCTCATTATTATCTGTTTGATCCCTGATAATCTTTCTACACCCCATGGGTGATAATGATCCTCTTGAATGGTCTTACTCTTCCATGAATCAATTTACCTTTTCTACTGCATTTATCTTGTCTGTTAGCTACCTCATAATGTCCCTTTTATCCTGTTTTATCTACATAGGGAGTTTTACACAGACTTTTATTCTATCTTCTATTTAGCTCAAACTGTGTCTGCTTTTTTCTCAGACTTGAGGAAGGGTACTTGGTACCCAAAAGCTTGTCTATATCCCTTCAACTATACAGTTGGTCCAATAAAACATATAATCCATAAAAATCCTTGCCTCTCAAAGATGCATAAAATAATCCCCAGCAATAATAAAATGCCCCCAGTTCCTAAATGTACAAACGAATGCATGCTGACCCAATTGTTAGGTCCAGTAACCAGGGGCGGCACTAAGGGAAGGGGCTTGGGGCGGGGGCTATAGCTACCCCAAAATTCACCTTAGCCCTACCATAGCCACCCCTTCCAGCGCTGCCCCTGTCCAAGCCCCCCACTCTCCCCACTCTGGGCTGCCACCATCTACCCGACACAGCTGATCCCTCCCCACTCCTGCCTGCAGAGGTGTGGCACTCCTGGCCTGGCCAAATAAATATGTTTGGCCAGAAGATGTATAGGCACAGCCCCTCAATTTTCTGTCTAGCCAACCTCAGCCCCTCCACCAGGAAAAGGCTGGTGCCACCCCTGCCAGTAGCCCTGCCAATCTCTATCTCCTTTGCTGAAGTCACTGCTGTATTTTCGTGCATACAGTGCACTCCCAAATAACATGCACCTTGTGTTCTGAAACTCAAAATAAAGAAAAGGGATTTTTTTTCACAGTCATGGCTTCATTGACCTTGGACAAAGCTTAATCTCAAATGACTCGCCCTTCCTTTCACACATAACTAAACCTGAATTCCTAGCTGCTGCTGAAGACTAGTCTCCATCTATGATTTTGTAAAAAGTTAAAGAGTCCGAGCTAAACAGCTAAAGAAGCCCTGAAATGAGAGACCAGGAGCAGCTAGCAAACAACAAACTTGCCCTAGGATAGGTTAGGTTGATTAGTGGAATATCAAGACCATTACAAAGAAGAAACTATAGTTAACACCTATACAGTGAAGAACAATGAAGTTAACTCCCTCAGTTGCTTCAACAGTAATACCACAGCTGATGTACTGCAGGGCAGAAATCAAACCAGGGTGCTTCCAACCCCAAAGAACAAAATCAGCTTCCCCACATAAAACATGCACCCCAGTTTTGAGTAGAAAGGTGCATGTTGTATGAGAGAAAATGTAATCCTCATGTGTGATACACTCTTCTTTAAACACAGGTTCTGATTCCTATTGTCTAGGCCATCCTTCCTCATTACTGCTCATTGCTCTAGCCCCACTTTTCCCCTCATCATCTCCCTTTGCTGACTGCCCCAAAGTTACCCCAGTAGTCTAATCTTGACCCTTCATTTTAGAGAATTTCTACCTGAGTAAAACCCAAGTAATCAGAAACAACACCTTGTATTTTCTGGGAACTATACTATTTCCCCAGTGAAATCTTCCAGCCTTTTAGTCTTGTGCAACTTTTCTGCTCTAGTAATGGAGGACACAATCCCAGTGGGAACACCAGAGGGCAGTAGGAGCAGAGCAGTAGAGCTGTGTGAAATTTCAGCTGGCATCCAGCAGGCAGATCAGGGGCTCGCCCACACCCCCGAAAGGGCTTCAGGGGCTGTGCCAGAGTCCTCCTGGGGGTGCAGGCCCTCAATCTGCCTGCCAGATGGCAGACCAGCACTGGGCACAGCCCACACCCAGTGCTGGGAGGATCAGTGCTGCCACTGGCCCCAGGCACCCTCCTTGACCCGGCTTTGGTACAGGGCCAGGGTAGATCAGCTCATGTGGGGACCCTCCCCCGCCCCAGGATCAGGGCAGCAGGTCCCCACATGAGCTGATCTGCCCCAGCCCCGTACTGGAGCCAGGTCGAGGAGGGTGCCAGAACCCCCCCCTGCCTCAGGATTGGGTTGGTGGGTCCTCACACGAGTTGATCTGCTCCGGCCCCGCTGGCCCCAGGCAGCAGCATCCAGCTCCTGTCAGCCGGCAGGCAGATTGGGGGCTTGCTGGCACCCCAGGGAGGGCTGTGGGGGCTGTGCCGGAGTCCTCCCAGAGGTGCGTGCCTCCGATCTGCCTGCCAGGTGACAGAAGCCAGGTGCTGCCTCCGGGGGCCAGTGGCAGTGTTAGGTTTGACCTAGAAACCACTACACATAGCCCAAGCAAAAGTCTCTGTTCTGTAACTAATGCTCAATTGCAATGATAAGGAGAAGACAGTCTTAGATAAAGGAGGCTTGAAAACAAAAACAGAATTAGTGGAGTAGGGCAAAGAGCTGATTTAAATATTAAGATTCACACCCCTAGGTGGGGAGAAAGTATGCTAATGAAACATACATGTATGGAAATGAGATACATAGCTAAAACACAGGTATAGAGACATGCTCAGTAAAGAACTCCTTGCGTCACTCCCTTATAACCAATTAGCAAACAAGAATGCTTATGAAGGTCCAATACTCCTGTATAAAAGATGCTCATAATTAAGACTCTGTGTGCTTGTTACGTGAAATTATTCCGCTTGCACCTTGTATTGCTAGCAATAAATCTTTATACTTTCACCCCTGGTATCTTTATTGGCTTTTGCATACCGGGCACGATCCCAGACTTGAGCTGGGGCTCAACACCACCAACCCCAGCCTGGCCCCTATATGATTGGGGCAGGGGCCAAACTCCTAGTGAGCCCTGATCATGCAGGGGCCAGCCCAGGCTCACCGAGAGTTTGGCATCTGATCCCAGGCTGAGACCTGGGCAGAGTGAGTGGCTGGCAGCACTGAGCTCCTAGCTGACAGCAGCCCTGCCTCTCCAACCTCCCCCTCCCAGCACAGCCCTACCAGCATGGCCTCCGACTCCCGCAGTGGATTCCCAAACCAATGACAGAGCAGCAGCGCACAGGCGGCACAGCCAGAGCTTCCCCCACCCTGTCTGCAGTGGCTGCCATGTATGTGCCTGTGTGTGTGTGTGCACGTACATGTGCTTGTGTGTGTATGTGCATGTGCACACGCATGTATACTGCCACCTGCCCCAGATTTCCATAGCCTTATCCCAGATTTTTTGTACATCTCCTTTCTATAAATTGATGGTCTGTGAGTAATAGGTGAAATCGATGAGCATTGATAAAAATCAAATCCTGCCAAGCCTGCCTATGGAGGTCCCTTCCAGCCCTTCTTCTCTATAATTCTATTATTAAATTCTTTTTAATTGATAGAATTTAGACTTGGCCCTTATGCTGGGTAACACCTGCTGAAAGGGCTACAAATTCATATTAATCAGTTATGCTGAGTTCAATATATAGTAGTGAGTTAGAGCTGCAAATCAAGTAATTATATATTATATATATATATATATATATACACACACACACACACATTTTGAAGGATCTTATTGATTCTAATGAGGCACTTCAGGAAAATTGTTAGATAGTATGGGCCAAATCTTTCTTGCTCTGTTTCCCTGGTAGTTTCATCTTATCTTCAGCTTTTCTTACAAGATTTTTTAAAAGTCTGACACTTTTGAACAGTTTTTAAGTTTGGAGAAGTCACTGTATACCTGATACGTAGGGTACCTATTGTCTCAGCACATAGATTTTGTCTCATAATATGTATCATTACCTCATTTGTGACTTGCAACCTTTGATTTCTTTGACACAATAGGTTTATATATGAAGCTTTGTGTCCAGTGACACAATCTTCAGTGAGATTTGTTGGAATACAGACCCTTAATGTAAAGCATGTAGAAAGATTGCCTCAGTATGCTATTTGTCCAATCAGGAATTCGTCTGTGTGCGCGTCTGTACTGAGTGTGGCTGGGAAGCATAATGTAGTCTGTGCAAATGCTGCCAGAGTAAAAGCATATCATTTCAGCTTGTGGTCAGTGCAGAAGCTAATGTGTTGATGGGTGGATAAGGTTATTTCAGTTTCTATTTCATAGTGGATTAGCCTGCTGGCTTGCCTTTGACTGCATATTTCAAATGCTTTCAGATTAAACAAAACCTAAATTCTAAAGTTTTATCTTGGATGCCCAGTGGCTCCAGGTGTGCTTTTGTTGCCATTGAAAGCACTTTATTGCTGTGACTTAACAGAAGTGCATGGCTTTAAAGAACTTCAAAAATAAGTACAGTGCTTTAAATTAACAGTTGGTAAATGAGGTATTAAATTTGAAGTGCTGTATTTTATGCACTTTAAACAACTTCCGTATGCTGGTCAAATTTCTGACCAGTGAAGAAACCCCAGGAGGCTGCAGAGTGCCACCTGCCTCCTAGCTTGGGAAGTGCATGGAGGCTTAGACCCCCTGCCCCCCACCCCCAAACACTGCACTTCCAGCATGTTTACAAGCACTGTAAATTTATAGTGCTATAAAAAGTGCTCTAAATTACAGTGCTGTAAAACATGCATGGTACAGCTGTGCAAATCTTTGCGTGGTGATTCGATTTGGAGGAGATTTGGCCCAATTTGGTGGCCAAATCTCCAAATCTGAATTGAATCAGGGGACCAATTAAAAGGTCCTAATTGATTTGAAGCTCTCCAGATCTTCAGAAAAGATTCGGAGAGCTTCAATGGTTTGGGCAGTACCTGGTGGCTGCAGCAGGGAGCTGGAGCCAGACTTGGAGCTGGTAAGTAGGGGCAGGAGAGGCAGAACTGGAGGAGGGGGGAGAGGACCATAGGGGTGTCACAACCCAAGGGTGTGATTTTTGTTTGTGTGTGCTTCGGCACTGCTAAATTATTTCCTGCCACTCGGAGCTTTCTTTGCAGGGTGCATTTCTGAGTTGCAGAAAGGAGATGCACGTTGCAAGGAGTTCCCGCCATTTGTATTCAGATTCGTGCCCCACTATTGGCCAGTTCTAAATTATTCCTATGTGGCGGCTAGCGATTGGCTTGCTAGCCGTATAAGAGGCTTGAGCGGTTTCCGCCCAAGTTGGAGGACTCCACGACTATCTGGAGGAGGAGAACTTCATGTCTCGTGAAGATCTCTAAGCGCTGCAGAGTCTATCGGACCCAGCGTGTATATCAAGAAGGCTACAGGGGTCTGATCAGCCTCTCACCTCTCCCCGTCGCCGAACGATCCCTCGATGTACCCTTCCCTGCGCGCAAAGTTCCACGGAGCCTAGCAAACTTCGTGTGAGTGA
>NW_005842224.1:628491-635673 GCF_000455745.1 Alligator sinensis
AAAAAAATTGGCCATTTTTCGCACTGTAAATCCAGCAACACTGCTGCCATCTATGGCTGACACACCAGATCTTGTACATGACTGCCTGCAAACATTGGAAGCTGTTTATTCTTCAAGGCCAAATCTGAGAGACAAACAATTGATAAAAGAGTTTCAAGCAAAGAAGGGGGAGCACGGGTGGCTGGTAGCAAGGGATGGCCGCATTATCATCCCAGCTGCCTGGGTTCATGTGGTAGTAAAGAGCACTCATCATGGTACCCACTACGGACCCAGGGCCCTGGTAAGATGGATCAGTTACTATGTAACTAGAGTGGGATTAAGAGAGGCTGCCAAGGAGGTATCAGAGACATGTGAGGTCTGCCAGAGAAATAACCCATAAGGAGGGAGAAGAAAAACTTCAGGACATCAGAGAATAGGCAATGGGCCAGGAGAAGAATAGCAGGTGGATTTTACTGAGTTGCCCCGGCAACAAGAGATAAAATATCTCCTTGTCTTTGTGGACACTTTCTCTAATTGGGTTGAGTGCTTCCCATGTCGGACTGCCCAGGCCCGGGAGGTAGTCAAGACACTCCTACGAGAAATCATACCTCGCTTCGGACTTCCAAAAGGAATAGGGTCAGACAATGGCCCACATTTCATTGCACAAATTACTCAGAAGGTTTCTGAGTTCCTGGGAATCAGCTGGCATTTACACACCCCTTGGAGACCTCAGTCCAGTGGAAAGGTGGAACGTATGAATCAGACCTTAAAAAGACACCTTGCAAAGATTTGCCAAGAAGCTCGACTCAAATGGCCAGAGGCCCTACCCTTGGCCCTGTTACGAGTAAGGGTCGCACCACATTCTAAATTGGGATTAAGCCCGTTTGAAATAATGTATGGTAAGCCTTACCCTCTGAGTCTGCCCATGGGTACTGAACAACAGTTACATGTTTTAGGAGAGGGAATGATTAGAGAATATGTATGGTCCTTGGTTTCTGTTTTGTCTTCCATCCATCAGCAGGTACGGGACGTGCTGCAGACACAGGACCAGTATCCTGCCCTGGGAAATCGATTATTACCTGGGAGTTACGTCCTTGTGAAAGATTGGAACGAGGAACCACTTCGAGCCAGATGGAAAGGCCCATATAGGGTACTTCTAACGACCCCGACGGCCGCAAAGCTCGAAGGAATCAAGACTTGGATACATTCCAGTCGCCTAAAGCCGGTGGCTGGACCAGAACAAGAAGGAATCCCTGCAGACTCCGGGACCGGAGACAGAGAACAGTGGAAGGTGGAGCCAATAAGAGACTTGAAATTCCTATTCAAAAGAAAGGAACTTTGAATAATTTGACAATCTTTGATTAAGTTTTATAAGCCTTATTATGAAATTGTTCAAGGTTTTATTGTGGGGCACCCTGATCTGTCCACTCCTACTTATAGGAGGGGAAACCCTTTTACAACAAAAATTTGACCCTCAGGAAAATGTCTGGATTTATCTGGCCCGGGAAATTTTAAATAGAACGGACTTCTGCTTAGCGGGAGGGATCAATGCTCACCTGGTTTTTACCTCATGCTTAATCGCAGTACCAACCCCTTTAAAAATTTTACAAAATTATACTATGCTGAAGAATGTAGAGAAGAAAAGTACATATCAGAATATATATAAGTGGGGGACTATTGTAAAAGAGAAGAATAGAGACATGTTTTCCGTACGGGTTCAGGCAACAGCTAATGCTTCTGAATGTTTCCTAATAGTTAATTGTACTAATAATTGCTTCAAATTGAACCAAGGTAGAAGAATCCTTTGTAACAAGACCAATCAAATATCCTATGTATACAATGTTCACCTGTCGTCTTATCTATCTTCAGACCTAAGGTGAATCAAATGATTTTACAAACGAAGAAAGCTGAGAATACTAGGTTTGTTTTGAAACAAATTGAGTGGAGCAATTATAATAAAAATAATTAAAAATGCTCCAGAGGGGGAAAAATTTTAGGTTTGACCTAGAAACCACTACACATAGCCCAAGCAAAAGTCTCTGTTCTGTAACTAATGCTCAATTGCAATGATAAGGAGAAGACAGTCTTAGATAAAGGAGGCTTGAAAACAAAAACAGAATTAGTGGAGTAGGGCAAAGAGCTGATTTAAATATTAAGATTCACACCCCTAGGTGGGGAGAAAGTATGCTAATGAAACATACATGTATGGAAATGAGATACATAGCTAAAACACAGGTATAGAGACATGCTCAGTAAAGAACTCCTTGCGTCACTCCCTTATAACCAATTAGCAAACAAGAATGCTTATGAAGGTCCAATACTCCTGTATAAAAGATGCTCATAATTAAGACTCTGTGTGCTTGTTACGTGAAATTATTCCGCTTGCACCTTGTATTGCTAGCAATAAATCTTTATACTTTCACCCCTGGTATCTTTATTGGCTTTTGCATACCGGGCACGATCCCAGACTTGAGCTGGGGCTCAACAGCAGCACTGATCTTCCCAGCACTGGGTGCAGGCTGTGCCCAGCACTGGTCTGTCATCTGGCAGGCAAATTGGGGGCCTGCACCCCTGGGAGGACTCACAGCCCTCCCAGGGGTGCAGGTGAGCCCCCAGTCTGCCGGCCTGCTCCATTTTATGTTTCCCTATAGTAACCTATGGGCAAAACAGCAAAACATTGTCAAAACAGCAAAAGTTTCAACGAAATGAAATGGCACAGCGGTTTCAAAATGAAACAAAACTCTAAATGAAACACTGTTCTGTTGTACTGTCGAAACAGAAGTCGAATCAGAATGGTGCTGTTTTGCACAACCCTACAAAGCAGTACTATCTCACATGAGATAGCATTGAGAGGTGAACCCCCTCCCTCCCAAAGAAAGCCAGAGGATCATTTTCTCAGCTGGTGTAAGTGTATCAGAAGATTTGACAATGCTCACTGAGAAGAGGTAGAAAATGAATATAAACATGACAATTTTGTGGCAAGGTTTGTACACTACTGTATAAATTATTCTTTTGTTCCTGCCTGATTTTGCATAATTGCAATTTTTACCTGCAGATTTACCTTTAAAATCTCATTGTTGAAGTCTGTTGAGTTTACTGGTATTTTTCTGCTCCCAGACCCACTCATGGAATACTGGCATGCATGGCAAAGGGTGCAAAATAGATTCAGTTCAGCTTAACTACCAAAGCATCTATTAAACACATCATGGTATCAAAGCATTTGAATTCCTCTCTGAATTGTCAGTGCAGATTTAATTAAAGCCAGTGGGAGTTTTATTTGGATAAACTGTACTGTTTACCTTCATATCAGTTGGGATCAAGAAGGCATATTTAAATGGTATCCAATTTTGAACCCATGCTGCAAAAATTTTTTGTTCCCAGCATGCCTCTGCTTCGAGATGTAGCAAGAGGCACATGCAGGTTCATCTAGATGCGCCCAATAGGCTCTCAGTTTGATTTTTAAGATACATTTTTTGGCAACAAGACAAAAGCATTTGATTAGTAATGTGAGAACTTTTATATACCCAAATACATTTGCTGTTATGATAACGACTGCTAATAGCATGCACAATTTGTGTCACTGAGATATAAGCATCCAAGATGAAACCCTCTGTGTACTCATCTAATAAGGGAGTTAAGGGGAACAAAGCATCTCTTCTTCAGTCATCAAAAACTTTTCTGAAGTGTCTGTGTGGTAGAGCTATATAGAAAGAAGGTTTGTAGCCAAACTCTTTTTCCAGATTACGTGGTTTTAGGTGAGGAGTTTTGCACAAGAGCAGCAGTTCCCAAATTAAGGGTCATAGCCCCAAGTGGGATCATGAGCCGAATGGAAATTTTATTGGAAGAGTCAATCTTATATCAGAAGTGAGATTACGAAGCCAGAAAAATTGAGAACCATTGGACTAGAGATCTCCAGACAGAAAGCCCTACGGCTGGGGCAGAAACAAGAAAGAATGTGTTTTAGAAGTAAAACTTGAGTGAGACACCAAGAGCAGTCAACAGAAACAGAAATTTAAAGCCTTAAGCTAAATATGAAACCATCACTCCTGGCATAAAAGTATTTCCTAGGAGACTTACAATATTGGTGTAACTACTGGTATTACTTTCCTGCATAAACAAGATCACATATTCAGTTCCTTGTGCAAACAGAACCTCTTGTGAAGCTCTACTTGCAACCCTGAAGAGATTTACCCTCAAGCAGTACAGGTTCCTGAGGCAGCAGGTTAACCTCACCAGTGGAAACCACTGCGACTTCACCAGTGAACCTGAATCAGTATTGTTCTGACTTTGCTCCCTTCCTGTTAGAGTCACAGGGATTTGAACCTGGAGCCACTCAGCCAGCAACAGGCATAAACTAAGTCCTCAGCAGGAGTCAACCCCTGACTGATGAGGAATCAAGTGACCAGGGGGAACCTATAGGAACAAGTGAGCCCCTGACAGGGGGACTATAAAACCCCTCCTATTTTCTGTGGGATTTGTCCCAGCAACATCACTTGTGTGTCTGCTTTTTGTATCTGTGCTTTATCCCAGCCTTGCCACAGTCCCTGCCCCTGCTTTGCTTGGGGGTCCCAGCTCTGATCTACCATCCAACCTGATCATGATGCTGCCTCAACTGTTGGCCTGACAACTCAGACTGCAACAGATAGTCTGCCTATAGTAATTTGCTAAGTGATTGTCCGTGGCCTGGTCCTGCCTCTCACTATGCCATTCTGGGACTCTACAGTCCCCCACAACAGGGCAGCATGCAGCAACTTTGAGCTACAGCATCCAGATTTTCTAGAAAACTCTGCTGCCACAGGGAAACTTTACGGTTAGGGCTGCCAGGCTCTGGAATGGGCACCCAAGGGAGTTGGTGCTCTCCCCTACCTTGGGGGGTCTTCAAGAGGAGGTTGGATAGATATCTGGCTGGGGTATTATGATTCCAGTACTCATTCCTGCCCAGGGCAGGGGGTCGGACTTGATGATCTGTTCAGGTCCCTTTGGACCCTAGAAACTATGAAACCTCCACCATGGTTTAAACTGGCATATGTAAGTGCAGGAGCAGATCTAGGGATGGTGTGGCTGCACTCCCCTTTGGCTGTGCCCCTCATGAACAGTAATCTCTGCTCACTGGCAGTTCAGCACTGCTCCTGCTGTGAGCTCCACGGGTATGTCTACACATGCATTAACACGCTTTAGTTAATGCATATGACATCTAGTACCTCAATTGTGAGCTACGAAAATGCACATTTGTCTTAATGCACATTAACTAAAGTTAAAGCACGGTTTTTAAGTGATACTTAATGTGCAATAGCCTAGTTTAATGTGCATTAACTAAATAGCATGTTTTTCAGTGACATTTTAATGTGTATTAAACTAGGCTAATGAGCATTAAAGCACACCTGCAGTCACGCCCCACACCGATGGCCAACCGGGGGGGTTTCCCCCAGCGGCCAGTTGTCGAGCCAGCTTCCAAGGGGTGCTTGGCTGATCTCAGGGGGTGGCACTTCCAGGGGGGTGGCACTCAGGGGGTGGTGCTCAGGGGTTTGGTGCTTAGGGGTGGCACTTCCAGGGGTGCATGACTGATCTCAGGTGGTGCACGTGCACCCATGTGCACCCCTACACGTCGCCAATGCTCTTCAGCTGTGTGGCACATACACAATGCAGTTTCTTCACTGCACACCCTCGAACAGGCATGGTCACACCCCATTGGCTGCCATCCTAGATACACCTATGTACAAGTGTAAAATCCCCTACTTGTATGTAGCCCCACACTTGTACACTTTACAAGTGTATGTAGCCCCACACTTGTAAAACAGGTGAACTGTCTCTGTGAATGGCAGCCTGTTGTCAGTGGGAGAAGAAAGGTGGGGGAACAAGTGGGCACTACTGGCTCTTCTGTAGCCTAAGCCTGAGGAAGAACTAGCTGTGAGTTCCTGCTGGTATGGGAGCAAGGACTGCCAAAGGGTGCCTGTAGATGTGTGGGATGCCTGGTCCAACATGATGTAATTACAGTACATCAGAGCAGACTTGATTAATCCTGAGAGCCGCTCAAATTAAAGCATCCCCCCAGCCCCAGAGCATGTGTAGAGGCACCCAAAGAGCCTTGCCATGGGGAAACCAGAGGCCAAGGCTTAAGAACCAGGGAATTTCCTGACCTGATAGAAAAAAACACTAATCAGCTCAGGCTTAAGAGTGAGAAAGCTCAAAAGGTAAATTTTCCTGTACTGCATTAGTAATGAGTGAAACCACAGGAGGGGAGACTGTGTTAAACTGGAGAGTATAAGGTGTGTTTATAGGCAGGTAGGACTGAAAGAGGTCTCCTGGGCCACTGAGTTCAGCCCCCTGTATTTGCAGGCAACTATTTACCTAAAGATTGTTAAAAAAAACAACATTTCAAACACTCACACATCCCTACAAGGCACACAACTAGAAATGCTGGGAAGACCCTATAACAGGGGCAGGCAATTATTTTGGGCAGAGGGCCGCTTACCCAGTTTTGGCAGGCTGTTGAGGGCTGCATGGGTAGCCCCGCCCCGTGACAAGTGGCCCACCCCTTGACAGGTGCCCCGACCCCTGGTCACCATCTTGGGACCAACGTCCCCAGGTCTTGGGACCATTGTCCCAGGGCCAGCACCAGTGGGACCCAAAGTGGGGCACAGGCTGGCAAGGGTCTGTGCAGCCGGGCTGGGCTGTACCAGCAGGGAGTGAGGAGCTGGCCTGGTTCCATAGAACCCCTGCCAGCTGGGACCCCATGCTCCTGCCACCCTGCTCTGGGCCCTGCTGGCACTGGCCCCAGGACATTGGTATGGGCCCCATGCTCCTGCTGGATCCCCGCCAACTCACATCCAGTGCCCCCCAGCCCTGTGGCACAGGCGGGGGGCAGCACTCAGCCCTGACCCCTGCTCACCGGCAGGGAAGAAGCTGGTGCTGAGCATGGGGAAAAGTGGCCCCTCACCGGCCCCATGGCCAGCATTCCCTGCTGCAGGCACTCGCAGCCCATGCAGGGCTGTCTGGAGCAGGCACAGGCAGGCTGTGAGCAGCTGCAGCATGGGGCACTGGCCATGGGGTGGGCGAGGAGACACTTTTCCCCGTGCTCAGCACCCGCCAACCTGGCCCACTGCCCGCCTGGCAATGGGACCAGGTTACAAGCTGGTGCTGAACATGGGGGGGAGAATGCAGTCCCTCCCCATCCCATGCCCGGCGCCCCACGCTGCAGCTGCT
>NW_005842224.1:635783-644437 GCF_000455745.1 Alligator sinensis
GCACAGGGAAGGAGCCCAGGGAAATGCTGAGTGCGGGGGGGGAAGCGGCCCCTCCCCTGCCCCATGCCCAGTGCTCCACGCTGCAGGCACAGACAGCCCCACGTGGGCTGTGAGCAGCTGCAGCGCGGGGCACCGGACATGGGGCGGGGAGGGGCCGCTTCCCACCCGCCCTGCATCCTTCCTTGCCTAGGGTCCTCTCCCCCCACTTATCTGAGGTTCCCGTGCTGCCAGGCAGCCACGTGCTCCCAGCCCAGAAACCCCAGCAGGGGGGTAAGGCCGGGCAGGCCCCACTGTTGTGGGAGCCCGCTGGGCTTCCCCTGGGTCCTACTGCCCTTGGTTCCTGTCATTTTTTACAGGAACCAAGGGCAGAGAAATATTATTTTTCTACATTTTTAGGGGCCCCACGGGCTGGATAGAATGGTCTTGCGGGCCGTATTTTGCCCAACCCTGCCCTATAACATACCATGGGTAAAAGCAGGGGAGACAAGGGTGCTGACAGTGCCCTGCCACTGCAATGGCAAAAGCAACTGGTTAATATGTACATTTGTATACGCAAATGTTTATGTCTGTCTGGTAAAGACCCAAATCATTAGAATGAAAGAATGATTAACGCATGCATTCAGGTTCTGGCATTATGAATGCCCCTGTAAGTGCTATTAAGTGATCTGATGTTCAAAAACAATCATAAAAACAGTTCCAGCCGGGACCTATTCTGGTTTGGTTTACACTGGAGTAATTTAAAAATCCATAATTATTCTGAATGGAGTCTGGTGATTCACAGCAGCATTTGGACAATTTCTTTGTAATCAAGTCCTAATCACTTGCCTTCCACATTCACAAAGCAAATTAAATTATAGAAAGGTAGGCAGATTGCCAGCCCTGCTCAGTTCTCTTTGTACTGCTCTGTTGACACATTTGGAGCATGGATTGTCCCTTAATCCCCTGCTGGGGAGGTCCCAAGCACACAGTTAATGTAACTGTCTCCATACAGCTGCTGGCACAGAAAACAAGTTAAGGACAGGAAACAGTGAGAAGGAGCAATGATCAGACTGTGGGAAAATGTTGGCAACTGCCATGACTTAGAGCGGCATCTAGGGAGATTTACATAAAATGCTCATATTAAGCTGTGGTCACCTATTTCTAAACACTGTAAGGGTGCCTATACAAGAGTAGCGAGGCTGCTCCGACATGCTGTAATTACAGCACATTGGAGCAGATTCGATTAGTCAAGTCTGCAAGAGTGTGGGAATTACCATGCTCCAGCACCTCATGTATCAATGTCCCCACGCTTAAAAATGATGGCAGGGGCGCTTTAACTAAAGCTCATTTTAGCTAAAGCACCCCCGCTGCCATTTTTAAGCATGTGGATGCCAATACACAAGCTGCTCTAATTAAAGCACCCTCCCACCCTACTCCTATATCATGTGTATAAATGCCCCAAGTTCTTTTACATTAAGATGAAATAAGTGTCTGAGGCACTTAAGGTTTCTACAACTATGTAGTCTTGCTTGTAGAGCAGGAGTGGGCAAAATACGGCCCACAGGCCAGATCTGGCCCGCAAAGCCATTCTATCCAGCCTGCAGGGCCCCTAAAAAAATGTAGAAAATTAATATTTCTCTGCCTTTGGTTCCTGTCAAAAATGCCAGGCTGGCAGCAGGGGTGGGTTACAAGCTGGTACTGAGCATGGGGGGATGGAAAAGTGGCCCCTCACCCACCCCGTGGCTGGTGCCCCACACTGCAGCAACTCGCAGCCCACCTGGGGCTGTCTGTGACTGCAGCAGTGAGTGACGGCCATGGGGTTGGGGAGGGGCCGCTTTTCCCTGTGCTCTGCACCAGCTCGTTACCTACCGGTGAGCATGGGATCAGGGCTGCATGCAGCCCCCCACCTGTACTATGGGGTTGGGTGGCACTGAGAGTGAGCGGGTGCACAGGGCCCACACTGTTGCCGTGGGGCCAGTGCCAGCAGGGCCCAGAGCAGGGGGGCAGGGGGACAGGGCCCTGGCCGGCAGGGACTCTATGGAGCTGGGCCAGCTCCCCACTCTCCCTGCTGGTGCAGCCTGCCAGCCTGTGCCCCGCTCTGGGCCCCACTGGCGCTGGCCCTGAGACATTGGTCCCAAGATGGTGACCAGGGGGCGGGGCACCTGTCAAGGGGCGGGGCTACCCATGCGGCCCTGGACAGCTTGCCAAAATTGGATAAGTGGCCCTCTGCCTGAAATAATTACCAGCCCCTGCCTTATAATGATATTCGTTTCATATATTCCTTGCCCACCTCTGACCTGAGGGAAGTCTCATAGGAAAACAATATTGGAGATACTGATTCTCTAGATTGGGTTAATTTGGGGATTTGTTTGTGCATTCCTTCCTTTGTTTTCTGGAGGTCTGCAGAAGCAGGCAGCCAGTTTGGGGGAGGAGGGGGAAGTGGCTGGGGGACTGTAAGCACACATGGAATAATTTGCTATCCCTACTGCCCTGCTGCACTGTCACCCCATACCTGCCCTGCTGCCGCTGGGGGGCGGGGGGAGGAGATAAGTTGCTTATCCATGTCGCAGTGAGAGGGAGGAAGTGGCAGGGAAGCATGTGTCAGTGCATGCCTCCGTGTGTGTGTGCATGCACACATGCATGGGCAGAGTGGGGACAGGTTGGAGGCAGGTCCCTTCAGGCTCTGGCCCGGGTACAGCCCCTCACCCCTGGAGGCATGGGGGAGGAATGTGTGCCCCACTCCCAGCTGCCCCCCAATCAGACACACAAACATGCATACACAGAGTGCCTGATCTCACTCATTCACACACACATACAGAGAGCCCAGTGAGGCTGAAGGTCATGGACTCCGCACCCAGGGGTGGGGGGGCAGCAGGAGTCTTCCTCTGTCCCACTTGGTGCCCCCACCCTCCCCTCCCCAGCCCCTGAGTGGAGGGCAGCTGCTTCCCCCCAGCACCCTGCTCCAGGTCTTGGTGTCATTCCTTCCTCCTTTCCTGGCTCCCCTGCAATCCCCCCACCTCGCTGCCCAAGCTCCAGTACAAAGAAATGGGAGAAGCTTGGAGCTTTTTTGGCAAGACAGGCCCTGGAGCAACAGTACTGGGGAGGAAAGGGACAGAAGAAATGGCTTGTATCACCCCCCAACAGGAGGCTTTCCCTATCCTCCCCGCCCCCCCCCCCCCCCAGGCTCATTGCTGGTGTCCTGCTGCATGAAGGACTGCATGAAGGGCTTTCAATCAATGCTTGGGAGGGGTGGGACTTATGGTGCCCCCCAGCCAATCAGAGGCATGTGGGTGTGCTTTGCTCTGCCCTCAAAATGGTGGCCCTGACCATGATACTGCCATGAAACTGGAGGCTTCAGCTGTGTTATAGGTATGTAATCGGCCTCCAGGGCCTGTGAATTTTAAAGGTCCCTAGTCATGGTGCAGACAGACATACTCAAACCCTTTAGAGCAGAAATCAGCACCTCTTTCCTACTGCGGGTCCTAATGACCCCCTTCAGATCAGAGGCAGGAAGGTGGGTGCCAGCAAAAGCATCCACAGCCAAAGCCCCCTGCCACCAAACACTGCCAAAGGCACATGTCTACAGGTCAGATCCAATGGCTAGATGGGCTAGATCCAGTCCATAAGCCATAGGTTGCCAACCCCTGCTTTAGAGCTTTCCACTTCAGGTTTTAAGATTCAAAAATAATTTCCCACAAAATATTAACAGCATTACAGGTGACTTGCTTTACTCAATATGTTTACACGCCCCTTAACATTTTTATGAAAGCCAGCAGAAGGAAAGTTGTACATGTGTTATACTTTCATATTTTAATCTCTCTTGTAACTTTTGTCTCCATTACCCTACACAATGGGATTGGAATAATAATTGCAGAGTTACTGCAGATTTGTGGTTCTGAGTTGCTGGGGAGTAGGATATAAATGTCACTTCCCTGATGCCTCTACACCAGGAGTTGGCAACATTTTTGGACAGACTGCCAAAAACACACTTTACTTTTAAGATATTGGTATGCCACTTGCTGACGGTGGGGAGGCTGCAAGGGGCCCAATCCTTGTTGTGGCAGCACAGCCCTGGCCCCTTCCAAGTCATCTGCACCAAGCAAAATGCCTTTGCATGTCATGCTCTGGCACCCATGCTGACGCTTGCCTACCCCTGCTCTACACTGAATATACATGGAATCTGTATCACTAGACTACAGTAGGTTCCTCCAAAGTGTATTAAGGGCCAGTTCAAAGTGGAGTTCTTTTCTTCTAAGGGTTTTTCAGAGAGATGAGAGGTGTAGGTGGTAGGCCTTATCAAACACATTTTGGGAGAACATTCCAAACAAGGAATTGGAAAGGAAATGACAATAAAGATACTGATTTAAAAAAGGAAGAATAAAAGACCCTCAGCTGCTTCTCTCTTAGATGTGTTGGCTCAGTAGGATTCAAATGGGGGGGTAGGGGGAGATAGTAAATATTTTTCCCCTTAAAATGAGTAGATCTGATTCTAAACACATGTACAGGAAGAAGTCCTGTTGAGTAAGAAAGTACTTTGTGTTCATGTACCCATTTTAGTGAAATATATTAGTTGAACTTTACAAGCAATTTCTCTCACATATTCAAATTCATGCCTGGCATACAGAATGCTTTTAAGCCAACAATACCATATCTGATATCACCTGCAATGAATTAGCCCATAGGGTAGAAATTTTGCTGGATGTAATAAGGTATATTTCCAGAAAAGGATCTGGAGATGCTGAAAATAATTTTAGAGTGATTTCCTTTGTTTAATAATCACTATAAACCCTTTCTTCGGAAAGGAATAGTTTCCAACTGAGGGTGGAGGCAGTCTGCTATAGTGCAGCCTACCTGTTCTGTTAAGGGAATCATTACTAGCAATGATCATTTTGGAGAGCTTTCATGCTTATGAATCACTTAACATATTTGGAGGGAAGGTCACACCTGGAAATGAAATACTTCTTGTTTCAAGAGACGCTTGGGACTGAAAAGTTATCACTATTGCAATCTGCTTTGGGAAAAATTGGAGTTTTTAAA
Organism: Alligator sinensis; assembly: GCF_000455745.1. Taxonomy (NCBI): domain Eukaryota; kingdom Metazoa; phylum Chordata; order Crocodylia; family Alligatoridae; genus Alligator; species Alligator sinensis. The sequence goes on from NW_005842224.1 coordinate 640,800, forward strand.
ATAATTTCTAATGAATGGTGATTAGCCAAATAAAATTTAAAAATGTTAAATTCTTGTTAGCAGATATAGTATAAATATTCTATCTGCTTTTAATATTTTAAAATATTAAGTCATGTTTCTGAGCGCTTGCTGAAACCTCCTAAATAGCTCTTGGGCCATGAAATAAAACATTGTTATTAAAATAAAATATAGGTTAAGAACTTATAATATGAACTCATATGCCTCATGGAACAACCCACAAGAATCCACAGTATTTCATATTTGAATATTTTAAATCTTTACAAATATGCTCTAAAAAGGACTAATAAATACCTTGCTGGACTAAATCATTTTTTATTCTTTTCCTTCTCCAAAATGGTAACAAACAAATGGGAGAGATGGCAGCTATTGGTCAATGGGAATTTTGTCTAAATAGCCAGTTAGATCCATAATGTTCAGGGGGAACCATGATCCACCATAAAGTAACAACCTCAGTCTATACTATATTTGTTAATTATACTCAGAGTGAAATTCATCATGCATATAGGGACCTCTAGCAGGCACAGGCTGGATGTGGAAGGTTAGTGGCTCTGTGCTATGAAGACGCCAAGTCTAAGAGTTCAGAAACCAAGGGTCCGGACACTACGGCTAGGGACAGACATTACATATAAACCAGTTTAAGTGATTAGAAACTGGTTTAAACCTGTAACAGAACAGACATTCCGTGCACATAAACCAGTTTCAAAATGGCTAAAACCAGTTTGAAATAAACCTGGTTGAATGTAGTATCAGACTTAACTGATTTGGGTCAAACCGGTTTATGCAATGTCTGTCCTAGACCCCTTGCTGGTTTAAGATAAACTAGACACCCCTAGCATCTTGGCATGCTCTCTGGTCTGGGCGGGCCTCTCTGCTCCATCTGCAGGGCTACCCCTGCCCCTCTGCTCTCTAGCTGGAGCAGGGACCGGCCCTAGCAGAGACACCAGCTGGCATGACCCTGTTAAGGCAAAGTGGGCAGGAACGGGGGTTAATTCTTCCCTCCTGCTTCTCCCCCCCACTGTGCAGGTCCTGCACTCTGCCAGAAGTGGAGGGAGCCCCACCCCTGCTTCCCCACAGAGTCCAGTGCAAGGTTTCCCCTTTCTGAGTGTGGAGCTGCAGGTACAGTGAAGAGCTGTGGGGACAGAGGCAGCCAGTGCTGCACTAAGGGTGAGGAGCACAGCCCTGCATAACCTCTAGTTGGCTAGTAGGGGGTGCTCCAGCACTGAGTTGCCCACCTCACTGTGCTCAGCCAAAAACCAAGCCCCGAGTGTCTCCCTTGGGGTGCCTATGACAGGCCAACCCACTTCCTGAAGCACACCCGCAAGCCTGGGGTAACCACTGCCACCACCCAGACTCCGGTCTCTGTCTGTGCCCTGTGCCACCCAGGATACACAGGTCCTATAGCCCTTGGCATTTTGGAGTACTTCTATTAGCCTGAAGGACAGAAAGTAGCCTCCCTTAGTCAACCATGCAAAGGAAGCAAAAAGGTATGCCCAAACACTCTCAAGCATGTACCACAGGGCTTGCTAATAGATATCTTTATTGGGTAGAGAGGGCAGGCTTGGGGAGGAGTGCAAGTCAGAGAAGTATCAACAGAATAACCCTGAGCAAACAGAACCAGCCTGATAGCCATTTGATATGCTTCTAGATAACTGTAAACTACATTTCTAGTTAAGTTTCTAGTAGTTTACTCACTTCCACATCCTGAGAGAGAAAGAGAGCTGCAGAGGTTCAAGTTTCTGTGTAAATGTCCCAACATGTCTGCCTGTCTTCTTCCTGGAGAGACTCTCTCTTAAACAGCCCCTCTGACCTCACCCCCTATACCCAGTCAGGGACAAGTGTTATTTGATGCCAGCCAATCAATTTTAAAAATGTTCTCTCTCACCTTGAGAAAGGGCCACCGCCTTAGGACTGCCCTCCCAGGCAAAGGGCAGGAAATTTAACAATAGACCTGGCCACAGAAAGAGGGAGATTCCCCCTCCCATAGGGATTTCCTAGGCAACCAAGTGGTTGCCTAGCAACCAGGTTGATAGACACATGAGAGAGAGAGAGGGGAAACAGACTACCCCCAAAGAGAGGAAGGAGGCTGGACTGGTATTCTTTTACACAGCCTGGCTGGCTGCTTTTATCCCCAGGGCTCCACACACTACAGCTCCACACTCAGAGGGGAAGCCCTGCACTGGACTCTGCAGGGAAGCAGGGGGTGGGGCTCCCTCCACTCCTGGCAGAGTGTGGGGCCTGCACAGCAGGGAAAGGGAGAAGCAGCTGGCTTCAGTGCAGGGATTCCCCCACTGCAGGTTCAGGCTCAGGAAGCAGAGCTGCGGGGATAAGTCAGACTCCACTTCCTCCTGGCCGGAGCTGTGCCTGCACTGGGCATGAGCACCCTGACCTCCCCATCTGCCAGGCAGCGGGGGCTGCACACCATGGGGGGGGAGGGTGTGGGGGTCCCTATACCCCCTCTCTCACACCCCACACCCTGCCCAGCTGAGCTCTGCACTCCCACTACCCTTCTGGGGGAAGCAGGAGGAGGGGGAAGAGTTCCCCCCAGCATGGAACAGAGCATCCCCTGCCCTGGGGGGCAAGAGTGGGAGAAGAGCCCCCTTCTGGGCAGCATCCCATAGAGTTCCCCCTCCCCACCCCGAAGCAATGGGAGAGAAGCAGGGGGAAGAGTCCTCCTCTGGCACCAGGCAACCTCACAGAGCCCCACTCCCCACCCCACCACAGGGAGAAGACAAGCACCAAACAGGGCCCCCCTTCCAGCTCCACGGTGGTGGGGGAGAGGAAGAAAGGGGAAGAGTCCCCCTCTGGGCCCGGGCAGCCCTGTGTGCCCGGATTGCTCCCGGCTGTTAGGGATCTGCAGAGGCAGGGATGGCCTGGGCATCCCCTCCTCAGCTCAGCTTTCCTGTGGAAGGGAGGGCTTCTCTAGCGCCCCCAGGCTTCTGGCTGGAGCCACTGCAGGCATGTGCCAAATGTTTATCCACTTGCAAACTGGTTCACTCTCTGCAGGTTACACTAACCTGCAAAGACTGAACAATCCAGGCTCAGGTTTTTTGAATATCTGTCCCTAGCCTAAGGGCTAGGCAAGATTCAGACTAGGTAATGGTGCAGGCAGGAGCTAGCTAAGGCTCCAAGGCAGGAGCTAGGCAAAGGTTCAAGCTAGGAGCTGCACAGAGAGGCATCTGTAGATTGTTTGAGTCGGCAAGAAATGCTGGAAGGGTGACTGCTTATATCCAGGCTGCTTGCAGCCATGCTGGTCATTGGGACAAGCTGGCAGTAACGTGAAGTCAGTTTGGCAACCTGAAGTCAGACCCAAACAGTGAACCAGGGCCAGCAGAGGTCCAACTCAGTCTGCCCATTTCTCTGATTGCTAACAGGGCCATAGTAGCCACACTGCAGCCTTATGCACCACTTTCAACCTTATGCTGCCCCACATGAGAAAGGAGTGCCACTTGGGGAGAGCTGTTTACAGTGCCATGACAAGGAAGTTTGGCACCTGGGGCAAAGGCCACAGCGGCAGCCCAACCTCACCCCACACGCAGATCTGGGGGCACAAGGCCCCCCCGACCTTGCTTGCCTAGGAGTGCACACAGTGGCAGGGGGGGCCCCCTCTCCTTCCTCCC
>NW_005842224.1:644447-657493 GCF_000455745.1 Alligator sinensis
CCCCCCCCCAAAACAAGCCACTCACATCTCTGTCCTGTGCCCCACCCTAGGACAGGCAGATCCTGTTGGCGCCCCTTCGCTTCAGCACCTGGGGCGGTCACTCCTCTCTCCTTCCCCGCTTGCTGCGGCACTGGCTGTTTAGCAGCTACACTCCACAAAGGGCCCTCGATAAAGCCACAGATAGATTAACATGGAAGGAGTTGTTGAAGGAAGCATGAATGCATATCCTACTTATACAGATCCAGTGGCAGAAGAACAAAGAGAGCATGGAGTCTTCAACCACTTTGCCAGTCAGCAAGCAAGGTTGAAATTTGCCCTCTTGATTATTTCCATGGAAATCTTTAAATAACGTCTGATAACTGTCTCTCAGAGGGGAAAAGCAATATATTTCACCCTAACTAAAAATTTACTAGTATTTTAGTTTTAATTAGGATAAATCATCATCCCAACATTTTATAACATAACCAAGGCATGTAGGGAGAAGGAAAATAGCAAAAAGCTCAGCACCACATACTTAGGAAGCTTGCAAACTCCAAGCAAGGAGACAACCTAACAACACTAAGATTCACTGCATTTGTAGGACCTTCCTGAGCCTACCTAGCAGAACAACATGTATCTCCAGTGTGGGGAAGACCAGTTCATGCAAAGAAGCTGCATCCTACACTGAATGACAGCTCCCATTGCATTGCAGGATGTCTAAAACCAACAAATAGGAACAGCATGGATGTACTTGCTGAAATCATCCCACAGGACATCAAGAGAGCAGTTGCATTTGGAACAGAATGATCGCAGGTTGAAGACACCAGACATTTGCTATACAGCCACCTGAAATTGTGGGAAAGTTTCTTAGCCACAATGGAACTGTTTAAAGAAAATATACCACAGGCAGCTACACAAATGGAGAGACATGTCACACACATTTTCACACACTTAAAAAGACAATAAAATGACCATAGACATTGCCAAACACCTCTCCGCTGGCTCAGAGAAGTATCAGTCAACTTGGAGACTGTTTAATTTGCCTTTAAACAAGAGTCAGCAGGTCAGCAGACAACATGCAGAATTGTGGTTATGCTAACAGAATAATTCCTATTTCTTTCTCACACATTATTTTGTGTAGATCAAACCAAAATTAAATTTCAAAAACAAGAAAAATTATTTGACAGTTCAGTTGGTGAAGAGATCTATCCTTAAATATAAAAAAGGAAGTTAAGTAGCCAATGCAACTTTTTCAGTCTTTATACCTATTTCCCAATATTTGAAGCCATTCTTAAAACAAAATCCCTAGGCAGCCTATAAGTGTATGGCTAACTATGCCAGTATTATATACAGAGGAGTAGCTGCTATTGTAAGTGTGTTTCATTTTTCAAATTTGATATTCACTATAAGAGTGAGGTGTGAGTGCCCTCTCCTGTTTGAAACAAAACATCTGAATGCAGATCAAGATTACAAAGCAGGGAAAACTCACCAGTTCACAAATTGTGCATTTATTACGATATATCATTTCAGTCTGTCGCTTCCCTGTAAGTTTCTGATTCCAGTCTATAAAAAACACCTACCAAAGTTGGTGGCAACAGTTTATGCTAATGAACTGCAGGATCTTTGAGAGAATTTAAACAAATCAATTAACATTTCTTGTATCTGAGATACAATCCTCTTTCACGTTTACTTATGCAAAATATGTGCCTGAATAGCCCACATACATCTTGTATTCCTTGCAAAAAGCAAGGAAAGGTGACAAAACAGTAGTTACAAATACACCATTAGCACAATGAGCTAGCATCATGGAATATTTCAAGTAGATTATTTAATTCGTGAGATAATAGAAAGCAGCCCAGCCATTACAGCATGTGCTCCCCACACCAATAACACTCATAAACCTCTTGCTAACCTTACAAATGCAGTATCATAACAGAAGGACTTCCTAAATTCATTCAGTGCCCCAGACCTGGCCACCCATAACCTGTTGTGATGGTACTCATCATCTGTTGGACTGAAACTTACACTCGATATGACAGTTATGTATAGAAGAACAAGAAAAACGGACACAGGAAGCCTCTAATCCCATTGGGCTGTCTAGAACAAGCACAGACTTCAGAATTTCTTTAGTACTAAGGCCAGTTGTTAACTAAGCTACCCAAACAAGCTGGGGAGGGGAAAGGTATGCTTGGACCAGCTCTCATGCTCCCTCAGCCAGCTGGCTGACTTCTGAGAGTGCACACTCCACCCTCTGTAATGCAGGTGCTGCCATTGCTGCAGGATGCACTAAAGATCCTCTAAAAGATCCCAGTAGAAATGTGCACGTCTGGCCCACCTCCACCACACAGCTGATCTGTCTGTGCACAAAAGTCCTGCACAAAAGTCTCAGATTTATACTCTGCTGTATCACCCCCATGTCTTATTTTATTAGTTTTATGTAGTGCTATGTTGGGCTGTGCAAAATTTTACTGGGTGTTTTGTTTTGAAGATGTTTCGATGCATTTCGAGCTCGAAACAGTGAAACTGAAACAAAAGAAAAGCCTTTGAAGCAGCTTCAAAACGAAACAAGGGCACTCAAAACATTTCGAGTTTTGAAACCGGGCTTACTTGGCTTCAGCACTGGTCCCAGCTAGCAGCAACAGACTCCTGTCATCCGGTGCAGATCCAGGGGCCGTGTCCCCTGGAAGAATTCTGGTTCAGCTCCCAGGATCTGTGCGCCGGATGACAGTATGCTGTTGCTGCCGGCTGTAGCAAGAGGCAGCACCAATCTTCCCGGTGCTTGGCACAGGCTGCACCCAGCACCGGTCCCAGCCAGCAGGTCATCCAGCAGGCAGATCGAGGGCCCGCCTGCAACCCCAGGAGGGCTGCAGGGCTGTGCCAGACTCCTCCCAGGGGTGCGGGCTCCTGATCTGCCTAGTGGATGACAGGAGGCTGCTGCTGCTGCCTTGGACCGGCACTGGGCAAAACCCACACCCAGAGCTGGGAAGATTGGTGCTGCCACTGGCCCCAGGCAGCAGAACCAGCCTCCTGGGATCCAGCAGGTAGATCAGGGGCCCGCACCCCCAGGAGGAGTCCGGCACAGTCCCCGCAGCCCTCCTAGGGGTGCAGGCAGGCCCCGATCTGCCTGCCAGATGACAGGAGGCTGCTGCTGCTGACTGGGGCCAGCAGCAGCATGAACCTTCCCGGCACTGGGTGTGGGCTGTATATACCCACAAGTATACATTTTTAGTATACATTTCACTTGAAGTAAAATTATGAAAAAGGATGATTATACAGATCTCTGAATTAAGGAAGCATGCTCACATGGTTCCCATCCCTCAGTTTCAACTGCACCCCTTCAAAGCTCTTATCTGGTTTCAACCTGTTCAACTCACCTCTTGAAAGTAAGGTAACAGGATGACAAACAACGAAGAAGCATCATACAGCATCCAAAAGCCTTCCAGTACAGCACCATTTGTGCAAAATAATGACTTCACCAAGATGTCCACATCAACCGTGAAAGGAGGGTGCTAAATGTCTGCCAAGGAATTGCATTTATTTGTAAATGTTTTACTGGGATAGTGAAATGCTATTGCAATTTAAAATAGTATCAGAAAAAATTGTCATGCACAAATGGTTAAGACTAGTCATACTTGGAGAAGCTAACTTCATGAGAGGCAAATAATGATTTTGAAAAAATCTTTTAAATATTCACTAATTTGCCTTTATCAAGACAGTTCCTTGGATGGCTTCTTTTACATACCTTTGGTTTTAGGAGACTCAGCTACATCCACCAACCATTTACACTGCAAACCCATAAGTTCAAAATCCTGACTGTGGCAGTCCACTCTGCCCATGAAAACTCTGCTAATCTTAATATAAGGTTGACCCCATCAACCTTACTAAAACCCACACAGGTTCTTCAATACAGTTAGCAGAAGTTTCCATATCATAGGTCCAAGTTCTCAGTGGGGACTTCAATCACCCTGACATCTGCTGGGAGGACAATACAGCAGTGCACAGGCAATCCAGGACATTTTGGAGTGTTGGAGACAACTCTCTTGTGTAAGTGTTGAAGAGGCCAGGTAGGACCTGCTCCTCACAAACAGGGAAGAATTGGTGGGAGATATGGAACTTGATGGCAATTTGGGCAGAAGTGACCATGAGATGATTTAGTTCAGGATCCTGACAAAAGGAAGAAAGGAGAGCAGCAGAGTAAGGATGCTGGACTTCAGAAAAGCAGGCTTTGACTCACTCAGGGAACTGATGGGCAGGATCCCCTGGGAGGCCAGTCTGAGGAGGGAAAGGAATCCAGGACAGCTGGTTGTATTTTAAAGAAACCTAACTAAGGGTGCAGGAAGGAACCATCATGAAGAGTAGGAAGACTAGCAAGTATGTCAGAAGATCAGCTTGACTTATCAGGGAACTCTTCAATGAACATAAACACAAAAAGGAAATTAACAAGAAATGGAAACTTGGACAAAAGACTAGGGAAGAGTATAAGAATATTGCTCAGGCAGGGATGACATCAGGAAGGCAAAAGTGCATTTGGAGTTGCAGCTAGCAAGGGGTATGCAAGGTAACAAGAAGGGTTTCTACAAGTATGTCAGCAACAAGAGGAAGATCAGGGAAAGTTTGGGTCCCTTACTGAATGAGGGAGGCATCCTAGTGACAAATGATGTGGAAAAGGCTGAAGTACTCAGTAACTTTTACCTCAATCTTCACAGGCAAGGGCAGCTGCTCCCAGACTACTGCACCCACCAGCACAGTTTGGGGAGAAGGTATGCAGCCAACAGTGGCAAAGTACCTGGTTAGGGACTATTTAGAAAAGTTGAACATGTACAAGCCCATGTGTCTGGATGCAATGCACACAAGGGTGCTGAGGGAGTTAGCTGATGTGATTGCAGAGCCACTTGACATTATCTTTAAAACTTCATGGAGACCAAGAAAGGTCCTGGATGATTGGAAAAGGGCAAATATAGTATCCATCATGAAGAAAGGGAAGGAACATCCAAGGAACTACAGACTGGTCAGTCTCACCTCAGTCCCTGGAAAAATCATGGAACAGGTCCTCAAGGTATCCATTTTTAAGCACTCAGAGGAGAAGAGGTTGATTAGGAATAGTCAGCATGAATTCACCAAGAGCAAGTCATGCCTGACCAACCAGATTGCCTTCTATGACAAAATGACTGCACTGTAGATGTGAGAAGAGCAGTAGATGTGATATACCTTGACTTTAGCAATGCTTTTGATTTGGTTCCCCACAACATGCTTGAAAGCAAGTTAGTACAGGTTGGATAAATGGACTGTAAGGTCAATAGAAAACTGGCTCAATTGTCAGGCTCAGGTAATAATAAATGGCTTGCTGTCTAGTTGGCAGCTGGTATCAAATGGAGTGCCTGAGGGGTTGGTCCTGGGGCTAGTTGTGTTCAAAATCTTCATCAGTGATCTGGAAGATGAGATGGAGTGCACCCTCAGCAAGTTTGCAGATGACACCAAACTAGCAGGGGGCGGGGAATAGTAAATATGTTGGAGAGTAGGGCTAACATTCAGAGTGACCTAGACAAATTGAAGGACTGGACTAAAAGAAATCTCTTGAAGTTCAATAAGGAGAAGTGCCAAGTCCTGCAACAGGATGGAACAACCCCATGCATAGGTATAGGCTGGGAACTTGCTGGAAAAGCAGCAGCTCTGTAGAAAAGGACCTAGGGTTTATAGTGGACAACAAGCTGAATAAGCCAACAGTGTGCACTTATTGCTAAAAAAAATCTAATGGCATACTGGGCTGTATTAGTAGAAGTGTTACCAGTAGATCAAGAGACATGATTATTTCCCTCTATTTGGCACTTGGGTGGTCACATCTGGAGTACTGTGTCCAGTTTTGGGCCCCCCACTATAGAAAGGATGTGGACAAATTGGAAAGAGTCCAGTGGAAGGCAACAAAAATGACTACAGGAGTGGGACACATGACTTACAAACAGAGGCTGAGGGAACTGGGCTTATTTAGTCTGAAGAAAGGAAGACTAAGTTGCGATTTGATAGCAGCCTTCAACAACCTGAAGGCTGGTTCCCACCCCAGAGAGAATGGACCTACACTGTTCTCAGTGGTGGCAGATGACAGAACAAGGAGCAATAGTCTAAAGGTAGATCAAGGGAAGTTTAAGTTAGATATTAGGAAAAACTCTCTCACTACGAGGGTAGTAAAGCAGATTACCCAAAGAGATTGTGGAATCGCCATCCTTGGAGGTTTTTAAGATTCAGGGAGACAAAGCCTTGGCTGGGATGATATAGTTGAGGATGGTCCTGTTTTGAGCAGGAGGTTGGACTAGATGACCTCCTGAGGTCCCTTCCAACCCTAATTTTCTATGACTCTATCATTCTATAATATATTTGACATTGATTTGTGTGCTTCAGGGATCAAGCACAGGAAGTCTCCTTAGAAATCCCATAAAACCCTGTTTCTGTCTACCTAGCTCTTTAGCATAATACATCGTACTTCCTTTCTCTGCTGTCCATAAGTAAAAACAAACACAGGAAAGATAAGTAATCCACCAACTGATTCCTAAAAGGACCCTATTTTGCATAATACAAATGAATCTGAGATAACTGGGATCTTAAGTGACCTACTTGAAAAATAAGCAGCATAGTGTACATGGCTTTGATGTGGCCTACAATGAGATATAGATAGTGGAAGAGTAGCTTGCATGACTCAGGTTTGGTTAGGACAATCTCCAAGTCAACCTAAATAGCAGTAAAGACATACATTTAGATAAGCTTTATTAATGATTTGCCCATTTATAAACTGTTTGGGTTATTCATAGTAAACCAAACAGGATTCACCTACCTAAAATAAATGTATTTTGCCCTCCTATAAACTGCTGTGGTTATGTACAATGCAGTAAGACATGACTAAACTAATTTTGAAAACAATACGCCTTAGCCTTCGCTTTTCTACAAAAGACCATCCCTGTCAAAAGCAAGCTTCTGCCAAAGGTCTAACACAGTGGTGGGCAATCATTTTGATTAGAGGACTGCTTAATAAGTTTTAGTGAGCTGTCAAGAGCCACAAGGGTACCCCTTTCCCTGCCCCCCATTGACAGGTGCCCTGCTCCCTGGTCACCATCTTAGGACCACAAGTGCCACCCCTAACTGCTGAATTTTGCTACTGGAAGTCCTTACTCTTGCCCCTAGAAGTTCTCCTTTTGGGAAGGGGGATTGCCATCATGGAACTGAAAAAACCCCCAAATTATATAATAAAAATCAAACATCTATTATTATGTATTTTAATTTTATTTTTAAAAATATTTTTTATCCTTATTTGTGTGTGTTTGTGTAGCATATGTAGAGGCGATTGCATAATAGCCCAAAATGAAGTCTTACTCTTATATATTATGGGAGGGATGTGGAGAGGTTATGGATGGGTAGATATAGGTTTTGTGGGGGACTGTAGGTGTATGTTTGTGGGTGTGTGTGGATGTGGATGTGGGGGAAGGTGTGAGGAATGTGTGGAGTTTATGGGGGTGCATGGGTAGGTGTGGGTGTGTGTGGGGGGTGTGGGTAGGTGGGTATGGGGTTTGTGGGGACTATGGGTGTGTGTGTATGAGGGAGGGTGTGGATGTGTGTATGGAAGTGTGGGGTGTGAAGGGATGTGGTGATGGGGTCTGTGGGGGGCTGTGTGTGTGTGGAGGGGGAGGGTGGCTTTGGGGTGTGGCTATGGGGTGTGCGTGGGGGTGCATGTGTATGGTGTGATGTGCATGTGGGGCCCCCCCTACAAACATGCTCCCCCACTGCACACAGTCCCTGCTGCCAGGCACTCAGGGCACTCATGGCCCGTGGCAGGCAGAGCTGCCTGGCAAGCCCCAGGACTGTATGTGGCCAGGCCACTGGCTCCACTCTGTGGGTCTCATACACCTGAGCCTCACACTTGCAGGGGGAGCCTCAGGCAATAAAGATGGCAGTGCAAGTCATGGGGCTCAGCCAGGAAGGCAGGGAGAGGGGCAGAGCTGGCTCAGCTCCACAGTGTGAAGCTCCCTATCATTTCCCATGACCTGTGCGTGGCAGTGAGCAAGCCCAGGCCGCCAGCTCCATCATGCAGGGCTCCTCTGGAGGCATGCGGCTTGGGCGGAAAACCTAGGAACTTCATGCGAGTCCTGGAGAGCCCTGCATGGTAGACCTAGGCAGACCCTGAGTCCCCACTGGCCCAGGCTCCGCGCTCTTACCACCCTGCCTGGGCCCCCTATAGTTCTAGCCCAGTGGCATTGGCATGGGCCCTGCACTCCTGCCTAGCTGCTGCTTCACTCCCACCCACCCACCACTGTATTTTGCCCACCCCTGGTCTAACCTGAGTACTAGCTCTCTGCAGAAAGGTGTATAAGAGGGATTAAGTGAATTAACTGTTTAGTATTTATTTTGTTTTATTTATATTGTCCTTTAATAAAAAAGTGAACAATATTTTTTTTTAATTATTTTGCTGTTCTGTAATGGTAGTATCTGTAAGAGGTAGTCCAGAACCTCATACAATAAAAACAGTGAGGGAGTGACATCCAGAATGAACATTAAGAAAAAAATAACATTTTTCCTGCCACATCTTGTTTCTGTAGACCATACATTTCAGTAATTTTTGGAATTTAAGGGCATCTATACACATACACCAAGGTGGAGGCAGGGTGCGCTTTAATTAGAGCGGCTCTCAGAGCCGCTCTAATTAAAGCACCCACAGCGTCAAGTGTATTTAGCATCCCATGCTTCAAAATGGTGGCAGGGTGGTTTAATGAACTTTAGTTTGACAGGCTTTAGTTAAAGTGCCCCTGCTGCCATTTTGAAAGATGGGGATGCTAAATGCATGTGAGGCGGACACTGCTGGAGCGCACTAATATGCAGACTCACAGCAGACTCGATTAATAGAGTCTGCTCCAAAGTATGCTAATTAGCATGCATCAGAACAGAGGTCCGTCACATGTATAGGTGCCCTAAAACACCAATTTCTTCACTTATATCACTCTATGATTGTAAACTAGGTTGGCCAAAATTCTTCAAGCATCTGCACTAGGGTACCCCAAACACCTCCACCCTGGGAAACAGAGAGGGAAAGATATTTTTTAAACCCTTGCTATAATTCTTTTGATCATCTGTGTGTGCATGGATCATCAAAGTTACATATGCTGGTATTGTCCCTAACACACTTCTGACAAACAGCTTATCTTGACCTATTCACTCCCTTCCTGCTTATTTTTTTCCTGACAGTCCCCCATTAAATTAAAATAGCATATTCATTCAGTAAACACCCCGGTAACGAGGTCAACATACAGTATGCATAAGCTATTGCAGAACAGTTCCAAATAAGCCACAGGAGAGTTCTTCTTTTAATGAAAACTGCAGAAGTTGATGGCATTCATCCAGGCAAGCGTCCCACCTGCTGTGCGGAGTGGAGTTTTTAAACCTTGATAATTAGGATTCCTGTATTTTGGGGAGGAGTGCTTTGTACTGTTCCCACAAAAAGCAAACTTAAAAAAATCAAGCTTCAGAGAAGTCTAATTAGATACAGAGTAATTAGATACTCAGGCAGAGATGTGGGACAAAGGGTCAATCAGGAGGCGTGAAGAGCAAAGAACAAAAGAAGAGGCATAAGAGTTGAGTGTTTGTTGAGGAATATGTTTTTCAAGTCTGCAAAGTTTTGGAAAAATATAACAAATGACTGAAAATGTATACAGTATGCCATTTCCTTAATGACATAACCACATTCTTCTCCTGATAGAGTTACGTGCACATTCATAAGCAATATGCTGACAAACTAGTTTATGGCAAGTCCCACAGCACAAAAACTACTAACAAAATTCTCAGTCCAATAAGCTTTCACTATAAGGTCTTCAGGCCTACACAGAGAAGACTCCTGCCTCATTCACTATTACAGGTCATCTCCCAATATATTACCTTCTTTATGAAAAAGTGTACATCTTTATCAGTGACCTGGAAGATGGAGTACACCCTCAACAGATGTGCAGATGACACCAAGCAGAGGGGAGTAGTAAATATGCTGGAGGGTAGGGCTAGGATTCAGAGTGACCTAGACAAATTGGAGAACTGGGCCAGAAGGAATCTTATGAGGTTCAGCAAGGATGAGTGCACCAGTACAGGCTGGGGGCTGACTTGCTGGGCAGCAGCTCTACCGAAAAGGACCTGGGGGTTACAGTGGACGATACACTGAATATGAAACAATGGTATGCCCTTGTTGCCAAGAGGCTAATGGCATACTGGGCTGCATTGGTAGGACTGTTGCTAGCAGGTCAAGGGAAGTGATTATTCCCCTCTATTCAGCACTGGGGAGACCACATCTGGAGCACTGTGTTTAGTTTTGGGCCCCCACTACAGAAAGGATGTGGCCAAATTTGAGAGAGTACAGTGGAGGGCAACAAAAATGGTGAGGGGGCTGGGGCACATGACTTATGAGGTCAAGCTGAGGGAACTGGGATTATTTAGTCTACAGAAGAGGAGACAGAGGGGATTTGATATCAGCCTTCAACTACCTGAAGGGCAGTTCGAAAGAGGATGGAATTAAACTGTTCTCGGTGATGGCAGATGACAGAACAAGGAGCAATGATCTTAAGCTGCAGCAAGGGAAGTTTAGGTTAGATACTGGGGAGAAATATCTCACAAGGAGGGTAGTAACAGTGGAACAGGTTACCCAGAAAGATTATGGACTCTCCATCCTTGGAGCTTTTTAAGACCCGGCTAGACAAAGCTTTGGCTGGGATGATCTAGTTGGGGATGATCCTGCTTTAAGCAGGGGGTTGGATTAGATAACCTTCTGGGGTCCCTTCCAACCTAATTTTCTATGATTTTAACTTTTGGGCAGAATATACATAACAAAAATTGAAATTATTGCATTAAACTACATATAGCCTGTTGTAGATCTGGTCTCAATCTCACTGAGACTGGTGGATCTAGGAACCACCCTTTATGCAGGATAGTTGTGAGAGATCATTAAATTCTTTTATGGAAACAGGTAGTTGGAATATACAGCAAAAGAAAATCATGCCTCCATCCCAAAATAGAAATGGAGGGGCAATGCTGAGCATTGTGTTTGTGTGAGATCAAGAGAAACAGTGGCACAGAGCTCAGAAACAAACTAATAAGAAAGCCTGACTCACACAGCATTGATACATGGGTCCTGGGAGAAACCTAGAGGGAAAGATTTTGGGTCAGAGTATGGATTAACAGAGGTTTAGAGCTCTGAACTAAGAAACTTTCTGGTTGCTTGATTCCTCCCACGTTCAAGCACGCAGGACTTTCTACATTCATGTGAACAAACAGACTGCAGAAATTGTGTGTCAAGATTAAGGTGGATTATGCTAGGGTGTGAATTTATATTAATTCCCATTGTGGGTAATGTTTAGTCTGTATGAATAGAGTGCCCTTAGGCAGAGTGATGAATATTCTGTAAATTCACCCTCTAACTCAGTCTGCACTAACAATTTACCAATGGGTAAAAGAAGTTGGGTCTTTATAGCACCTCAGCTGCTCTACAGATAACTGCCAATGTGCACACACCTGCCCTGTGGTAAGTGGACACTAAACCATGGTAATTTAGCTCTCAATAAAAGGAGGTGTGTTACTTTGTTTAGATCACGTTATAAGTATAACAGCATGCACAAGGAGAGTTGCCTCACAGCAACAGACACACAGGAAAGCCTACCCTTCCCTATTTCCCATCCCACTCCCACATCTATGTAAATTGCTTGCATGTCCAAGCCCTAAATTTCCCATGTAGACAAGCTCAAAGCAAGCTGATTCCATTGCTAATTCCTTCCTCCTCATTACTAGAATAATCTGTGAGACCCCAGAAGAGGGCTCTAGCCACCAAGCTATATAACACTCTGAAAAGAAGTTGAAGCTGAACCACTAGACAGTCAAGAGCATAAAAACATGGAAACAGAAGGAGAGTATGCAAGAGGGAGCCTGACTTTATAGCCTAGTGATGAGGGAAGTTCTCTGGGAAGGAAACTTGGGTTGTAGTATACTATGAACAAGACAGAAAATGAAAGTATGGAGCCTTTGTGCAAGGGAGCACCATGCATGTTAGCAGTATGTGTGCATTACAAGGAATGCTTCCATTAGAAAATGCTCTCTGATAGGGAACAGGAGTTGGTATGTGTTTCTGGGAGCACAGACAGCAAGTACACAGAAGGGGGCAGTAATCATGTAAAGAATCTTAGTGCCAGGCAGATTTTGCTCTGGCTCTGAAAAGAATCAAGAAGTCTGTGCCAGAGGGACATCATACTTCATTTTCTATCCTGGGATTGTGGAGCGGCCACAGCCTTCTTCTCACTGAGGCAAAATTCCTGCACAGCAAGAACTACTGGCAAGCAATCATCCCTGTACCTTATGGGGTTGTTTTGGAGCCATTTCTCCTACCTGCCCCTAGGGAAGGAGATCGTGGGATGCTGATGATGTGAAACGTAATTACGAGCAGGAAGTGGTTTTCTGTACATTGAGCCTTTAGAGTTTTTTATATCAACTGCCCTTAGTGTCATGACCCATGATTGTGTGTGTGCTTCGCCACTGCAGAATTATTTCCCACCACATGGAGCTTTCTTTGCACGGTGCAATTCTCAGCTGCAGAGAGAAAACCCCGGTGCAAAGGAGTTCCCGCCGTCCGCATGCAAATTTGTTCCCCATTATTGGCTGTTTCTAAATTATTCCCACGTGGCAGCTAGCGATTGGCTTGCTAGCCATATAAGAGGCTTGAGCAGTTTTCACCCAAGTCGGAGATCTCCGAGAATCTCAGGAGGATCCTGAGAACCCCGATTCCGAGAATTCCGGGAGAAATCCGAGAGAATTCTGGCAAGGAGTCCACGATTATCTCGTGGATTTCTACGTATATCTCGGACCGAATGGTGGTTTGATCAGCCATCAAGAATCTCTCCCCGTCACCGGATGATCCTTGACGTACCCCTGCCCTGCGCGCTCGTTGAGAGTCACAACACGGACTCTCGTATCGGTTTAAAGAGCTCTCATCGTGCGAGTGTTCTTCTTGTCTTCTGTCTACAACTGTAACCAAGCAAGTTTTCCTGCCTGCACCGCGACCATCT
>NW_005842224.1:659399-663042 GCF_000455745.1 Alligator sinensis
TGATCAAACCACCGGTCGGCTCCGAGACACGCGCAGAGTTTGCTAGGCTCTACCACGTGGCCCAGAGTTCTCCATGAGATGGATGCGGAGTCCTCCTAAATGAGGTCCTCCCCAGAGATCTCCGAGAATCTCAGGAGGATCCTGAGAACCCTGATTCCGAGAATTCCGGGAGAAATCCGAGAGAATTCCGGCAAGGAGTCCACGATTATCTCGTGGATTTCTATGTATATCTCGGACCGAATGGTGGTTTGATCAGCCATCAAGAATCTCTCCCCGTCACCGGACAATCCTTGATGTACCCCTGCCCTGCGCGCTCGTTGAGAGTCACAACACGGACTCTCGTATCGATTTAAAGAGCTCTCATCGTTCGAGTTTTCTTCTTTTCTTCTGTCTACAACTGTAACCAAGCAAATTTTCCTGCCTGCACTGCGACCATCTACAGTGTAAGTAAAACAATCTTTAATCAACCTCCACGCGTCAGTACCTAATTCTAGTCTGCCGTGCTGACTTCCCCGGCCCACATGCTCGGGCTGCTGGCCACAGCCCCTCGGCCCCGACACTTAGAATCGAGCTGATTGTCTCATAAAATAGAAAGTGATTTGTGGCAATAATGCTTCTCCCAAGTACCAGAGGGAATGTAAGAGAAAATTATTAAGTAACCAGTTTATCTGGAAGGCTAAAGTAGTGAACTCTGACAGTTTTTTGATTTCACAGACAATTCCCTTCTGCCAGTGCATCATACAGAAATCTCTAAATATCATATTATAAAAGTGTATGTTCATAAGAAGATATTAGCTAGTTTGAAAAAAAATTCTGCTTTTGACATCTAGAGTACTTCATATAAAATATTAGTCTGGCATGGCTTTTGTTTAATATGCAAATATTTTGTGCTTTTATATTTAATAGAAAACTGGAACAAGACAAATAATAGCCTGACAGAAACACTTTGAGGAAGAGATAAAAGCTCATCAACGTGAGGCTAAAAACTCAGCCAAAGACACTGAACGTCATGAATCCAAAGTGAAGGAACTAGGAGATCAATTGTTGCAAATAAGTAATTCATCCTCACCAAATTTTAGAAGAGTGGACAAGAACACCACTCCCCTGATGCCAGATTTCTAGACCCCTGGGAAGACCTGGGCCCTACATGCTAGATCAGGCACCTGATCCCAGTGCATGTGTGTGGCACTGGACCCCAGGGCCCAATTCTGGTTTGTGGAGCCAGGAGGGGGCAGTGCTGGGTTGCAGGGCCCAATTCTGGCATGCAGGACCAGGCCAGGGTGGCACCAGGCACCAGGACCTGATTCTAGCACAGCTCTATTCAGGCCCACAAGGCCCAATCCACCCCACGGACTGGCCTCTTGCCACTCATCTGGGCTGTGGGGCCAAACAGCTTGAGCACTACTGGTCTAGACCATGCAAAGGACACTCCTAAGCATGCACAGCCCACACCTGCCTGCTTGCATGTGATAAACCCAGAAATGTACTAGATAAAGGCACTCAGGGGGTGCCCATCTACAGCCACCTCCAACCATGGTAGACAGATTTACTGGAATGATGCAAGGAACTCAGTGCAGATGGGCACTGAGATGCATTATATAATACTTTTCCAGGCTCCCTCTACAGTGATATAATATTAGAACATATATTCTATATAATATTAAAACATGACAGTAACTTAAAGATCCAGAGCCATATTAGTAGAGGTGCACTGATCATCACAATTCAGCTTAACTGGAGTGAGTGCTCAGGAGTTTTCTTGAGTATAGACGTTCTCCAAGCAATCCTGGCTTCTGCAGTTACTTTGAAATAGTAAATCAGTAGGTGAGCTCTTTCAGCGTGCCAGTGCAATGTCATTGCTACAGTCAATTGCATTATTGCTAAATGGCTATTTTTATCTTGTGGATAAAACACTGTGGGTAGGGGATAAAAGCTATGTTAAAAAAATGTTATTGCCTAAATACAGTAGCTAACAACTGTTTTGGCTGGTGGAGAATGAACCTTAGTGGTTATTGCAGATTATACCAAGGCAAATCATGTTCAACATTGTGTGAGTTAACCATGCAGTGAGAGACAGCCTCATAAAACTGACAACACTGGATGAATTTCTCTTGTTTTTTCCCCAAGGGAAGCAGGAATGGTTTGATGGTATAACAAGAATAATTCAAAAATCAGATTCGTCACATGAGGCATGAAGAATGAGTTGCAGATATTTTTATAAATACCATATGCTCCATGCTTTTTACCTGCCTAATTGTCAATAAGTTAGATCAAAAGATTTTTGTAAAGGAACAAAGCAAAACAATGACACAAATAAGAGTTCTGGAAGAAACAAGGAAAACTGATTGTTGTGCAATACTGCAAATCTCTCTCTTTCTAGTCTACAATTGATTACTCTTCCCAGAAGAAGAGGATTAAGGAGTGTTTTGTACCTGGAGGAATACATAGAGTGCTTTATTTGGAAGTTGCTGTTTCTGAGTCATTGCAAACTTATGTTGTCAGGCTCTGAAAGGGAAGCTCTTATGGCTACCATAATCATGTTAGACTTTTGATAGCATACAGTTGGAAAGCCAGGGTCTGTGGTGCAGAGATCCAGTCTATGAGTGAGTGGACCCCCGGATTCCAGCAAGAGCAAAGTGTTGGAAAGCTCAGCCTGTCACTCAAGTGATGCAATTAAGAAACAGAAGTTAAACGTAACAGGTGCAGTTTGACTGCAGCTCCAATTCGGAGACACTGTATTCTTTAGACTGGATGATGTGGATTGCAAATGATGCTAAACCAGCGATTCTTAACTAGGGTGCTGCGGCATCCTGGGGTCCTTTGAGATCCTTCCAAGGGTGCCACATGATATTAGCACTGTTAAATATACAAACATGATTCATAAATTAAAACATGATTCACAAATGGGAGTCCACAGTGTTAAAAACTATCTGACCTGTTCTGGTCTTTCTGAGTTTTGTAACAGACAAATTGCTGTTATTTTTCCATAGTCAAAATACAAGTAAAAACTAAGATCTTGATTCTATAAAGGTTGAGAACCATTGTGCTAAGCAAATAGTGTCAAAAAACCCTTTTTGGTTTTTATTACAGAAGCATAAGGACTATAAAAATTCACTAGACTCTAGCTCTTAAAACTTCAGAATATCTTCCTCCCAGAAATCTCTGATTCTCAGGAATATGGGAACTCACCTCCTTACCTAAGAACTACTTTTTCTAAATGTTCTTATCACCACTGAGTTTATTAGTTTGGGTTCATCCTTTCATAAAGGCTTGCCCTAGTTTTCTAGTAGCTGAAAAACAAGCAGCTACTTTTCTAAGATGGTAATTATGCTTTTGACTACTGTGCCCTTTGGCTTTTCCAGTTTGTTAGCATTTTTAATGTTATACTTCCTTTCAGTTTCTCTTATTCCTAAAGAAACTTCTTTTTCCTTATTCCCAGGATGTAGTCTGGGAATCTGAGATGTAACCTTCCTGCCAGATTTGAGTGCAATGAAAAGGGTCATGAACACCTTAAAAAATGTAAACACTGGCTTGAGCCCCATGAAGAAAACTGAAAAGCAATTATTACTTCCCCAATCATGCTCCCCACCAATCCCAGTCACAAGTACCAAATTTTAAAACCAAAGGGAAAGTTAAGGAAAGA
>NW_005842224.1:663073-666363 GCF_000455745.1 Alligator sinensis
AAGAGTGGGAGATAGAGAAGGACACAAAATAAACTCAGCAATGCAGCAGTTCATAAAACAAAATTGTAAGGTAAAACTCCTACATCACCAGATGTTTTGGCAAGAATGTCAACCTCCATCCTCCTCTCTGGATTGTGAATGGGTAACAATGCAATGCCTCTTAGTACTAGCTACTGCCTTCCTCCTGTTGCACAAACGGCTAGTTTCGTGCCCCTGGAGGCTTGTCCAATCCACCTCTAGGAGAGAGTCACACACACAGGCTGGGTCCAATTTCAGATTTATTGTTTGCAAACAAGTTCGACAAGGGAGCTTAATGCTCAAATCCGTGTCGACCCCAAACAGAGTCTGGGGTTCCTTTTTATAGCTAACATAAACAAAAGATTCTAACGTGTCGCGTAATTATTGGCAGCCCAAGTATTACGTCTTGCAACATATGTCTAGCAGTTACATGTTCTATGACGGTTTACATACATGTCTCATTTACATCTTAAATCTCCTCCCTGGGGCCGTCCTTAAGCCCATCTCAGTCATTCTTCGGTCAGGGTCTGAGTTCTTTACATCAGCATCTTTCCCTGTCCCTCTTCTCTTATCTCTCATAAGGAGTTATTTATTGCATCTGTTCCTGGCTATGTCTGCAGAAGTCTAGTGCTACTCTTAAATCTATCATTGGCCTACATACCTTAGCAGAAGCAATTGTGTAGTGAAGCTAAAGCAATTATGTAGTGAAACTAAACAGTTCTCAGCTGTGAAGCCTTTGTGTAGGGAGATGAGACATTTTTACCACACAGCTGCTACACAAACGTTATTGCAAAATCATAATGACTAGATTATAACATATTTTTACCACAATTCCCCCCTCAAGATGCTTTCTAACTCTAATCCAGAGCCCTTCCTGGTTCAAGTTAAATCAGAGTCCCCCAGCATCCCAGAATGCTTTGTAGCCCTGGGCTGGGCTGAGCTGAGCTGAGCTGTCTTCTCCAGAGAACAGGGCTGGCCCTACTCCTCTGCTTCCTAGCTGGAGCAGTGAGGGATGGCTGACAATGGGGGGGAAACAGGCCCAGCTAGGGATGCAGCCCAGTCTGCAGGGGAGGGACTGCCCCTCCCCACAAGTAAACACTGGCTGGGGGCTGGGTCCAGTGTCAGGGTTTAAACACCCCTTCTCCACTCAGACTTACTGCTGGCTATAACTGTAGACTACAAATCCCAGAGGCACCTAGAAGCAGTAAAAGGAAGTGATGAGCAACCTTGCAGAGCCCTGCTGCTGAGATTTTTGGACTACAATTCCCAGAGACCTTAGGGGCAACAGGAAGAAGAAGCAAACACACCGCACATGCTGGCTATGTGCCAGAGAGCTGTGCTGTAGTGCCTCTGGCTTCTGGTCTGAGCCACTGCAGGCATGTGGCTGCATTTCCTGAATCAAAAGTAAATGTCTGCTCATTTCTGTTTCAATTTAATTTGTGCATCTTAGACTAACCTGGAAATACTGAATCAATTCAGCCTTGGGCTTTTTGTCTGTCTGCACTTAGCCACAGTTTGCTGCCCAGGGTTGGCATAGTTCACAACGTAGGCAGTTCTATCTCCAGTCTCTCAGGGTAATGCTGGGTTAGCTGCTGCAGGCCTCTATCACCTCTTCCAGATGAAGTAATTTCAGCTTTGGTGCTGGATAAGGTGGTCACCATCCAAGTTCTTCCATCTGCTGCCCTCTATGGCTTCAGCCCACACCAGCTCAGATCAGTCCATAATTTCTGGGCTGGTTTCTTGTTTTTCATTTGTTTTTTTAAACAGCTTTTTAAGTGGTACATCATGATCTTAACAGATCCCTTACTACCAAGAAGTATTCCCTCACTTTTTTCCCCTTTTAGATTTTTTTTTAGACATGAGCAGTACCAGACTATAGCTAGAGTGAGGGCAATTCCTTGCTGTAGGATCATTCTACATAATTCTTCTATTATAGCACTTAAGATGGATAATATGACTCACGCATTCAAGAAAATAACTGTATTTTAGCCAAAACAGAAATGAAAATGGGTATTGCCCTCATTTGTTTTCCCTTGGTAACCAGCAGAGACTGAGGAGAGCTCCCTGTCTTATGCATCCTCTGTCTATTAGATACTCTCAGACACATTTAGATTACTCTTGGTCCTGTTGAATGAAAAGATGCCATCAGCAAGCTCTTTATTCTCAAAGACTTCTGATCACAGGGCTTCTGAAAATGTCAATTATCTCAAAAAGCCATACACGAGGAAGCATGAAGCCAGCCTGTCAATCCTATAAATTTTAAATGCATCAGACAGAGAGAAGATGAGTGAATAGGTACAATAGAAACACTTTTCTTTGGAAGGGCTGATTAAGACCTAGATGACGCCTTCCAACTTTACTGTTCAAAATCACAGGATGAAAATAAACTTTGAAGACTCAAGTGGAAGAGAAAGATACCAGGCTTTGCTCCAGTTTAGAGACATTAACCAAGACCTCTTCTTCCTACTCAAAGACTCCTCTTCAAGTACTCAGGCTTTTCCTTTTATTCTTTGCCTTAGTCTGAGCTTGGCCCCCAACTGGCTGTTTTAGCTGCCTGGCTTGTTGCTAGGTCCTAGCGCTCCTTGGTTTTTTTTCTAATAATCTTTTTTTGTGTAAGGCTGAAGTCCCATCACAGCTCAAAGACTGCAGTAATATCTATATTACAGACGGATTGCACAAAGGCTGTGTGAAGGAACTCTCCAGTCCTTGGGTTTTTTAATTTATTACTACATTAGGCAGAGTTGAAATGATACTGTTGTCCTTTTTTTGCCCCGAGTAGTTAACTAATATTCAAAGCTTTGCTGAGTTGTTTCCATTAGGAGGAATGTTTGATAATACAATTCAGGTATTTCATTGCATTCCTGTTTTTTCACAAGGATGTACATGGAGCCCTGTTTCCCTAAATGCAGTGGGAACAAACAATGGAAGACAGCTTCCTCACTCCTGATTTCCAAGTGGGCACTTCCAGTCACTATATTGTTCAAAAGAAGACCTGCTCTCTCACTGTTTCCTCTTAGCACCAGGATACCAGCCCTTCTATAGCTTTCTTCTGGAATTTCTTTTTTGCTTTATCTTGTTTTTTTGCTTGTCATCTACACAGGCACACACCAATGCAGTCCATTGAGTGCTACAGTCCCTGCACTTGTAGTCACTTCCCAGAAAAACCCTTCTTATTCCCTCTGAAACTACACATTTCAGATGGAGTGTGAAGAGGTGTGCCCACGGTTGGCCCATCCTATCCTGCGAAACCTATGGCTGCAGGGGGCCCAGCA
>NW_005842224.1:666378-669238 GCF_000455745.1 Alligator sinensis
CCCCCCCCCACTGACTTTTTCACGTCATGGGGCCCCAAAACTATACTTTAAAGGGGGGCACCAAAAATTGTGGGCTGACCCTGAGTGTGCCAGTGGAAGGCCCTGATATGGGTGTGGCTCTACCAACACCACTGTACTTTCATAGGTATAGCTTACTTTGCTTGGAGGGTTGAGATATTAAGACTGTACTATAGTGGTCGAAAGCAGAGCTTTGTGGCATAACTGAGTCTATCCTAGAAGTGCTGTGCTAGATGTTATGTGCTATGTGATGTGTGTGCATGTGTGTACCCACGCATGCACAGTGTATGTATGCATAGATGCACTCTTGCCAGTATGTGGGGCTATTTTGTGTTGTTTGTTTCCTGTTGCTGTCTGTTGTTATGCTTGAAGAGCATTCAGTTAACCTAGGGGTGTCAATATATGGCCCACAATATGGACTCAGCACTGTGGGTATTACATGAAGCACAAGCGGTTGGTCCAGGGCACATGCTACATGCAACGCTCATTCTGAACCAACCTTGAGCACTGATTAGCCAGAACAGGGCTGGTGCATACTGTAGGTGGCATACAGGGCTGAACTGACCGTATATGTTTCAACACAACACAGGGGCCACCATGGGGTGTGAAGTGCACGCGGTACCCTGCTACATTGGCCCTGCACATTGGCTCCAGTGTTTGGTCCCAATCCAAGCTGCAGACTGCCTCGGTGACCCTCATCCGGCCCATGGGACAGCATGAGTTTGGCACCCCTTAAGTTAGGCCTTTTTGTCTGCACAATAAAGATGGCTGCTCTATTGATTTCACTGGGAGACACAAACCTCTGCAGCACACTAAACTACTACTGTTCCTAGACCAGTAAAGTACTCCTTTAGTTCTTGCTCAGGACTTCCTTGTGGCCAGTTCTTTGGTTAACAACTGCTATTGTTTCAACTGTCTTACTCTATAAAGGAGTTTATATCTTTTTAGCTAGAATAAAATGCAGCTAGCAAGCCTATTAGCCTCAAGAAGTTTGTGATTGTTTAAACAGCAAAGACATGTTTATTGACAGCTACCAAAATTCTTCAGTGATATATAACTAGGAAGCATTAGGAAGAACAGTGTAGACGGAAGACTAATAAAGAGATCTAGAAAGGTTAGAAATAGTTAGAAAATAAAATTACATTCACCTCAGGAAAATGTAAATTAACTTCTGGGGAATAATAATCTGAAAACTGTATTTCATAGAAGCCTCAAAATATACAAGCAGCTTTTAAGGGTGAGTAGCAGAAAGAAATGTAGACTTGAATTTGTAGTCAGTCAAAGGGGTCAATATAATGTTATGTTGCATAAGAGCTGTCATGTTGTCACGCTTTTAATATCTCCATAGATGATTCAGTTGGACATGGCCTGAGCTATTATATTCAGTCTTAAGATCCTCTTAGGTGATATCTGGAGCAAAACAACACACTGACCAATGGGAATCTTTGACAGCTGCTAACAGGCACCAGTGGCGAAACTAGGTTGAAGCCAGACATGGTACATTTTAAATAGCAACTGCGTCCCACTGAGCTAGGCAAGCATATAAGACACAAAAATTAACAGCAGCAGCAGCAAGCTGTTTTACAGGGACAGGGAAACGTAAGATTTGTTGAAGAGGCTGCTTCTCATGCATTGGCCTTCTCTCTTGTGCACCCACCATGCCTCAGTAGCCTCCATGCCATGCAAAAATAGCCTCGGTACCAGGAAATGATATTGTATGGCATAGTGAGAAAAATATCCAAATATAACAGCAGGAAAGGAATCATTTGTAAGGAAAGAAGAAAAGATCTATATGAACAACACCTTGGTCAACTGACGATTAAATGGGTCTTGTATTAATCATGTACATTATATGCAAAGAGTAAACACCAAGCAGAAAGGGATAATTTAGGATGGTAAATGGAGTTATCACAAGATGAATGGATTCAAATTGAGAAGGAATTTGAAATATCAGGAACAGTACTTTGAAAGGAGCTGTACAGTGACTGAACACTTGCACAACAGGCTTCGCACAGCCAGGCGACTGGGGGGGGCACAGGGGGCCACATGTCCCCCCTTAGATTGGCCCCTGACTTGGCACTGCTCAGGACAGGGCCGTTCTTCTGCTGTGCGGGCCAGCAGCGTGTTGGGGGAGGGTGCTAACCATGGCACAGAAGTATAGGAGTGGATATGGGGCTTTTGGCCCACCATCAGATGGTGCCCCCCCAGACTCAGGAGGCACCAGTTGCCCTGCATCCAGGGGATTACTTTTCGTGGCTAAATGCTTATCCACCTATAGCTTACACCAGCTAACATTTAAACAATGTCAGGACTGTTAAAGAGTAGTGATAGAGAAAAAAAGGCCCAACAATGTAAATGCCTCAAGTTACTGAGGTGTAGGTTGTAGCCGTGTTGGTCTAAGGACATAGGCAGACAAGGTTCTTTGGGTGAATCTGATATCTTTTATTAGACCAACTTAAATAGTTGGAAAACAATTATTAAGCAAGCTTTCGGGTTCAAAAACCCTTCGTCAGGCTAAGAAAGTTTCTGCAGTTGGTGTGTGCTCTTCCTGGATGGCGTGAAAAGTAAAGAGGCCAGAGGCTGGGCTGATTTGCGTAAAAGACAGGTAGTCAGTGAAAATGTAGACTGAGGTGTCAATGGGTGAGACACAGGCGGAGGGGGGAAGAGAGAGAAGGGGGATGAATAGTGGAGAGATACCTGGGGAGTCAGATGTCAGGCAGGATATATATAATGTGTCATAAATCCAATGTCTATATTTAGTCCATAATTTTTAGTATAGGAGGCTGATGAAGTGGAGTTCATAGACTCGTCTCTGGGAAGTGTTTTGTAAGTTTCCTTTGAG
>NW_005842224.1:669248-669493 GCF_000455745.1 Alligator sinensis
GGATCAGGACTGAGAGATTGGAGAGAGAGTGGTTTTCTTGTGAGAAATGTGCCCCCACAGGTAATTAGGTATTTCTGTCTTTGATAGGTTTCCGGTGTGCATTCATTCTGGTGCGCAGTTGTTGTTTGGTCTCTCCTACGTATTTTCCATCAGGGCATTTGGTGCATTTGATGAGATATATTACATTTCTGGAGGTGCAGCTGTAAGATCCAGGAATGCTGATGGCTCTGTTGTGGGGTGTAGTA
>NW_005842224.1:670288-686981 GCF_000455745.1 Alligator sinensis
GTGTCTTGTACAAAACTTGCTCTGTGGGTGATGAGCGGTTTTAGGATTGATTCAACGAAACCTGGTATTTCCTCAGTTAGGGTCCCATGGTTGGATATGATAGGTCTGCCAGGGTTCCCTTGTTTGTGGATTTTAGGGAGCATGCAAAAAGTCCCCGGGTTAGGTAACGGGGGGATCAAGGTCTGTAGTTTTTCTTGTAGTCTTGATGGAAATAATTTGATGGTATTGTTGAGTTTCATGGTGAAACGGGGAGTAGGATCTTCTTGTAGGTCTTTGTAGTAGGTGGGGTCAGAGAGCTGTCTGTTGGCTTCCTTTATGTAGTCTTCACGGTTTAGGATGACTATGGCTCCTCCTTTATCTGCTGGTTTTATGACACATAACCTGCCTGACATCTGATTCCCCAGGTATCTCTCCACTATTCATCCCCCTACTCTTTCTTTCCCTGCCCCTCCAGCCTGTCTCTCACCCACTGACTCCTCAATCTACATTTTCACTGACTACCTGTCTTGTATGCATACCAGCCCAGCCGCTGGCTTCTTCACTTTTCATTCCATCCAGGAAGAGCACACACCAACTGCTCAAACTTCCTTAGCCTGATGAAAGACTGCTTAATAATTGTTTTCCAACTACTTAGGTTGGTCTAATAAAAGAGATCAGATTCACCCAAAGAACCTGTCTGCCTCGTTACTGAGCAGCTTCCTCCCAAGGCCACAGGAGGGAGAGCAGTGTGCAAGCAGTTTGCTGGGCGCAAGAGGCAAGAAAGAGAAGACGGCCACCGGGTCCTGCTCCACGAGAGACAAGGACTGCACCATCTTGTGCTGCCCCAACCGTGGTGCTGAGGCGAAGTCAGGCAAGCGTTTGAAGGCAAAGGTGATGACTTTGCCTGGGATAACTCGTTTCGCTCCACCCCAGTCCCGCGGCCCGCCTCCGCCATGTTTCCTCTGAGGTGGAGGCGAGCCGCACCCCGCCCCGCTCCTGCGCGCTCTCGCCAATGAGCTGTGCAGCTGAGGGGCGGGGGCGGGGCCAGCCTCGATCTCGTCCCGTCGCTTCTATATAAATCCACCGAGAGGCTAAGCTCGTCCTTTTCCTCCTTGCGGAGCGGAGGTAGCGGTGAGTTTATGTCGCGCCACGCTGCGCTCTCCCTGACCCTGGGGCAGCCCCTGAGAGGCGGTCTTCCCCCGCCCTCCCCCTCCATGGGGCGGCCGGCTGGCCGGCCGGCCTGCGCTTCGCCTCAGCGGCCTCGGGTGTAAAGACAGCGCGGACTGCAGCTTCCGGCATGCCCCGCGGGGCGCGCAGCGCATGCTGGGAGTGGCGATCGGGCCGCGAGGAGCATGCTGGGGCAAGCGGCTCGTCACCTTCCTGGCGCCGCTGGCTGCGATCATCTCGCGACATCCTGGGACTGGCGTCTTGGCTCCCAACCAGGATATTTAATATGGGGATTGCTGCCTGCCCTTGTCAGATCCGGCGGTTGCTTTACCAGGGACGTCCGCGTGGGCGCCCTGGTGGGAGTCATGTTGCAGCTCCACCTTCCTGGAAGGGTCTGAAGCATGTGCAACTTCTCAATGACTCTTGTTCCTTATCTCAAGGACTTGCTGCTTATTTTCTTTATTCTAGGAATAAAGACAAACTTATTCTAGAAACTATGCAGATAAAGCTTACAGTGATCTGCTGGCTGCTGCGCAGAAATGCTCAGGTATGGGTCTAAGAAGTTTTTAGTTGGTTTGAATGCCCCAAAGTTACCTAGTTTTGTTGAATGTTTTGTGTAGAGAAGTCTTCGGATTATCTATTTGAAACTATCCTCTCAGGGTAGGTGCTAGAGGGAGAATTGGGTTGGGTGTGAAAGGAGACAAAAACAGTAAACTGCATTTAATGGATTTGTACCACATGGTCATTTTCCAGTTGTTAAACAATTCCCTACCTTTGCTGTTTCTATTTGGCATCTACTGCAGACAAGCAAATATCTGTTGTTTACAGTCACTTTTGCTGTTACTGTTTGATTAACTACATAACTTTCCTGAGACATCTACTTAGATGGCTTTAGCCTTGGTATACCTTGTGGGGCTAGTGGTTTAGCAGCTTTGGCTTCAAACACAGCTGACCACCTTTGAGTAGTCATAAAGGAATCTCAGACATAAGTTTGTGGCTGATCATGGTGAGTCGCATATAGATGTGCATGTTTGTAGACTTGGGGCATAAGTCTGATTTGTTTTTTGTTTTTTTTAAAAAAAAGTCCCCTATTGTTACATAATACAGGGTTGACTGGTCAGTAACATGGGTGCCACGTGGCATGGGCAGCCTCCATTGCAGCACTGCTAATTGGGAAGGGAACAGGCAACAGTGGCAGATAGGGCAAGGACCTGGATGCAGAAGACTGCAGGATCTTGGTGCAGGGCACAGAAAGATAAGCAGGAGATTGGGAAAGGGGAAGCACCAGGAGTGGCACTCAGAGGGTGTGGGGCTAATCCGTAATAGTAAAGTGGCCTTTGGAAATTAGAAACACGTGTTTATGCAGTTTCACTCTGAGAATTGTTTGAATCTCATCTCAAAGTAATCTATTTTTCATTCCGAGTGAGAAAAGGAAATCTGTTGGGCAATTTACAGCTCATAATTTATGTTAAAAAGCCTGCTAAAGTTTTGGGGTTTTTTTCTTCCTCTCTCTGATGCATCAGCTGAAGCTTTGTCATGACATGTACTTTAAATTCCCAGGGGCAAGAAACATGTCTTAATGGTGGTACATGATTGTTAAACCACAGCTGGGACAGTATAAAGTGTTCTCAGACTATATAACCTGAATTTAAAGTTTGTGTTGTTTGCGATATATGAATGAAGTATTGCTGTTTGGTGGACTGCATCACTTTTTTTTTCCTCTCTCAATTTTAGGTCCAGACCTTCATGAGAACATCAACAAATTTAGAAGAATATTTGTGTTATTGTGGGTGGTCCTAAATACAAAAAATTGAGAAGTATGTTATGAGTGATTCACTGAAATGTAGATAGATAAAAATAGAATACATGATTTATCAGATTTAGGTATTGATTGATCTGTTACTGATGTGTATCCATTTAAAGGGGTATAATTCTTTTTTTTTGCTTTCAGCCCTGTTACATTTTTCTGTATTGTAAATCCGGTAGCATAAGGATGGGTAGCTGAACTGTGAATGAGCCCCAGGTGCTGCCTGAGGGAGATGGGGGCACTGCAGCATAGCTGGAGGGGCCCTTATCCTCCCATCCACTGTTCCCTCTGCATGAAGCACTTGTAATGCAGGAGCCTGTCAGTTTAGTGGAGGATCTTGGGAGGAATGCAGTTTTGTCCAGCAGCAGCTGGATTCTTCTGTTTGCAGTTTTCTGCCACTGAAACCAGAAGTGTTTTTGCCTGCTTAACATGGGCATCTGCAGCAAAAAAGGTGGTATTTCTCCTCAGTAGCAGCAACCTTTAGCTGTTACACTTGCTTGCTCCCACTGCTAGAGCCTCCAGGGCCAGAGTCTCTGGCCAGTTAAGCCTCTACTGTAAATCTAAAATGGTCAAGAGTTTGGAGGACTTGGGGGAGAGGTATGTTGTATGGTTTAAGTCAGTGCTTTGGGAGATGGTAACAAAATGTTTTGAATATTCATACTAGACTATAAAATAGTACAAGCTGTCTGTCATTTAGCAAGATAAACTAACTTAATAAAAGGCCTTAAGGATGAGATCAGACTTCATGCAGCAAAAAACTGTTTTTGGGATTTTAAACGAAGAGAATAGGCAGACAGTTGCTCATGTTTTATTAAAATATACTTGCTAATCATGTTCCTCAGGCCCCTGACACGTTACCTATGTGACCCTAAGAGTGAAAAATTGGTACTGAGTTGGGTTTCTCTGGGTTTTAATAGGTGTGTAAGCTATTTCACCCCTTACCCCACCCCTTCCAGAAAACATCAGAGGTGGACTGTAAGTAATGGTTGTGTATCAACACTTTTAGCTTATATAAAATACCTATAAAAGTAATAGCCTAGATAAATGAAATTAGGTCACTTCTAAAATTAAGAATATGCAATATTGGTAGCAGATTTTAAGTGGTTGCCTTATTTCTAGTGTGACTTAGGAGCATCCAGCATATAATGAGAGTGAACACCAGCAACACTGGGAGAAATACCAGCCACTCCAGTACAACTTAACTTTAAAATGATGGATAATTTGACAGTTACAGTATGCTCATCTCCCAAGAACAAATGGCGCTGTTCAGGTAATATAAAATGTAGGGCATAAGTTTTGGAGCAGAGAATGCATGTTTAGAAGCTGCAGAGGTGTAGGTTGTAGCTGTGTATGGAAGCTAAACTTTTTCATCTAATACAAAGCACTTTTTTTTTTTCTCCCCAATCCTTTCTTACCTTTATAAAAGTATATGTGATTTGTGGTCATGGTGCTGACTTAGTTTATTCAAGTAAGTGCTCCCAAGGTACTAAAGAGAAGAATGCACATAATATAGCTATTTTGAGTAGCAATCTCAACCATTATAGAAATTGTATTGCAATGGATTTGTTTCCTTGTATTTCTCTTTGAGGTATAATTGTAGAAATTGTTTTAAAGTGGTCTGTCAGTGAGGAAACTATCCCGAACCTGATTTGCTGATGAAAAACTTATTGCGGATCTGGCTTCTGAGATCAGACCACCTCTCTTTCTTTTAAAAGTTGCCTTATGGCATAAGGGTTAACCTGGTGACACCATTGTTCTGTGCAGTGTAAGAACAAGACTATATGAATATAGACTGTAAACATTCCCCCCTCTCTCTCTCTCTCTCTCTCTCTCTCTCTCTCTCTCTCTCTCTCTCTGAGACAACAACCTTGAGAGTCCCATAATACGTTTTGTAATATGTCCCAGAACCGTTTGTTGGCATTCATATTTTGGTTCGCTTCCAGGAGTGCAGCAGCATGTTTTCCTAATATGAGAGAACTCAGGACAGTAAATTGTACTTAACTGAAGGCGGTGGGGGGGAGGGCCAAGTTGAGAGACTGAAATAAGATCTTCATTTCTGAATGAGAGTCTACACTGGGTTTTAATGTGATGTTTAACTAATACGTATTTAGTTAATTAGGATTAATGATGCTGAGTGGTGGGTGATGTGTAGACAAACCTATGGGTAATAAATTTTGACGTCTAACATATAGTACCCATTCAGCACACTAGCTTCCTGTGTGCAGTACTAGATGCATTTTTTCCCCCCCCTTTCATTCTTGATAGGGAAGGGAATAAGAAACCTTTACTTCATTACTCAGGCAAGATTCTGCCTTTGTATTTAATGATAGTTATAGTGGAAATAAGATGCTTCTGAACAAAGTTTTAAAAATGTAAATGAATATGCTAGGCTTTGGTACTGTCATTTTTACTGAAATTTTGTGCAACTTCTCGTTCTAGAAATGTTCAATGGCTCATTGTACTGAAGGTACGTATTGTAGTAAGTCTCGATAATTATGAAGGTTGGTAGGGGGGTGACATATGTCTGATCTGTGATGAAACTATCCCGAACCTGATTTCTTGATGAAAAATCTTATACGGATCTGGCTTCTGAGATTAGACATCCAGAATTCATGTCTTACAAATGCTGAATGCATTTCAGATTTAAAGGGTGAATTCTTGGTAGTAGTCATATGACTTTACTGTGAAAATTGTAACCAGTTTACTCTTGCCAATTTACTACGCTTAACAATTTATGCTAATTCTTATGCAGGTGACACATGGAGTGTTGCCTGGCTTATTTGTACTAAATGGTACTAGTGTCTATATTGTCCATTTTTCTTTGCTTTTAATAGAGTATAGTGTTTCATCAGTCATGTGTGACTTCCTAGCTAAATTGATAATCCACCTGAAATCTTTGGTCCTATTTTCCCTTTTTGTTGCAGTAATAAAGGTTAAGTGGTTTAGGTACCTGTATAATGTATTAAAAGCAGCCTGGATGCAAGTTTCTAATTTAGTAATACCTGCTAGTTTGACCTACTCACGTTGGGTTTTTTGGTTGGGTTTTTTTTTAATGCAAGTAAGATTAATTTTTCTTTTGGGTAGCATCTGCATTTCTGAGTTCAGAAGGATAGGGAAGCAGGAATCTCTTCATCTTGTGTTTCATTCATGTGCCCTGTTAAATGGCCAATTACCCAATTACAGTATACCAAAAAAAAACAAATAAACTATATGTGAGCAAGGGAAGGAAGTGATAGTTCAGAATATTAAGGCAAACTTCTGGTCACGTTAAATTTTCAACTTCATAAGTTTTCAGATTACTGAATCTGTTTTAATGTAACTATGAAACATTATTCTTAATTAGAACTGAATAAGTGTTAGAACACTTGTGTGCTTAAGAAGAAATTTTTTTAAATTCTTGTTTGTTCATTAATGCTATTTTCTTTAACAGTGAAATAGCCAAAAAAGTAGAGGGGAAGAAGCTTTTATTCAGGTACGTAATTAAAAAAATAAATGCATCACCTCTTACTGAAAAATAGTATGGTTCTGTTTTACAGTTCTGGATTTCTAGCTTTTGCTAACAAGTTACCTACTTTAGCGCAGCTTTAACTTGGTAGGATAACTCTTCTGTTTTGTCCTGAATTAAGAACATTCCTTTCTTTCCAAGGCAATGCATGTCACTAACCATACTTAGCCTTGGAATTAATCAGGTGTTCTTTTCTAATCTACAGGAGCCTCTTTAGAATGGCTCTGTGACTCACTACTTCCTATATGCTCTATCCTATGACATACTGTTCACGGTATAATTTATTTAAACTTAAGTTTACAAAATGGTGAACCTATACACAATACCACATGTGATTCAGTTTACATTATTCTTACTCAGTCTCATCTGTGATGATGCTATCCCGAACCTGAATTTATTGTTGAAAAAACTCAATATGGATCTGGCTTCTGAGATGAGGGAGAGTATTGTATAAATTAGTCCATCAGCTCTTTGAGTATAAAAACGTGTTTTCTAATGGTGTATCTTGATTGTTTTAGACACAATGTAAAATTTTCTGTAATTAGTTTTTGGGTTTTTTTTTTTTTTTTTTTTTTTATGGACTTAGTTTCTCATTTCAATTGAGCCATCCTTTAGATCTTTCTTTCCTTTTTCCAGTGATGAGTTGGAACATTTGTATCAACATCACCTGACAAATGTGGATGATGTGACTGGAAAGAAATGTAACACCTGAAGAGAAATCTTTCTGTTACTTGAACATGGAGATCAAGGTTAAAAAAAGCAAACAAAAAGCCCATAACTAAGTTTCTGCTTCCAAAATAGCTATTGGAAATGTTTTACTTTTTTTGAAGCATCCTGTGCATTGGAACCTATCATTCTCTGTCAGTTCAAAATGAACAACCTTGTGGAACGCTAACTTCTAATGAAAATTTGTCCTATAAACTACATGTGAAATCAGAAAAATAAAATCTGTTTTTCTATATCAGTCAGGCTTGAAATCACTCCTGTTTTCAGACGTTCATTCAGGAGATTAGTGTGATTACAGGAAAATTTAAAAAGTATTTCAAAACAACTGAAATAGAGCTTTCTGTCTAGGGAAGTTTGCTCTCATGATAAAGAGTATATTAAAGACAGTATGCAATTCTCTATATCAAGATGCTTCCTAGCGTGTCGGCTGCATCTTGAGGTGGGTACACATTTGCTGATACTGAAAAAGTTTTTGATTATTAATGATCAGTGACAGAAATCACAATCACTTCATGCAGAAATTAAGTGTACAAATTAATAAAGGTCTTCAAAATGAGGCTTCTCCCTTTTTGAGCATAGCATTTCCTATGAGGTGAAAGAGGAAGTAGATGAGGTGCTGGTTTCAAATCAATGAAAGTAAAAAATATTGAATGTTTGTAACAAAGCAAAATTTGAAACTCATGGGAGGAGTTGGGGTTAAACAGAAAATTTGAGACCAGAGTATGGGTATGACATTCTGTATACAGTAATGGGGAAAGAAGAAGTAGGGTTTTGTGCACTACTGTCTAAATAGAATGAGAAGACCAATATTGCTTGGTCCCCCTACCCTATTGTGGAACCTCTACCCCTAGCGATGCTGTTTGCTCTTTGTGTGGAAAAGAGGTCAGTAGAGGGAAAAGCAGTAGCAACATGGGAGCTTCTGCTTTAAAGCCACTTGTAAAAATAACCATGCCATAACATGGGAGCAACATATATGCTTCATTCAGCAAGCTGTCTAATTCAATTAGGAAAGGAATGGAGGATAGAGATCAATCATCTGATTAGCTTGACTTTTCATACACTCCACTGAGTAGCATAACGTAGTCTGCCCTGTGCTATATCCCTCACACCGCAGACAAAAAAGCTGTATGAAAGAAGGTTACAGACATCAAATGACAGAAAAAAGTCAGAGTATAGGAAAAACCATCCTACATTCTGCTTAATGCAAAACTGGCAAAAATGCTAGCAGTGGATTTGGAGACCTCTTCACTTGTAGAGGTGGAGGGCTTTCAGAATCTTGCAGAATATGCTGCTCCCAAATAGTGAATACCTAGTAAAACGTAACGCATCGTATTGGCACTGATAAAAGGAAAATGGACATTAGGGTTTTTGGGGTGTGTTGTGTTTTTTTTTTGTTTGTTTGTTTTTTTTGCTGATAATGTCACCAATGAATGCTGCGTGCATGTGCACAGCCACAGCCAGCCCAGCAGCATGGAGAGCAGCACCTGGCTGGTAAGTCTGTTGGGTGCGGGGAGCAGATCAAGGCCTCTGTGGTGAAGGAGGGAGTGGGGCTGGGGCAGGTGCTGCACAGGGTGGGCAAGGCATGGAACCGCTGTGAGTGGCTTGGGGTAGGGTGGAGCTCCCACCCCTGTGCATATCCCTGGGAGAAATGGGGGCATGTGCCCCCCAGATCATGGGGCAAGGGCAAGCTGCCATGGGCTGGGGGTGCCAGGCTCTTCCTGTGTTGGGTTGGGACTGCACTTGGTGGGCAGCGATGGGAGCCAATCCCCCCACATACACATGCTCGCTGAAGGAATCACTCATGGCTCCATCCTATGCCATCTCCCACTGGTACAGTCCCTGCCCCATCTCTACTCCCACCCTCACCATGGGAGCCTGGATTTACTATCCCCTGACCTTCTCCCCCTCCAGGCGTACCAGTCAGACGCCGCTCTCCAAACTGCTGGGCTGTATATCAGCAATCAGATTGGATATGGGTTGTTAATCAGACGTTGGTATTGACCCAAAAAATCTCTCTCAAAGCAATGCTCTATGGTTGTACAAAACTGCATGTAGCTGTGTTGAAGGCACTGAGAATACAGGTGAAGAAGATCCATCTGATAACCAAAATGTGGATGAGTAATCGGACTATGGACTAAATGTATATACCAACACCTGGTATCTCCTCTTCAGTTACTTTTTGATACAGGGTACCCTAGCACTTTGGCTGCAGACAACTGCCTCTAAGCAGTTTTAAAACATGCAGTTTTAAAAAGTCCTGTAATCCCTCAAATATACTACAGAAGTTGCAAAATGTTGTACAGTAGCACTCCCCTTGCTCACTTTCAGTGGGATTTAATACTTCTGATAATGGAACAATTGTGTGTGCACTAAAAAAGAGGTTATTTATGTGCCACATTTTGTACATATTGATGTGATACTCTTCCTGAATACAAGTGCATATGCAAGAAAACTGGCCTTTGCGTGTCAAGTCTGCAGGTCTTTTGCAGCTTGTACTTTGCAAAAGCTGTAAAAGCAAAATGGCCTTCCAATGCACAAGATATACCAGATAACTGGAATTCCACATTCTGCTTGAGCAATGCAAGTCTATTATTGATTATGCAGTGTTTAAGAAGGCGACAATCTCTATCTAACTTTCACAATGAAGTTCTATGAAGTCTGCTATTCTGAGAGTTTTTGATGAGGCTTCTCAAAGCCGGAGTCAAAGATGCCTATCTTAGCCAGGTTGTTCCACGTATTTGCTTACTAAAAGAAACAAATGTATCCCATGCAAGCCCACTTTAGAGAGGTGGATGATGCAGTATTTAGAGAAGGGTTAGATCTTTGAGAAGAAGACCTGTGTATAATTTATATCCTACAGTCTGAGGAGTAGGTTGTTGTGGCATTTTCATAGTTTCATAGTTGGTAGGGTTGGAAGGGACCTAAGTAGGTCATCAAGTCTAACCCCCTGCCACGAGCAGGAAAG
The DNA here is from genome assembly GCF_000455745.1 of Alligator sinensis. Classification (NCBI taxonomy): domain Eukaryota; kingdom Metazoa; phylum Chordata; order Crocodylia; family Alligatoridae; genus Alligator; species Alligator sinensis. Next base: position 680,438 of record NW_005842224.1, read on the forward strand.
GATGCTAGGGTCAAACAACCCCAGCTAGGTGATTGTCTAGCCTCCTTTTGAAGATCCTCAGGGTAGGGGCGAGCACTACTTCCCTAGGAAGTTGGTTCCAGCTCCTAGCTGCCCTGACTGTGAAGTAGCGCCTCCTGAATCTACTCTGTCAGCTTAAGGCCATTATTCCTTGTAACTCCCAGGATTGCTCGGGGGAACAGGGACTCCTGTTGCCTGCTGGTCCCCCTTGGCAAGTTTGTAGGTGGCCACCAGATCCCCTCAGCCTTCTTTTGTGTAGGCTGAACAGGTTCAAGGTCCCGTAGTCTCTCCTCATAGGGCCTACCCTCTTCCTCCCTGATCATGTGAGTGGCCCTCCTCTGGACCCTCTCAGTGCTATCCACATCCCTCCTTGAAGTGTGGCACCCAGAACTGGGTGCAGTACTCCAACTGCGGCCTGACCGATGTTGCATAGAGGGGAAGGATCACCTCCTTGGACCTGCTCGTGATGCATCTATGGATGCATGACAAGGTGTGGTTAAGCTTCCTGACTGCGTCCCCACATTGGTGGCCCATGTTCATCTTGAAATCGATAGTGACTCCAAAATCCTTTTCTGCCTCTGCTGACAAGAACCGAGTTCCGCAGCCTGTAGGTATGCTGCTGGTTCTTCCTCCCCAGGTGCAATACCTTGCACTTGTCTGTATTGAAACCCATCCTGTTCTCATCTCCCCGCCTCTAACCTGTCCAGATCTAGTTGTAGGCTGTCCCTCCCTTTTAGCGTGTTCACTTCTCCCCATATCTTAGTGTCATCTGCAAACTTAAACAAGGTGCTTTTCACCCCCTTGTCCAAGTCACTTACGAAGATATTAAACAGTGGGGGCTGAGGACCGAGCCCTGGGGAACCCCACTATCCATGTCTCTCCAGGTAGAAAGTGACCTGTCCACCACCACTTTCTGGGTGCGGCCCTCCAGCCAACTTGCGACCCATCTGACTGTAGGCGTTGACACCACAGTCGCCTAATTTCTTAATGAGAATGGGGTGAGAGACAGTGTCGAAGGCCTTCCTAAAGTCCAAAAAGACTACGTCCACCGCGACGCCTGCGTCCAAGGCTTTTGTGACCTGGTCATAGAAGGCAACCAGGTTGGTCTGACAGGACCTGCCTCTAATGAACCCACGTTGGTTGTTGGTTGCCTCAGCATAATCTCCCCTGCTGGCCCCTTGTAGATGTGCTCCTGGATAACTTTCTCAAAGAGCTTTCCCAGGACCAAGGTAAGACTAACAGGCCTATAGTTTTCTGGGTCCTCTTTCCTCCCTTTTTTGAAAATGGAGACCACATTGGCCCTGTTCCAGTCCTCTGGCACCTCGCCAGAGCACCACGAGTGCTCGTAAAGCTGTGCCAGGGGTCCCACAATGACCTCTGCCAATTCCCTTAGCACTCTGGGGTGGAGATCATTGGGACCTGCTGATTTGAACACATCTAGTCCCTTCAGAAGTTCCCTGACTAGGTCTTTGCTGACCCTGGGCCTGTCTGCGCCTCCCCTGGGTCCATCCAGGTTCCTAGTGGCAAAGATGTCCCTGTCCCTACTCAGAAAAATGGAAGAAAAGAAACTCTTAAAGAGAATAGCTTTGTTGCCAGATTGCCAAGCATGTCCTGCAGAGACCCCATGTTACTTGGTACCTTCTATTTTACCCTCTATGTATTTAAAAAATGACTTGTTATCCTTGATCCATGTCGCTAGTCCCAGTTCCATCTCTGCTTTAGCCTTCCTAACAGCCCCTCTACAGTCTCGAGCCAAGGAGGTGTAATCCTCCTTGGTGATGGCCTCTCCCTTCCATTGGGTGTACACCTCCTTTTTGGCTTTGAGACCTTCCTGGATGCTTTTGGTGAGCCATGGGGGCTTTTGAGTGCTCTTGCCCACTTTGAGCCGTGTGGGGATTGTCACCCTTTGGGCTTGGAGGATCGTCTCCTTAAGGAACAACCACTCCTCTTAGACTCCCAACTCTGCTCCCCTCAGGGACCTCAGAGCCTCCCCATCTAGTCTCCTTACCTCATTGAAATCCACCCTCCTAAAGTCCAGGGCTGCTGCCTTGTTGCAGGCCTTCGACACCCTGCGCTGACTTTGAGCCGTGTGGGGATTGTCACCCTTTGGGCTTGGAGGATCGTCTCCTTAAGGAACAACCACTCCTCTTAGACTCCCAACTCTGCTCCCCTCAGGGACCTCAGAGCCTCCCCATCTAGTCTCCTTACCTCATTGAAATCCACCCTCCTAAAGTCCAGGGCTGCTGCCTTGTTGCAGGCCTTCGACACCCTGCGCTGGATGGCAAATTCCAGTAGGCAATGATTGTTATTGACCAGATGGTCAAGCACCCGCAGCCCCCTCACCAGGTTGTCGCCTGTGGCCAGGACCAGGTCCAACAAAGCATTTCCCCTGGTGGGACTGTGCACCTCCTGGGTTAGATGGAGGTCCTGTAACTAGGCTAGGAACCTACCTGGCTGACTGCTCTTCCTAGCAGGTGTCCGGATAGTTTAGGTCACCCATGATGACCACGTCCCTTGACTTACCTGCCTCCGTGAGCTGACCAGAGAATTCCTGGTCCAGCTCTTCCCCCTGGTTAGGTGGCCTGTAGTAGACCCCCACTGTTAGGTCCCTTTCCCCTTGACCCCCTTGTACCCTGTATTCCCCTTGTATTCCCCAGAGCACCTCAGTCTGCCCTGCCTCAGACCCAGTGCTGTTTGCTTAGGATGTGTATTGCTCTTAGACGTAGAGCACCACACCCCCACTTTTCCTCCCCATTCTATCCCACCTATACAGCCTATAGCCCTTGATGTTTACCACCTAGTCATGCCTTGGATCCCACCAAGTTTCAGTGAGCCCCACTATGTCTCGGTTTGTGTTAGCTAGCAGGAGGGCAAGTTCCTCCTGCTTGTTCCCCATACTATGAGCATTAGTGTAGAGGCATTTAAGGCCTCCTGAGGGTGTATGTGCCTCCCCCTCAAGCCAAGGACTATCCAGGCCCGTGTCTCTTACCTAGGTATTTCTTGTGGTCATCGCCTGTCTTGGCTGGGCTGTTCTTGAGGGTGTCTCCTGGTTCGGTGTTCCGTGGCTTCCTTGGTCTTCCTTCTCCTCCTCCCCGATGAGCCTCATTTAAAGCCTGCCGGAGGAGATCAGCCAACCTGAAAGAGAACACACGCTTGCCTTTGGGAGAGAGGTGAAACCCATCCCACCCGAGCATGTCTCTTGTTCTGAAGTGTGGGTCGTGGTCCAGAAAGCTGAAGCCTGCTGCGAGACACCGTTCCCGAAGCTGCAAGTTGACATCCCAGATGCAGGTCTCACGGTGTCTTCCGTGTCTGCTCACCGGAAGCATCGATGAGAAGACAACCTGTGCCCCTATCTCCTTTAGCTTGCTCCCCAGAGCTTGGTAGTCCTTCATCAGACAATCTGGACTGCTCCTGGCCGCATCATTAGTGCGCACGTGGATTGGGACCATGGGGTAGTAATCAGTGGGCTGGTTGAGGGCTGGGATCATCTCCGTCACGTTCTGAATCCGTGCTCTGGGTAGACAGTAGACGTCGCATGTCGTGGGATCCTGGCAACAGATGGGACCCTCTGTTCCTCTCAGAATGGAGTTGCCTATGATGAGTACCTGGCATCTCTTCTTCTGGGTCAACTTACCTCCTTCAACCCATTCTGTGTGTGGAGTGACCTCCTCACCAGAGGTTTCCTCTTCACCTTCTTCCTCCAATGTCACCAGGGCCTCATACCTGTTCCCCAGCTGGACTGGGGAAGCTGGTACTGCGCCACCGTGAGCTACCCTGGCTCCTGAGGGGTTCTGCTGTGAAGAGCACCTCCTGGGGCTCTTCTTCCTTTGGTGCTTGGCCCTGCAGTGAAAGGAAATAACCGTCAATTTCATCCTCTGCTTCCCTGATCCCCCTCAGCCTGCTAACCACCTCCTGGAGCTCCCTCACCTGCCCCTCCAAGGCCCTAAGATGGGCGCCTGCGGGACAGGTGTGGGGACCCCGATTCCCTGCTCCCTGCCCCCGGGGATACCCCGCAGGCCAGGGAGCAGGGTGACTCCGGCTCCCCCGTGGGCTCTATCTGGGTGGAGGCCTCAGAGAAGCCCCGAGTAGTCGATGGCCCCCGGGCCGGGTGTCCTAGTAGCACTCCGCGTCCACACCATTTTTTTTATTTTATTTTTTTTTTGTGTGTGTGTGGTGCCTTCGCCTTACCCTTGCCGAAGTCCTCCTCCTGGCCCCTTCTGCTTACCTGCCTGCATGAATGCCGGCACACCCTCACAGAGCGTGTCTGTTTGCACGCAGCTCGGGAGTCCAGCTCTCTGGCAGCTCAGTCAAAAGGGAGCTGGGGGGCTTCCCCTCCGGATCTGCCTCAGCTGTGCCTGCTCCTACGCCCCACTTACCTTAGGGGATCAGCTTCTGCTGCCCCCTCCACTGCCTCTGCTGCCTTCTCTGTTGCCACCGCTGCTGGTGCCGGTAAGTTTAGGGGGCACACGTGTAGAGGCGCATGTGTGCCCAGTTCTCCCTCCTCTCCTCGTCTGGCCCCAACCAGCAGCGTTCGATTCACATTTCAAAACTACACTAAGTTTTTCTTCTTTGGATCGAAGCTAATATGGTATATTAGAGAGATCTTAGAAAAGGTGTCTAAACCTATGTCCAGTAGTTGGTCCTTTGCTGGCATTGGGGATCAAACCAAAGGAAGCTGAGACAGCCAAAAGATTCCAAGATCTCATTTGCTGAATATTGGATCTCTTTTATACTTCACATGCATCATGCACCCTGTGTTTCAAAACATTCCTCTGGAATTTGCTTCCTGATCTATGTAGGAAAGTACCAGAACAGAGTGCGGTGGTGATGGAGGCATATTTCCAAGAGCAGTGCTATATTGCACAAAAAGATGAGCCTCTTCTACTGGCTTAGAAAGCAGAGAATATAGCTAGGACTCAGCATAGTAGCCATGGAGCATCCTAGTTGCAAACCTAGTCAAGTCTCACTGAGCATTTAATGCTGCAGAGGCTACTATTAATGACAGAAAAACTTGCTTATCTACTACAAAAATGAGCAAGTACTTGCTCCCAGGCTACCCTGTAGAAGGGGTCTGAAGGCAAGGGAGAAGAAGAGGAGTTGCACTTTACCCAAAAGAGCTGTACGATTGCTCAGAGCTCCAGTATGAAACTGGAGACAGCCTTGCTGAAAGTCTCTGGGTTATGGTCAGTGGGAAAAGCAACATGGGTGATGTTGTGGTGGATGCAGAACTGTGGAAGTATCACATTCACAGGTCCTGGTTCTCATGGGGGACTTCAATCACCCTGACATCTGGAAGAGCAATACAGGGTGCAGGAACAAACCATCTGGATGTGCAGGAAGAATAGCAAGTATGACGAGACCAGCTTGGTTTAGCAGGGAGCTCTTCAGTAAGCTAAAACAGAAAAAGGAAGTTTATAAGTGGAACCTTGGACAAATAACTAGGGAGGAGTATTGCTCAGGCTTGCAGGGATGACATAAGGAAGGCCAAAGCACAATTGGAGTTGCAGGTAGGAAGGGTAACAAGAAGGGCTTCTACAAGTCTGTCAGCAACAAAACGAGGATCAGGGAAAGTGGATCCTTTTACTAAATAGGGAAGGCAACCTAGTAACAGAGGGCACAGAAAAGGCTGAAGTACTCAATGCCCTTTTCACCTCAGTCCACACAGGCAAGGTCAGCTCCCAGACTACTACCTGGCAGCCTAGTTTGGGGAGGAGGTGAGCAGGAGGTGATCAGCCAACTGGTAAAAGAATAGGTTAGGGGCAATTTAGAAAACTTGGATGTGTAAAAGTCCATGAGGCCGGATGGGAAGTACCTGAGTGTGCTGAGAGAGTTGGCCAATGTGATTGCAGAGCCGCTGGCCATCATCTTTGAAAACCCTTGGTGATTGGGGAAAGTCCTGAATGATTGGAAAAGAGCAAATATAGTGCCACCTTGAAGAAAGGGAAGGAGGATCCAAGGAACTTCAGATTTGCCAGCCTCACCTCAGTTCCTAGAAAAATCATGAAACAGGTCCTCAAGGAACCCATTTCAAAGATTTCATAGATGTTAGGGTTTGGAAGGGACCTTGAAGATCATCAAGTCCAGCCCCCTGCCCCATGGGCAGGAAGTCAGTTGGGGTCAAAGGATCCCAGCAACATAAGCATCTGAATGCTTCTTGAATAAGTCCAGAGTAGGTGCCTGCACCACTTCTGGAGGGAGTCTATTCCAGGTCTTGGGGGCTCGGACAGTAAAGACATTTTTCCTTATGTCGAGCCTAAAATGTTCTTGGAGGAGTTTATGACCGGTGGTCCTTGTTTTTCCTTGGGGCGCTCTGGTGAACAGATGTTCCCCCAGATCCTGATGTCCACCCCTTATATACTTATAAACAGCCACCAGGTTCCCCCTGTCACAACCCAGTGATTTTTTGGTGCCTCGGCACTATGGAATTTCCTGGCCACATGAGAGCTGCTTTGCACGGCAGAGTGTTCTGCTGCAATTAAGAGCCTGCGTGCAGGAGAGTTCCCGCCAATTTGCAGTTTCCTTTGCA
>NW_005842224.1:687003-713854 GCF_000455745.1 Alligator sinensis
CTCCCAAGTTGAAGAGCTTTGAGCACGCTGCAGAGTGCCTCTGAAGTTATCTGACTTGCGGCTGCCGATCGATAGACTGATTACCTATCGATCTTTCTTCCCGTCACCGAGCGCAACCCTGACGTACCCCTTTCCCCGCCGGCTTCGAATTGCGGACGGATTAACTGGCTTGGGCCCCACCAGCTGGAGCAACTCGTGTGGTTGTTCCGACGACTGGACCACCTGCGTCGTGATTGCAAGCGGCGTGAGTAAAGTTTTTTGCAACCAATAAGTTGTGTCTGCCTCTCCGTTCACCAGCCCGCCCTGACGTACAAGCGTAACTCGAGTCGGCCCTGGCCGTCCGAGACACCCCCCTGAGCCTGCACTTTTCCAGGCTGAAGAGTCCCATGGCTCTCAGCCTCTCTTCATAAGGTATATTCACTTGCCTTCTAAGCACTTGGAAAAGAAGATGATTAGGAACAGTCAGCATGGATTCACCAAGGGCAAGTCATGCCTGACCAACCTGATTGCCTTCTATGAGATGGCTGATTGTAGATGTGGGGATACCAGTGGATATGATATACCTTGACTTCAGCAAGGCTTTTGATATGGTCTCCTACAAAATTCTTGCAAGCAAGCTAAGGAAGTATGGGTTGGTTGGATGGATGGGCTGTCAAGTGCATAGAAAACTGACTGCATCATCGGGCTTAGAGGGTATTAGTCAATGGTTCAATGTCTAGTTGGCAGCCAGTGTCAAGTGAAGTGCCCCAGGGGTTGGTCCTGGATCTGGTTTTCAATATTTTGGTTCAAAGCTTTGTTCAGTGACCTAGAAGATGGGATAGAGTGCACTTTCAGAAATTATGCAGATGTCAACAAGCTGGGGAGAAATATATACAGTAGATATGCTGGGGGGTAGGGCTCTAGGATTCACAAAGACCTAGAAAAATTAGACGATTGGACCAAAATAAATCTCATGTGGTTCAATAAGAAGTGCGAAGTCCTGCATTTAGGATGGAACAAGCCCATGCACTGGTACAGGCTGGGGACTGATTGGCTAAGCAACAGCTCTGTAGAAAAGGACTTGTGGGGGAGGGGGAAAGGAGGTGTTACATTGGACAGTAAGCTGAATATGAGCCAACAGTGTGCCCTTGTTGAAAAGAAGTCTAACGGCATGGCTATCTATTAGTAGAAGCATTGTCAGCAGATTGAGGAAAGTGATTATTCCCTTCTATTTGGCACTGGTCAGGCCACATCTGGAGTATTGTGTCCAGTTTTGGGCCCCCGCCTACAAAAAGGATGTGGGAAAATTGGAAAGAGTCCAGTGGAGGGCAAAGCAAATGGTTAGGCAGCTGGGGCACATGACTTATGAAGAGAGGCTGAGGGAACAAGGCTTACTTAGTCTGGAGAGGAGAAGGCTGAGGTGGGGGATTTAACAGCAGCTTTCTACTATCTGAAGGGTGGTTCCAAAGAGGATGGAGTTAGACTGTTCTCGGTGGCAGATAACAGAATAAGGAGAAATGGTCTCAAGTTGCAGCCAGGGAAGTTTAGGTTAGCGATTAAGAAAAATGTTATCACGAGGAGGGTAGCAAAGCAGTGGAGCAGTTACCCAGAGAGGTGGACTTTCTATCCTTGGAGGTTTTTAAGACCCAGCTGGACAAAGCCTTGGTTGGGATGATCTAGTTGGGGATGATCCTGCTTTGAGCAGGGGGTTGGACTAGATGACCTCCTGAGGTCCCTTCCAACCCTAATTTTCTATGATTCTATTAATATGTTTGTCATAATAAGGATATGTTTGTCATTAATTCAAAAACTGGGGGAAAGTGTATAGTGTTTTCAGGTTTTGGAGGGAAATTACTTGCTCTGAACAATGTGGTTTTGAGCTTTTTTCTAAGCTTTCTTTTTTTACTTGGAGGTGGGATGTTGCTTCAGTGTTTTCTGTGGCCCTTTAATAAGGCAATCTGTCAAGTAAATAATAAGAGATGTTTGTGTGCTAAAACTGGGAATATCTACATGGCAGAAATTTGAATCTTGTGTACACAAAATCAGTTAAAGTTTCTTTTATATATACATTTTCTATTTAACAAGATGCCAGACATTTTCCTTTCCACTTATGTCATATTTGTTAATAATGAAGCATTAAGAACTTTAAAGAGTCTGCACTGAGCAGAATTTTTTTGCTAAGAACTTGTACTGATACTAGATTTGATCTTAGACAACTTGTTGAAGTTGGACTATGGGAGTTAGAAGCTAAAACTACACTGTTATTCAAAAGCTTTCCCTTTAATGAAGGTAGGATTATAGTTGCACAATACCTTCACATTTAAATGGTATTAAGTACTGATAGTGGGAAGCAGATGCTTTATACCCAAAGGAAAGCTGTAGGAGTGCGTCTGCACAATATCGTTGGTGTCTCTTAAATTCTGTGTGATGCTTTTCAAAGAAGGGGTGGAAATAAACCTCAAAAACAGACCTCTGGTCTTATCTATGTCTCGGACGGCAAGAGCCGACTCGAGGTGATCCAACAATTACTCGTTCGTTGGGCGGGCTGGTGAATAGAGAGGCGGACAAAGCTTAATGGTTGCAAAACTTTACTTACGCCGCTTGTAGCTGCGACGCAGACGGTCCGGTCGTCTGAACAACTGTTAGTTGTTCCAGCTGGCAGGGCTCAAGCTAGCTTGTTTGTCCACAAATCAAGCCGGCGGGGAAAGGGTACGTCGGGGATTGCGCTCGGCGACGGGGAGAAGAATCGATAGGTGATCTGTCTATCGATCAGCTAAGCCGCAAGTCAGGTCTCTTTAGAGGCACTCTGCAGCGTGCTCAAAGTTCTCCGACTTGGGCGGAAGTCGCACGAAATTTTAACCGGCTAGCAAGCCAATTACTAGCCGCCACATAGGAATAATTTAGAACTGGCCAATAGCGGGACACAAATTTGCATTCAAATGGCGGGAACTCTCTTGCACCGGGGTTTTTCTGTTGCAACAAAAACCTTTGCTGTGCAAGAGGCTCTCATGTGGCGGGAAAATTCCATTGTGCCGAAGCACCAAAATCACTGGGTTGTGACAATCTACAGAAACTAATAGACTTGTACTTATGTAGACCCCATGGCACAGTCTGCCTTGAAACTGATAAGGCAGCAGATGTTTTGCCATAGCCTGCTATTGTGACTTTTACGCTTTATCTATGCTGTAATTGAATGTGATGGCATAGCAGGACATATGGCTATACTTGCTGTAGGTCTAATCTAGCTAACACCAGGAACAATAGTAGTGAAGGTGCTGTGTGGAAGCAAGGACTTCAGCATAGGCTTTGGTTGCTTGGATTACTAATCTGATTTGAAGTCTGTTTTCACTGTATTTCTTTCTCATGCTAGTTAAATTAAGCTAGAGCTAGCATTCCTTCCCCTGCTGCAATCATCCCTTCAGTTTCTGGGTAGATATATACTTAACTCCTAGTATAACTTTAATTACTTGAGCTTTGTGGCTGTTAGATAAACAGGTCTGGAATGACCTACCTCAGGTCAGGGGTGGGTGTGCTAGGACCAAACCGCAGCTGGGGCTTCTGCCTGCAACAGCATAGGGAGAGTTCCCATATCCAAATGCCACCCAGGTCCCATGTCCACAGATTGGACCAGTGGTTCTACAGGGCGTGGGTTGCAGCCCCTGCTTTAGACTAGTGAAGTAACAGACTCCAAGGGTAAAGGTATAAAACTAAAAATGGATTTTAAGAGTATGAAGAGAACACTGATGCAGTGTCTTGAGGGAGTAAGGCAGTTGCATCAAATACTGTTTTGTCATTTCTATCATTATTGAGACAGGGTTGACTGAGCAAAAGATTTTCTATTGCAAAATTAATGAGCTTTAGAATAATGGCCCAAATCCTGTCTTCTCTCTTTCCCCCCCAGGACCACCTTAGAAGAATCCATTCACACGGTTTGGTAGGACTGAATTTAATTTTCAGTTATGGACTATGATCTAAACTAAACATACTGCATACTTCCATTATCGACCACACAATCCCCACTGATGTCAATGGAAAATTTGTACAAAGATCAAGCATAGAAAAGGCCTTAATTTGTAAGTTGTTTTTTCTTGCCTGCTATTCTATGTCCAAAATCGCACAGAAAAAAATCCTTAGAATTACTATTTTAAGCATTTTTCTGCACCTTCCTCTCTTGGTTCCACCCCCAACCCCTCCAGTTCCTACACGTCTGAAATTAGTCAATTGAATATTTGCATTAAAACAGTGTCAGTTAAAATAATGGAGGGTGTGAAGTTCATACCTCTCAGACATTGTTTTAGGCTGTCAGGAGAATCTGGAAGACATGAGTATCCTATGCAAAGACAACCTTCCAGCTAGCAATGAGAGTCTATGGGTTTACTTAATGGCATTTGTTAATTCAGAATTTAAATATTTTTTGTGGACTACGAACATCAAGGGGGCTAGAAGCTGAATGCAGCTCAGTCCTGGTTTATGGGAAAGGTAAGTTTCTCCCTTAGCTTTTTCTATGGAGCTTTTCTAGCCCTGATATGTCTTCTTTCTCTTGTACTGATTAAATACCAATGGAAACAGCATAAGGTACTCTCTGTTTGTAGAACTTAACCAGCTTTACAGTTTATTTACGTAAGTAGTACTGTGTGGGATCTGGAAAATACTAAGGTACTACAGCACAGTTTTGCCTTTTCCTCCATTTCCAGTAACCCTCTGCAGCACTTTCACAGCTTGCCTTTCACCTAACAGTGCTTGCCTATTCCATTTTCCATATAGCACTCATCCATAATGCACTTCCTTACTGAGATCTGAGTCTCTTAAGTTTGGGGAACTGTAGTCAAAGCAATTGCAGTAGATGGAGATAGGTTAATGCTTGACTAAAGGAGAGCTGAGGTTCAGTGTGGACAGAAACATAACACAGCTAAATGTTTGAAATATAGTAATGACTCAGGTGTTTTAGCAAAGAATACTTCTTAGAATTCACTGTTTGAATTGAAACTGAAATTCTAAGGTTTTGTTTGAATCCTTCAAACTTTCAAGATACCTAAACTTGCAGATACGAGACACAGAAAGCCAAGGCAGGCATGGAGTTCAAGCTGGCTACTGGAATACAGGACAACAAAAAGTCCTTCTATAGATACATAGGGAGCAAGAAAAAATCGGGCTCCACTGTAGGGGTCCCTACTGAATACTCAGGGGCAGCCCACAGTTGATCCCCACAGAAAGTCAGAACTCCTAAATATGTACTTCACGTTGGTATTCCTTAAATCAAATGGGGGCAGTTCACTTGACCCAGAGGCCCAGGGAAAACAGGGAAGACAACAGACTGCATGAAATCAATCCCAAACAGGTAAGGGATCTCCCACAACACTTGGATGTTTTCAAGTCTGCTGGGTCAGATGACCTGCATCCTAGAGTCCTGAAAGAACTGGCTGTGCTTAAAGCAGTGCCACTGGCAAAATTGTTTGAAGAGTCATTGAACTCAGGAGTAGTGCTAAATGACTGGAAGAGGGCCAACGTGGTGCCCATCTTTAAGAAAGGGAAGATGGATGACCCTGGAAACTAAAGACCGGTCAGTCTGACTTCAGTCCTGGGTAAAAATTTTTAAAAATTTGTTAAGGAGGCCACTAATTGTAAGCTAGTAACTGATGGGGTGTTAAGAAGCAACCAGCACAGCTTTTTCGAGGGTAGATCATGCCTGACAAACCTAGCGTCCTCCTACGACCAGGTAACTAACCATCTGGATGAGGGACACAAAGTTGATATCATTTACTTAAACTTCAGTAATGCCTTTGATTCTGTTTCCCATGGGATTTTATGAACCAAACTGGAGGGTACTCGGCTGGACCAGTCTACAGTGAGGTGGGTGGGCAACTGGCTTAGAGGCTGCTCCCAGAGAGCTGTAATTGATGGGATGGGCTCATCCTGGAGGGCCATCTCCAGTGGTGTCCTCCAGGGATTGGTGCTCGGACCTGTGCTCTTTAATATATTTATCAATTACTTGGATGAGGGGGTGGAGAGCTCAATGATTAAGTCTGCAGATGATACCAAGCTGTGGGGAAATGTGGGCACGTCAGAGGATAGGGTAAAGATCCAGGATAACCTCGACAGATTGGATTTATGGGCAGAATGGAATCAGATGAGGTTTAACAGGGAGAAGTGCAGGGTTCTTCATCTGGGTAGGAAGAACATTCACCATAACTACATGATGGGTGGTGGCCCACTAGCTGGCACAGCATCTGGATGAGACCTGGGGGTCACGATCGACCGGAAGATGAACATGAGCCAACAGTGTGACGAGGCTGCCAGAAGGGCAAATAGAACTCTGGCATGCGTCAGCCGATGTGTTGCCAATAGATGCAGGGAGGTGCTCCTCCATCTCTATTCAGTGTTGGTGAGGCCACAGCTGGAGTACTGTGTCCAGTTCTGGGCACCGCGCTTCAAGAAGGATGTGGATAAGCTTGAGAGGGTATGAAGAAGGGCCACCCATATGATTAAGGACATGGAGGATAGGCCCTGTGAGGAGAAACTCCAGGAACTGGGTCTGTTCAGTCTGAGTAAGAGAAGGCTGAGAGGTGACTTGATAGCCACCTACAAGTATGTTAGGGGTGAGCATCAAGATCTAGGGGAGTAACTCTTCAGGAAGGCACCTCAGGGGAGGATGAGGACCAATGGGCATAAGTTGATAGGCAAATTCAGGCTGGACATAAGAAACAACTTTTTTCTCTGTAAAGGTCAACACACTCCCAGCAGATGTGGCGCAGTCACCATCCTTGGAAGTGTTCAAGATGAGGCTGGACAAGCATCTTGTTGAGCTTGTGTGAGCCTAATAACTTCCTACCCATGGCAAGGGACTGGACTCGATCATACAGGTCCCTTCCAGTCCTTTGATTCTATGATTCTGAGGAGGAAAAAAACCTAGTAATTGTTAAAGACACAACAGTTTTCCCCAGTCTTTACGGCTGCTTAGTTTCTTTGTCAGAGAGAATGACATCATAGATCACATAAACATAGTTTTGAAAGAAATATTCGACCTCCAACCTTGTTTTTATTTGCTTTGTTAACTTGTAAGGTCACTCCAGCAAAGGGATGAGAAACTGTCTCTCAGATTTCTCCAATAATGGGGAAATGGGATTTTTAAGATAATTTTTCTTCTTTTGAAATGTATATGCCTATGTTTCTTAACTGTTAGCAAACCCTATTTATTTTAAGTAATTATACATTTAAAACACGTTGTTATATTTCTCTGCTGTGTATTCAAATAATACATTTCTTTTATGTTCTCCAGCTTGAACAGGATTCTTCCATTTTGCGGAAGTAGGATTGTTATGCCTGAAACTGCATAATAGACATTAACTGGTTATATGCTGGTCTGGTGGGGATAGATGTTTGGAGAGAACGAAGAATCCTGTCTAATGCACAATCTAAAGTCAAATACACTAAGTAGTGTTTCTCAACCCATGGGTCGTGACCCAAAAGTGAGTGGCAAGAATATTTCAAAGGGTCGCGAGCAAATGCCAGAAAAATGCGCCAAAGCACAGGTTTACCCTTGCAGGTTAGCAGCGTTCCAACCTGCTAGGAGCTGCTTGGGGCATGGCCAGCACGCAGCCAGGCAGGGCTGTGGGAGCAGCCCCAGCAGCTGGTTGAAGGTAAGTGTAGGTGGAGCAGGGGTTGGAGGGCCAAGACTTGGGGGCGGGGGGGGGAACAGTGCGTGCGTGCGTGCATGTTTGTGGGGAGGGGGATGGGTGTGTGTTGTGGGGGACAGGTACCTGCCGGCACTGGGGGAAGATGACCGGATAGCCGGGCACCAAGGCTGTGGCAGGGCAGGGGGGACAGGGCACTGTAAGTCGGGTACTGCCAGGGCCAGGGGTTGTGGGTCAGAACAAGCCATCAATCTTTGCAAATGGGTTCCCGTATGAAAAAGGTTGAGAACCACTGATCTAAAGGACACCAAGAGCTTAGTTGGTAAGTTAATTTTTTGTACATTTAAAATACTATTGCTGTGTGTGACATTACAGTGGTAAGTTTTGTGTTGCAAAGATCTTTGTATAGTTTTGAATATGTAAGTGGGACAATAAGTGCTTCTGACAAAACATTTTTCTATAAGGTTTTCAGTAGTCGCTTGTCTTTGTCTACTGTGGGCAGAAATTGTTCCTTGCACACTTGAAACAATTCTTTGGTAGAATCTCTACAATTCATTGTTCGTAAATCATGGTATTTCACAAGGAAAGGATCATTTGAAATTGCAAGCTACCCAGAATATTTTATGCTCCTAAAGGCATTGAATTGTTTTCCTTTTTGTGAGATAAGGTTGACTTTGTTGCTGTCTAGTCCTTTCTTAGCTGCTGTGATCACAAGATGATTAGGAATGCTTCCCCTCCACGCCAAATATCCAGACCTGTGGAGATCCTTTTTCCTCACATATATAATGCACACCCCAATTTTGCCTGGTTGGTTTTTGGGGAGAAGCTGCAGATTATAAGTGAGGAAAATTATAGAGTTTTACTATGAGAATTAGATTCATTTGGTGATGGTTTGAGTAAAGGTCTTGTGAACGAAGTGAAAGTCAAAGAGAAGCCTCTTTCTCAAGTCTGCTGCAAGGAGGCCAATGAATTAGGATCCAAGCAAAGGCTTCCAACGGATTTATTAAAAACATCCTGCCCCAAATTTCATTCTTTTCTTTAACTGGAATAATTATAAATGCTACATCTAAGTTGTTTGATTACACTTAACACTAAACATTTGTCTAAAGGAAAGGGATGCTGATAGACCATAGAGTTTTTAGAATTCTGGGCATTTAGGTGTAGTAATCTCACATTACAGGCAATAGAGAGAGGTTGTGGAGGAATAGACTAAAATAAGAAGGTATCCCTGTTTCCCCTCCTGCCTGCTATAAGCTATTATAAGCTTATATGGAAAGTTTTTGAAGAACAAAAGTACTAGTCATTTACAGAACATGAAGAAAAAGCAAGCTAAGTTTGCTGTGGACACTGCATTTGTCAGACACTATTGGAATGGTGACTGGTCCTGCACCAGACAAAACCTTTGGTACAGTGAATGATGTATGAATCAGGGTGGATGTGTCCTGAATTGGCAGAGCAAGCAAAATCTCTTCCCTTGGTTATATGGAGCTCATGTATTGTGTAATCCTGATGAAATATACACAGGGGTAACACATCTGAGAGATCTCCTGTTACTATTCCTGGTAAGTAACTTCCCCCCCACCCTGTAAACTACCCTTAAATTAGCCAGCACTAGTGAAAATACTGGGAGAGATCATAAGGAAGCAAAAAACAATTGTGAGTTATCCTTCTTTACAGAGTTTTTGAAACACTATATGTAACATGCTTCTTAAGAATCTGGAATGTTTTATTAAGATAATTTAACTGTATAGGAAATAAAGCTAAAATTAATGTATAGCATACATCAAAATACAGGATTATTGTGCACTCTTCACAAGGGCCAATAGAATTACATTACACCGTATATTAAAAATATTAACTTAGTCCATACTGTGGGGGTGGGGAGAAGCAAAACCTGAATTAAAAGGAGGCATTATGTTCCCTGTTTACATCTCCATCACAGACCTCCCAATTCCACCTCTATCTTACAATGCCATTTTCCTTGCAATCTAGTATGTTTTTTGTTTTGTCTTGATGTTTTTTATAGAATTTCTACATAAAATATACTCAGTTTATAAGCGTGGGTGTGATTTATTTTTCTTTGCTACATTTTCATCTCTTCAAACGTGATGTAAAATTTGAACAATAATTTGCAGTCCTGACCTCACTAGCTTAAGGGACAGACTAGAAACAGTGGATTGATATAGTTAACCTGTACATTCCATTTGAAATTAAAGGTAGTTTGGTAGCATGGCACAGATTGCTCCTGTACATGATGTGGATTTAGATTATACCCATTTACAAGAGAACCAAATGCCACACCACACCACAGAAGAAGTGCTTCAGAAGAAGATTGAAGTGGGAGATAGGGGTCAAGGTTGCAGAGTTAACTGCATTCATCTCCGTACTCTTTGTGATCGCTATGTGCACCCCCTCAAGAATTTGTGACCAGTGATGAGTGTGATCATCAGAGAGCCTTCTTAAATCGAAATATCATTTATCTTAACAGCAGAAATAAAACATTTTCAATAAATACTTTAACGTGGTCTGTACGCATGTCTGTCTTGCCCAAAGTCTCACCATCCTATGATAATGATTCATGCAGACTTAGTTTCTCCAGTGGTTCCTGCCTTGAATAGTTTCCCATCTGTTACTGTCCCTTTAGGAGAGTCGCTCTGTATCCAGTCATGGTTCTTTGTTCTCTGAATTTTAATGTTAAGACAGTTTCCTTGGGGCAAATGGCTCTTCTCCTTGTCCTGTATTAACCCCTATGTGTTTGCTGTGGGAGGACTTCTTATTTAAAGACCTTATTTCACCTTTTTGTTTCCCAACAGTCCTACATATTTTTAATCCTACAGTAAACACCCTAATAATTTCTAATCATACAGTAGCTAATTGGTTTATATGACCCAAATTTGTGGGGTGTAGCACTTCAGTGAAAGGAACTGAAAAATGAAGACCTATTATTCTCTGGGATCTTAGGATCTAATAGACTTGCAAGTTCAAAAGCAATGAGGTCCCTCCCAACCCTAATTGTCTATGATTCTGTTTGAATCTACAGAAACAAGATCACCACTTAACTGGTATGTGGTAAGAGCTATGATCTGTCACTGGAACTTTGGAGTAGAGGTGAAAAATGGGAGTCACTGATTGGCTGAGCTGCCAACCTATTAAAACGTGGGCTTCAAATTACATGTGGCAAGAATTGTGGCTGAGAGGATATGCTTAGATCCATGAAGGATATAAAAACGTGGTTTCTTTCTCGTCTGCATCCGAGTATTGATTTTTTCTGGTGTCCCTTCTTTTCTGAGAAGAGAAGCAGTACCATGCTGATTTAGGTCATAAAAGGACTTGAAAGAAAGAAGTAGATTACTTAAAAGAAAAGTTAAGGCGCTATTTTCACTGGCGTAATCAATGCAGTAGGAAAAAAAGGCTTAATTATATTTCTTTAAGTATTGCTCTCTTATGGGACCATTAAGCACTTCCTTCTCTGAGAGAAACATTGAACTGTCTCTGTGGATCAAGGCTTTTGTTCGCAGCCTATCTTAAAGGCAGAGAAATGCACCTTTGAGGCAAGTAACTCTTCCTCAGCAGTGCAATTGTGAGAGGGAACCACTTGGGTTCGCTTCATTAAACACAAGAGAAAGAGACCTGAGGGGGCAGTAGTAGCTCTCCCAGTATCAGTAGCGGAGAAAATTTCAGAGAATATTGGCTGAGGTAGTCTTTGGGGCTGTGAAAGTCAAAACCAACAGAGGGCTTAGAGAAGGGTTTCAGTGAGAAGCTCTTCCTATGGGAGGAGTGACTTAGGGTGTCTTCCCTGGACCCTCTTTCTCTTCCCTCACCATACTGCCAAATCCAGTCCTTACAACCTCAAGTCTCTTGTCCTTTCTCTGTAGGAACTTTTCCCATTGAGTACAACTTTACAGAACCCACCTTCTGCAAATCAAGCTACAGAAAGTCAAATTATTCTCATTTGATTTGCTTTCTGTGCTTGTAGTCCCATGTTATGGCTTTTAACAAAACAAGGCTTCATCAGAGACTTGTCTCCTTTGAGGGATAATAGGTCAGAAGAATCAAGCTGGTGGAGGAGGGATCTGAAATAATAATAACAACAAGAACAAACCCAAAACATGCCTGAGAGGTTAACGGTCATCCTTCTGGCTGTCAGCCTGAGGAGGGGAAGAATATTAGCACCTATATTGCTTCAACTAACCTACTTTCCATAGCTCAGGTAATAGGTGGGAATACCATATGCCTGTACGGGTTTCCGTGTGTGTTAATGATTTCTGTATAAAATTATCTTTGTTTACTAATTAAAAAGGTAGTTTCCCCGCCCTCCCTTACCCCATTCTCCCCTCACCCTCATGTGGCAACTGCTGTTGCTGCTCATCTTTGGGTCCGAAAACCTTTTCATCCTTTACATCAGCAGCAGTTAATTAGGATTCTGCAGACTAGACAAAGTCCTTGGTGACATCTGTGCAACCTTTTTTCCTTCAGCAAGTCTGTGCCAATAGAATTGATTGGAATTAAGTAAACAGTTCTATTGACAATGCATAAAATAGCAAATAATAAATGGGAATCTAGCTCCTTTTCTTATGTGCATTATTTCTGCAGTGAATACATTAAAATATAGTAGTTAAAAATAAGTTTTGGCACTAAATTAAATCCTGTAGATGTGGTTTTAAATATATACAGGGAAAGCCCACCTATTGAACAAGAACTTGTGATTTTTCACATTCTTTTTTCTTAGAATCACACACTAGTTTCAGGGACTTAACAGTAAAATCCCAATAAGTTTAAATGGAAAAGGGAGTTATTAAAAAACATGGATTCTTCTACAGCAGTGGGGGCCAACCTTTTGGGTGTCCTGCACCCTCCCCAACTGCCTCTCCAATCTCCTTTCTCCCTGCCTGATTTGTCATTCTTCTTTCTGCTCCCTGCCTGACCTGTTGCTCTGCCTTATGCTCCCTGCCCTATCTGTAGCTGGTCTTCCTGCTTTGTCCTTGCTGAGTAGCATGCAGAGACTGCCTGTGCTTCTTGTAGCACGTGCTACAGATTGGCCAAACCTATTTTACAAAACGATTTAACATGTTTTTAACAGGTGATTGTGGTGAGATGTCTGGTATTAGGACTTGATGTTACTAGAAGCAATAAGCAACACACATTTGATGTACCACACATATTAATGGCTAACATTGCATCTCCTGTAACCTAGTTACATTCCCCTCCTCACCCCCATCCCTCTATTGTTAGTCCCTTGCTTGGTAGCTGTGTATTTCCCTACGGGCGCTGTCATCTTTTTTGGATTCACAATCTACTAATAAAAGTCAAACTTTTCTCACAATGCATCAACACAATACCATAATCCCTTAGTTTAGAACCCCAATAGGAAATACTATGAAAATAGAGCACACCCCACCACTCTGATTTGTTTTCATTCAATATCACTTTTAAAAGCCTAAAACCAAACTTTATACTTTTTTTTTATAGAGGCAGGAACCAAACTTCATGGCAAAATGCTTTGTACAGGATTTTTTTTATTATATACAAATATAGCTCTTTTAACACCTTCAGGTCAGATGACATACAGCTGGAGTTTTTCCAAGACCTAGATAAAGATTCTGAGGCCATTTGTAATTATTGGGCAGGTTGAGAAATACTGACCGTGCTTTGAAAGACTCTCAAAAGGACCAAGTAATCTTCTAGTCTGTCATGCCAACTTTAAGAAGTTCTTTATTGCTGTCAAAATGCAATGTGGCTGTAGTCCTAGCTCAAGGAATTATACATTTTTTTCTTTTAGGTTTGGAAGAGTAAAGCAGTCTAGATAATCTAGACAGGATTACACAAAGCAGCAGGTAGGATCTTAAATATAGAGCCCAATAGTTTTTTATTTTTGCCCAGAGTTGGGGCTCACAAATTTTGATGCAGATGGAATGCTCCATTTGAAAATATAACTGACATGGTCCCAACATTAAAAAAAAAAAAGTGATATCTACAAAAGTTTTGGAAGTTTCAAAGAAGGAAGTTGTATATTATAATCACCTCAGACTTGTACCCAGGAAAGATATGGAAGACAGAGAGAGGATACAAGAAAGAGGCAAGGAAAAATTTTGGTGCTTATCTATACTTGAATGTTTTGGGGGGAATGCATTTTTAACATGTTAAATAATCTGAAACAATTGTGAAGAGTAGAACATCTACATTGCTATCCTGAGTTAAGCTAATTCGTTTTTGAATCATTCTTTCAATATCAAAATGCACAGAATATCGGGCAAATGTCCCATGCTGCAGTATTCTGCTTTTATACCTTTGGGAATTTTTTGTGTTGCATATTGTGGGATATATACTGAAGCCAATAGAAATCTGGAACTTGAGGTCAAAGGAGAAGCATTGTGTGATTCCTCTCTCTTCATCCCATCATTCAGTGCGTGTAAAAACCACTGCTCAGGCAGCATGGAGGAAACTGCTGAGGGATATAATCCTGACACTCATTAATACAACTTTTACAGGCAGGTACAGATGCATTGGCTGTTGTGCAATTACAGGGGAGGAGGATGAAGGGAGGATTAAATCAAGCAGTTAGTCCTGCCCAATCTTTTCTTTGTATGGCTTTGCTCATTTAACAGAAGTGTCTGGACTTGGTGAGCTAGCCCTTAGTGGTAGGACAGGATAGTGCTGTAATTTTGAGCATCTCTGTGCTGTCACTGCTGGCCCACAAGGCAGGAGGCGGTGGTGGCAGTGCAGAGGAGCTACAAGGCAGCCCAGCATGGGCTCTGGGTGGCCATAACAGGAAGTGTTGGGCAGCAGCAAGGGGGAGGGGGCACTTTAAACCTGCACTGAGCAGCAGTTTCTGCCCAGCCAGCACTGCTGCTGCCGCTGTTTAGCATGAGCAGGTGAGTCTGGAGCAGGTTGGGGCTGGGGGGGGGGTCCCCAAACCCCCCCCCCACACACACACACACGTGCACAATCACACACCTCACAAACACCACATCCCCCACAAACACCACACCCCTCCCCACACACACACTCTCTCCCCCTCTGCCCCCCGTGTGCCTCTGGGGGGCAGACCTGCTCACTGCTACATGCACGCACCCCACCACACACACACCCCAGCCACCCTTTTCCTCCACAAACCCCATTCCCACCCATACACATACCCATACATCTACACAAACACATCCCCCACAAAACCCCATACCCACCCCCTCCCCCCCACAATATACAAGAGTAAGGCTTCATTTTGAGCTATTATGCAATCACCTCTATATACACAACACAAACACAAATCAGGACAATTAAAAAAAAAAATTAAAATAATTGTGGATGTTTGATTTTTAGTATATAATTTTTGTTTTTTTTCCAGTTTCCAGATGGCAAACTCCCTTCCCAAATGGAGTACTTTTGGGGTGAGGGGAGGGACTTCTGGTGGCAAAGGTCAGGGGTTAGGGGGTGGGGTTTCTGGTCCCAAGATTGTGACCGGGGGGCTCAGGGGTTAGGGGGTGGGGTTTCTGGTCCCAAGATTGTGACCAGGGGGCAGGGCACCTGTCAAGGGGCAGGGCTACCCTTGCAGCCCTCGATAGCTTGCCAAAACTCATTAAGCAGCCCTCCAGCCAAAATAATTGCCCATCCTTGTTTTAAAGGATGCTTTTCTTGTAACTAGTGTGGGATTCTGATTGCTCAGAGCTCCAGTATGAAACTAGAGATAGGCCTATTGAAAGTCTCTGGGTTAAGGTCAGAGGGGAGAGCAGCAAGGGTGATGTTGTGGCAAGTGTCTGCTATAGACCACCAGACCAGGAGGATGAGGTTTTCTTCAGATAACTAGAGGAATTTTCCCTATCACAGGCCCTGGTTCTCATGGGGGACTTCAATCACCCTGACACATGCTGGGAGGGCAATACAACAATGCAAAGGCAATCAAGAAAGTTTTGGAGAGCACTGGGGACAACTTCTGGTACAAGTGTTGCTAAGACCAACTAGAGGCTGTGTGACCTGCTGCTCAAACAGGGAAGAATTGGTAGGAGTTGTAGAATGGATGGCAATCTGGGCAGCAGTGACCATGAGATGATCGCGTTCAGGATCCTGACAAAAGGAAGAAAGAAGAGCAGCAGAGTAAGGATGCTGGACTTCAGAAAAGCAGACGTTGACTCACTCAGGGAACTGATGGACAGGATCTCCTGAGAGACCTGTCTGAGGGGAAAAGGAGTCCAGGAGAGCTAGTTGTATATTAAATAAACCTTACTGAGGGCTCAGGAATTGAACCATCTTGATGTGCAGGAAGAATAGCAAATATGGCAGGCAGCCAGCTTGGCTTAGTGAAGGACTCTTCAATAAGGTTAAGCACGAAAAGGAAGCTTACAAGAACTGGAAGCTTGGACAGATGACTAGGGAGGAGTATAAGAATATTGCCTGGGCGCGCACACAGTAATGAAATCAGGAAGACCAAGGTGCAATTGACATTGCAGCTAGCAAGGGGCATGCAGGGTAACAAGGGTTTCTGGAAGTATGTTAGCAACAAAAGGAAGGTCAGAGAAAGTGTGGGTTCCCATACTGAATACGGAGGCAACCTAGTGACAAATGAGAAAAAGGCTGAAGTACTCAATGCCTTTTTTACCTTGGTCTTCACAGGCAAGGTCAGTTCCCAGCATGGGTGACTGGTGCCACCTTAGGGGGGGCACGTGCCCCCCAGCAACCAGCCAGTGAAGGGGTGGGGTTCCCCCCATGGCTGATTTCACCGACCAGGAAGTGGCTGCAGTGTATCTGGAAGTGGCTACAGTACTTCAGATGGTGCTCCCACTCACCAGCTGCCACTCACAGGGTCCGCACCAGCACTCCCACCTGTCCCCCCCACCCGTCACCTAAGTGGGAAGTGTGGCCTATCAGGGGGTGCACCAGTGCTCTCAGGGGGTGCACATGTACCCCCATGCTTCCCCCTATGCATTGCCACTGGCTCCCAGACTATTTCATTGGGCAGCAGAGTCTGGGGAAGAAGATGGTGAAAAAACAGGTTACGGACTATTTAAAAAAGCTGGAGATGTACAAGTCCATAAAGCCGGATGCAATGCATCTAAGGGTGCTGAGGGAGTTGACTGATGCGATTGCAGAGCCACTGGTCATTATCTTTGAAAACTTGTGGGGATTGAGGGAGGTCCCAGATGATTGAAAAAGGGCAACTATAGTGCCCATATTTAAGAAAGGGGAAAAGGAGGATCAAGGGAACTACAGACTAGTCAGCCTTACCTCAGTCTCCAGAAAAATCATGGAGCAGGTCCTCAAGGAATCCATTTCTAAGTACTTGGAGGAGAAGGTGATCACAAACAGTCAGCAGGGATTCACCAAAGGCAAGTCATGCCTGACCAACTTGATTGCCTTCTATGATGAGGTGACTGGCTCTGTGGATGTGGGCAAAGCAGTGGATGTGATATACCTTGATTTTAGCAAGGCTTTTGATACAATCTCCCATAGCATTCTTGCAAACGAGATAAAGAAGTGTGGGTTGGATGAATAGACTGTAAGGTGGATAGAAAGCTGGCTGGATTGCTGGGTTCAATGGGTAGTGATCTGGCTTGATGTCTAGCTGGCAGCCAGTATCCAGTGGAGTGTCCCAGGGGTCAGTCCTGGGGCTGGGTTTATTCAATATCTTCATTAGCAATCTGGAAGATGGGATGAAGTGCACCCTCAGCAAGTTTGTGGATGACAGCAAACTGGGGGGAGTAGTAGATACGTTGGAGGGTAGGGCTAGGATTCAGAGAGATCTTGACGAATTGGAGGATTGGCCCAGATGAAATGTAATGTGCTTCAACAAGGGCAAGTGCAAAGTCCTGCACTTAGGATGAAAGAATCCCATGCATCGCTACAGGGACCAGACAGTGGGAAGACATGGGACCAGTGCCTGGGTTGGAAGAGATGGCCTACTTCAGACCAGAGTAGCATTAGTTTGGCCCACTGCTCTTAAATAAACAGCAGCTCTGCAGAAAAGGACCTGGGGGTTACAGTGGACAATTACCTGGATATGAGTCAACAGTGTGCCTTTGTTGCCAAGAATGCTAACTGAGCTTTGGACTGCATTAGTAGGAACAGATTGCGGGAAGTAATTATTCCCCTCTATTCTGCACTGGTGAGACTGCATCTGGAGTACTGTGTCTGGTTTTGGGCCCCCCACTATGGAAAGGATGTGGACAGGTTGGAGAGCGTCCAGTGGGGTGCAACAAGGGAACTGGGGCACATGACTTACAAGGAGCAGCTGAGGGAACTGGGCTTATTTAGTCTGCAGAAGAGATGGCTGAGTGGGTAGTTGATAGCAGTCTTTAACTACCTGAAGGCTGGTTCCAAAGAGGATGGAGTTGGACTGTTCTCAATGGTGGCAGATGACAGAACAAGGAGCAATGGTCTCAAGTTGCAGCAAGGAAAGTTTAGGTTGGATATTAGGAAAGAGGTGGTGGAGTCTCCATCCTTCTGGGTTTTTAAGGCATGGATTGATAAAGCCCTCACTGGAATTCTGTAGTTGTGGATGGTTCTGCTTTGAGCAGGGGGTTGGACTAGATCAGTGTTTCCCAACCAGTGTGCCTTGGCACAAAAGAGTGCCATCAGAAATTAATAAGTGCCACAGAATTTTGCTATGGCAATGAGCTACAATAGGTATGAGGATGGGGAATGCCTTAACAGGTGTGCTGCACAAAACATTATTAATGTAAGTGTGCCTTGGGCTGGAAAAGGTTGGGAAACACTGGACTAGATGACCTCTGGAGGTCCTTTTCAACCCTAATATTCTATGATTCTATGACTGCCTTTGCAGTTGACCTGAAAACTCCCCTGAGCAGGGAAATGTGTGCTGCCTTTTCTATCTGTAAATTGTTACCAGTCAGTTACTAACTAATGTAATTAGATCAGCTAGATGTTATGAGATACAGAGTGCTTCCCATCTCTTACCTCTGTGGGAATGCAGCTGTGTGACCACTAGACATCTCAGTCCTTGTCCTCTATCTTCCCTCAGGAACTTGCCAGGCACTGTCCAAAGGATAACACCCTAGTCTAGGAGTTAGCAACCTGTGGTCCACAGGCTGAATCTGACCCACAGAGCAAGGGAGCTTCTGTGGTATCCTGGCAGCTAGGGCTTTGCCTGTGCCACAACCAGACAGTGGGAAGACATGGGACCAGTGGCTAGGTTGAAAGAGATGGCCTACCTCAGGACAAAGCTAGGTTAGTTTGGTCCACTGCTCTTAAATTTGCTGATAGCTGCCATAGTCTGTGTGGACTACAAGGTGTCAGATCCTGGGAGATGCAGGGGAAAAAGCATGGGGAGTCATTGTCTCAATTCTATTTTTCATGCCAATGATGAGTAAATGCCCCTCTTTCCTCAAATTTGGAAATCCATTCCTGTGGCTTTTTCCCAGTCTGTGATGAGCTTAGAGAGCAAGCATTTTCCCCTTTTTTCCTCACTATATAGGCCTGTTGTGAGGGGAATTTTTGTGAGGGGATGGGAGGGAAATCCAAGGGGAGGGTTAATAAGTATTCAGTATTTCTATGTACCGACCAAGCCAATTCCCCCACCTCGATCATTGACGGATGCCTACATGGCACCAGTCCGCCTATGGTTAGTTCTGAAATAGTTAAGGAGCTCCTGGAGGAGCTGGATGGGTACGAGCCAGCAAGCCCGGATGACCTCCATCCATGGCTGCTGAAAGAATTGGCCAGTGTCATAGCTGAGCTGCTGGCACAGCTGTTCGAGCACTCATGGTGCTCCGGCCAGGTCCCTGAGGACTGGAGAAGGGCCAATGTGGTGCTCATTTTCAAGAAAGGGAGAAGGGATGAGCCAGGTAGCTTTAGATCAGTCAGTCTTACCTCTATTCCTGGGAAAATGCTAGAGAAAATAGTCAAAGAACACATTTGTGCAGGCCCAGCAGGGGAAACGATGCTGAGGGGAAACCAGCACGGGTTTGTCACAGGTAGAACCTGCCTGACAAACCTTGTAGCCTTCTATGACCATGTCACACACTGCCTGGATGCGGGAGCCGAGGCGGATGTCATCTTCCTGGACTTCAGGAAGGCCTTTGACACAGTTTCGTGCCCTATCCTTATTGGGAAGCTAGCAGACTGTGGAGTAGATGCCTACACGGTCAGGTGGGTGGCCAACTGGCTTAGGGACCGTACCCAGAGAGTGGTGGTGGATGGTTCCTTCTCAGCCTGGAGGGAGGTGGGCAGTCGGGTCCCGCAGGCTTCGGTCCTCAGACTGATATTATTCAATATCTTCATCAGCGATTTGGACCAGGGCGTGGAGAGCACCCTCTCCAAGTTTGCTGATGATACCAAGTTATGGGGCAAAGTCAGTACACTGGAGGGCAGGGAGCAGATTCAGGCGGACCTCTCAGCAGCTCGGAGGCAGAGAGGGATCTTGGAGTCATAATTGACTCCAAGATGAACAAGAGCTGGCAGTGTAACAAGGCCATAAACAAGGCCAATCACACCTTGTCGTTCATTAGCAGGTGCATGACTAATAGAAGAAAGGAGGTGATGCTCCCCCTCTCTGCGGCACTGGTCAGGCCACAGCTGGAGTACTGTGTCCAGTTTTGGGCGCCGCACTTCAAGAGGGACACGGGGAATCTCGAGAGGGTCCAGAGGAGGACCGCTCACATGATTAGTGGCCTTCATGATAGACCCTACGGGGGGAGGTTGAGAGAGCTGAATCTCTTCAGCCTTCACAAGCGACAGCTGAGGGGAGATCTTGTGGCCACCTATAAATTTATTAGGGGAGGTCAACGGGGAATAGGGGAAGCACCGTTTACTAAGGCGCCCCAGGGAGTGACTAGGAGTAATGGGTGTAAACTAGTTGAGAGTGGATTTAGGTTAGACATTAGGAAGAAATTTTTCACAGTAAGGGTGGCCAGGATCTGGAATGGCCTTCCAAGAGAGGTGGTGCTATCACCTAGCTTGGAGGTCTTCAAGAGGAAGCTAGATAGTAACCTGGCTGGGGTCATCTGACCTCGGTCCTCTTTCCTGCCAGGGGCAGGGGGTCGGACACGATGATCCATTGTGGTCCCTTCAACTCTACAATCTATGAATCTATGAATTGCATGTGTAGTTGCTTGCTGTCATGTTAGAAATATTTCCCCTTTCAGTTCTGAAAAAGGTAATAAGCTAATAGGGAAATATGCCCCTCTGCGCTTAAAGATGTTGCCTGTCTGAGCCAGTCCAGGAGTGGAAGCTATAAGACCAGTCACAGATGTTTCATTGCCTGGCAATGTGTGTGCTGAAAGAGTTGCCTGAAGTTCTCTTTTTCACAATGCCTGCAGATCAGCATAAAATATGCTGCAAAATAAATGGAACTGTACAGTAATTGCTCTGAACCCAAGGGGAATAGTCATGAATGCCTTTAAAATCTCTAATTTACTTCAAAAAATCAAGTTAGCTAAAAGCTGAAGGCATTAATGAAATGTTAACCGAAGTACTTTTCTACTGCTTTTTTCCTGTATCTTCAACTATAAAAAGCATGCCATCCATGCAATCCATGTGTTTTTTAACTGTGTGCACTGGGGGAAGGGTATGGTTAATTAGGTGGGAGAGAGAACAATAAACAGCATGGAAGAAGGGTAGTATGTTATGGAGATTTAATATTTGTGAGAAAGAAGCAGTATGAAACTTAAATTCTTTGGTGCTCCACCATTTTGAATATGCCCTGTAGGCATGCAAGATGAGAATGAGAGATGGTAGACAAACATACCAAAACACGGTTACACCCAAAACTTGATGTTCCCTTACACAGTTCTATTGCAACGTATCACATCATACTGACTGGAAGAGGTCCACACCTTACCATGGACAGGTGCATTCTCTGCGCATGTTTCAACGGACTCTTGGGTGTCTCAAACTGTCTCTGCCTTGGGATATAGCAGGTCAAGGAAATCCTGGTCGTGTATCTATATGTCCTGTTCAGCATTCTGGTTGGTATCCATGGGTGTGTCCTCTGTGGTTTCTACTCCTTACCATAATTTGATGATTGCTTCAAAAACAGTCCATTTTCTCGTAGTGGGTTCAGTCCATACAAGTTGTCCCAGAGACCTTGTAATTTTTCCTGGCATTTCTATAATCCTGATGGAACCCTGTTCCTAATGTTACAGCAATGGATTTGATACAGGGAGGGCTTCCTTGCCTTAATTTGGTTTAATAACTGTTTATAGGCCTGGGCTTTCTGGTGACTTGCTATTTAGATGGACTCAGACATAATTCTCTCCACAGAGAACCGGGAAGTCCATGACCTCAGTGTGGGACTATGAGAGGTGGTTACCTGTATAGGAGACTGCTGCAGAATCTGCAGTCTGCTGTGACTCTATGCATGTGAACTTGCCACAAGCTGGGGTGCACCTTGCTGAGTGCTATTATTTAAATAGGAGTAACATCAAATCAAGGTTACCTTTGAACAGTGCAGAGAATGTAAGCAGACAGGCTGCCCTAGGTAGCCAGTGATAGTAGGACTGCCAGGGCTAGAACAGTTAACTCAAAATGGGGTTGTCTATTTTATTGTGGGAAACTCATTTAAAATTCAGTAAACCCATTCTTAAAGTGTTTGATGGATATAAAATAAAGATGGCAGATGATATTGGGTGGGAGGGGGAAAACTTGTGTGTGGATGAAAAGAATCTGTGTTTTGTTTTGTTTTGTTCTTTTGGGTTCTGTTTTTTTTTTAAATACATTGCATCTCAAACAACTTGTAAACATGCAAGACTTAGGCTGTGGATAGATATAACATTTGAAGCATTACAAAGGACATCGAAACTTTTCAGAAAGCTAGCATACAAATGTGTGTGTGAAATAAAATGTTCTTAAGTGTGACAAAATGTTCCTGAAAGGAGTGGGCACTATTTTGTACCCTTGCATTTTGGAACATGTGGGTATGGAAGGTTGGGCCTCCAGGCACCCCACACTACAATGTTCTCCCGCAGGCTTCAGGCACTTTAGGTGCTGTGGACTTTGTGTGTCCAGTCTACTTGACAACTTTTAAAGGGGCAGCAACTGGCAAAAAATTATACAATTTTACTTTCCAACTTAAAAACTTATATTGTAAAGGTTTAAGTGACTATTGTATAAGTCCCAAAAGTGTAGATGTGCTTAATTTTGCATATGTAGTCTCAGAAACTAAAGTAAACATCTTTAACAGTGTAAAATGTAAGTACTCGTTTGTTTATTTTTCAGGATCAAGCCTTAGAGAGAGGTAGATATAAAATTTAAATGTTTAAAGACTAGAGCTTAATTTTTGTCTTCTAAGCAGACAACATTTGTGTTGCTACATTTGTCCAGTAAAAGAAAGGGTAAGGAAAAAAAAGGATCTCACCACTGTTTACATTTATGTTTTTATTTGCTATAATAGTATTAATCAAATTAGAGTGCATATATATATATTTTTTAACTGGAAGAACAGCAAAAGAACCAGTCTCAAAATGAGGAACGTTAGTGAGAAACAAATTTATTTTCAAGTATGGCTGGCCAGCTTATTCAGATCCAGTACTCTTTAGTATATGTATAAGAGACCTACATTTCTAAAATGTAGAAATCTAAATTTCTTTAAATTGCATTTTCCTCTTAAATACACTTATCGGTATGGCTAGATTTTGGCTGGCTCCTTATCTCTTTCATATATAGGCTGGTCAACAAAGTAAGTGCTTAATCTAGGGTAAATGAACACCAACTGTGTTTTCAGTACTATTTGCCATTTCTTGTTCATTTGCTGTGGTTCAACAGAGCAATTAGTGCACTGTTGATAGCTAGATACTGGCTTGCACATTACTACATTTGGCATCTTTAGCATGGAGGCCAAGGGCAGTGAACAAGTTTGGAAAATGAACTACTATCTAACCCCGAGTGCTGGATAATGCGATTCAGTACTGAGCTCAGGGGCAAATTAGCACTGCTGCTAAAGCGTGCTCTGTGGCTAGGGACAGAAATTACACATAAACCGGTATAAGTGATTGGAAATGGGTTCAACTTTGTAACACACAAACCACTTTCAAAATGGCCAAAACTAGCTTAAGATAAACCTGAACAGCTGTAATATCAGACTTAATTGATTTAGGTTAAATCGGTTTATTGCTGTCCCAGATCCCCTCCAGATTCAAGTTAAGTCACAGTCCCCCAACATCCCAGGATGCTTTGCCCATCCCATGCAAACTCTCCCTTACAGTGTGGGTGGGCTAGCCTTGGCCCAAGCTATCTGCTCCAGCTGAGCAGAAGGGTATTCTCTAGCATCCCCCAGCTTCTGGCCAGGACCACTGCAGGCATGTGGCTGAATTTCTGGAATCAAAAGTGAATGTCTGTTCACTTGCATATTGGTTCAGTCTAAATAACTTAGACTAACCTGGAAAGACTGAATTGATTTAGGCTTGGGCTTTTTGACTGTCTGTACTTAGCCTGTATGTTCTATGAACAGAGGAATTCACTCTCCAACTTTATGAACCTAGCACTTTTCCTCAACTCAAATGTGATTGGACAAGTAAACCTAAATTTCTATCATAAATGATGAACATTTTCAGAGGTATAAAGATGCCATGGCAGGAATCAAACTGAAACTGAACACAAGATTGATGCTATACTTAGTACCTGCAGTATGTTAATTCTTGAATTATTTGTTTTATAACTTAAATTATAAATCACTGAATCAGAGCACAAATAGGTCTTTTTAAAAATCTATGATGATCAAATTTGATTCCTGTTTCAGTGTAGTTGCTGAACATTCCATAACAGACTTCTGCAAGTCCTGCTTGGGCCCTGATCTTGCAAGTGACAAATGTGTTGTATGTTCCCCAACACACTGCTAATGTCAGTGGGATTCTACGGACAGTCTGTCTGCATGAAGTCAATTGCAGAATTGGAGCCTTAGGTTATAAGAAGACCTGACACACAAAGCTAATGCACTTTTTAGGAAAAAATACGTTTTTGGATATATGAAATTAAGTTCTTGGTGCATCATCCCTGGAATGCCACTGTTATAGAATTAACACAGGATGCACACTTTTGATGTGGTTTTTGTTTTTTTTCAGGAACCGATTTCACTTTTCATAATCTTTTTGTTTGTGTTCATTCTGTGATTTCATAGGCCTCATCTTGGACTATTTTCTTTTCTATTATAATACTATTCATGCTAATTATTCAATAATATTCAGAGGATTTGCCTGATAAAATTCAGCTCCTCCTTATTGCAGAAACATTCACTGAGTCAAATACCAACATGCTATGTGAAGCTCTATGCCTGAAAATTTCTGGGCCAAATTCATCCGTAATGAAAATAATGGTATAGGTTAGTCAGAAAATGAATTTTACTGCCAAAGATATTACTGCTAGTCTTGTTTAATAATGTTTCCTAATATATTTGGTGGAGAATGCTTAACTTCAATTTCCTTCTGAAAAGTGAGTCTAGAAGCTGGAATTTATTTCTCAAGAGATCTATTTTCTGTGTGAATTCACAAATATCTGTTGACATCTTATGAGAATGTTAGTGGCAAAAGTTTCTTGGACTATTGTTAGCGTTGCAGAACTAGTACGCAGCTGAGTGAGAGGGCTCTAGCTTAGAGTTCGTAACTCGTGTTCCAGGTATAGGGTCAGATTCTACCCACAGAAACCCCTTTTGTATGGTTATGTAAGTAAAGCAATTTCATATGACATTTTCCATGAAAACTGGCCTCAGAACACCCTGCTGCTGAGTACTGATGTTACCCGTATGTAATGCTGAGATTTGGGCCAAAAAACCGGCCTTCCATTGAAACCAAAAAATGTGCATGAAAAAGCTGAAGTTGTTGATTTTGGAGAGAAAAAAAAATATATGCATCGATTATAATAAATGCATTATTTTGTCAAATTTAATCAAAACTGGCATTTCATTTACCAAAACCCGGGGTTTCGGAAAACTTTTTTTCTCCAGTGTTATAGAAAAAAAATGAGTTGAAAAATGAATCTACTTAGAAGATTGTAGTTTTTTTTATAAACATGTTAACCATTCATGGTTTGTAACCAGCTAATGTATAGTTGCATACATTTATGGTTATAAAAAAAAAAAATCCCCAATTTTCAGATTTAAAAAAGTAACCGCAAATCCATATTTTTCTGTGAATAAAATGAAACACCACTATATTTATATTGGTGGCATTTTATTTTAATCATGGGAAAATCTGGATTGGGGGTTACTTTTTTAAATCCAAAAATTGAGGATTTTTTTTATTAATTAGAGAAAACCAGGATCCCTGGTTATCAGTAAGACTATGACACATTTTAATTTTTTAAACTATCATTACTAACCAGAAGAAAAACTTCTGAAATATTTTGATCTCTCAAAGATTTGAATAATATTCGCAGGATTCAAATGCTTATTTTATTCAAGTATGTGATGTCTTACTATATATGTGATGCAGTAGTAGAGGAGTGCATTGGAAGTGGACTTGCGACCTAATTTACTGCACTTTAGTAATTTAGCCTAAGAAATCTGGATGCTGCACAGAATACAGAAGTCGCTGTACCCCGGTAAGAGCTCCATTGTGACAATATGACAAAAATGCAAAGGCAGTGATGCAGAATTAAGCATCCAGTAAACTTAGAATAATGCTGGATAGTCAATTAATATACTGCAAATAATGGTCTACAAACTCTTGCTGCGTTTTGTGATGTGAACTTGCCACAGAAAAAGGCAAGGTGATAGCCAGCTGGTGAGGAAGCTTGGGAGAAAGCTTGCGATGCCAGGAGCTCGTGGGACCGGTCCATCAGCCTCTAGATGTGCAAGCCCTGTCCGCTACTTGGCAGCAGGAACGGGAAGCCTCTACGCTGTGCTACAGCTGCACCGTATCGGCCCCATTGTTGCTTCTAGCTTCCCTTCAGCCTGGCGCACCTCCGCTCCCAGCGGCTTTCCCAGGACCAGAGCCCGCGCAGCCGGGACTCCCAGCGGGGCCCTGACCCCCGCCAGATGCCGCCAGGCACCACGTGGCACCGCTGAGGCGCCGGGCGGGGGCTCCCCGGCCACCTCGAGCATCGCTCCGTTATGTCTCTGTCGCCAAGAAGCAGAAGCCAGGGATGCCACGGGCCCCTCCCACGCGGGGGAGCCACGCGCGGGGCCCGGCCCGGCCCGGCCCTCCCTTTGTCTGCGCGGCTTTGTCTCAGCGCGTGGGGGAGGTGAATCCCCCTCGGGCCGCCCCTCCCCCCCAACCTGCGCACAGCACAGGTGCAGGGGGCGGGGCTCACCAATAGCGCCCCCAGCCCCTTCCCTCCCCCTGGAGCTGGCAGCCCCGTGGCTG